>NC_040037.1:21584154-21899263 GCF_003713205.1 Coffea eugenioides
AATTGGCTCTATTAAAGTTGGAAAGAACTAAGGCATTGAAAGACATCCAGAGCCACTCCCCTAGTGGTCCTGCCACCACGTCGCAGAACGAGAGCTCATGTGGAACCTTTTATTTCTGGCGTAACAGCTGTAAAACGTAACAAAATATTACTGCCACCTAACATAGGGGCCGGAGGTACGGTAAAATCGACCAAAATATGACACCCGAAGGGCCTAGCATGCACAATCCTATCCTACCCGAGTTCGAGTTTACCCCACTCACTTAGGGTATGCGGATGATGTGCTTGTTTTCTCCAGTGCGTCGGCGAGATCTTTAAAGCTAGTGAAGCGGGTTTTGACAACCTATGAGGCAGTTTCCGGGCGAAGGATCAATGCGGGGAAAAGTTGCTTCTTGTTGCACCTAAAGGTATGTCCCTCCAAGAAGATGGCAATTCAGAGGTTAGCTGATTTCATGTATAAGCCTTTCCCGATTAAATATCTAGGGTTCCCCTTTTATTGCGGGCAATGGAAGAAAACTACTTTGGGTGATTATGTCAAGCTATCCTACTTCGTCTTCAGTCCTGGCAGAATACGGTGTTGTCACAGGGAAGGAAGATAGTGTTGCTAAAACATGTCCTCTCATCTATGCCTACTTACTTGTTAATGGCGGCGTCTCCTCCCAAATCTATTTTCCAGGAGCTCGAGGGCATGTTTTCTAATTTTCTTTGGGGAGCTACAGAGGGGGGTCCCAAGTACCATTGGCTTCGGTGGAAGGATTTGTGTGTTTTCCATGAAGAAGGGGGGTTGGCTTGCGCCACTTGGAGGATGTCTTCAAAGCTTTCTCAATCAAGTTGTGGTGGAATTTTGGCGCTAATACATCCTTGTGGGCTAGTTTCATGCAGGCTAAGTTTTGTCGGGAGGTGCACCCGAATCTAGTCTTTAGTGCTAAGGGCTTAGAGGTGTGGAGAAGGATGATGAAGGTGTGGAATATTGCTGAGAGGCATATCAAATGGATTGTTCGATCCGGGACCTCTAATTTTTGGTTTGACAATTGGCTTGGTTCGGGAGGATTGTCGGATCGGTTGGATAGTGTGTCCGATCATAAAGTAGTGGACTTTGTGCAACATACCACCTGGGACGTCCGAAGTATTTCACAATGGATGCCTCCGGAGATAGTCTCTGAGATTGTTCGAGTTGATCCACCTGTTGGACAGCTTCGTGACCTGATGATTTGGAGACCAGAGCATTCGGGTTGTTTCAAGCTAAAGTCAGCTTTCACCTTGGTCCAACATCGTTCTACTCCCTCACCACTATTTAAACGTATTTGGCATCGAGTTGTGCCATTGAGAATTTCATTTTTTCTGCTGCGCCTGCTGCGGGACCGCCTCCCATTAGATTGTACCTTATAGAGGTTGGGGATTCATGGACCGTCGCGGTGTGTATGTTGCTCCTCTCCTGAGGTCGAAACTACGGAGCATATATTTGCTGCTGGAGATATGGCACAACAAGTTTGGCATTTCTTTGGGGATGTGGTTGGAGTGCCTGGACTGGGTTAGCTTTCCGCGTCTGTATGGCAGCCTAGTGGCAAGGAAAGCAAGGAAATAAGTTTCTGGAGTTTATCCATCAGGTTACCCCCTGTTGATTTGCTGGCACATATGGAAGGCTCGGAATGGCATGAAATATGACGAAAAGACAGTCGAGGGGGTACAGGTATGTTATTGTATTTTTATGGATCTTCTGGATTTGTTTAGGGTACAATTCCCGGAATGCCGGGTTTCGTCATTATCTTGGATACAATTTTATCTGGAGCTTTCGACCTGGAATAGGGCAGTGTCGCACATGCTGGTTAAATGGGTACGGCCCTCACACGGAGGCCTAAAACTTAACACTGATGGGTGCTCCAAGGGTAACTCTGGGGTAAGTGGTGGTTGGGGGTGCTTCGGGAGGTGAGTGGTAGGCTGGTCCTAGCATTTTCATGTAATTTTGGTATAGCTTCGAGTATGCAGGCTGAGGCCCGCGCTCTGCTTTTGGGGATCAAGTTATGCCTCCAGAGAGGTTTTGATGTATTTGATGTTGAACTAGATTCCTTGGTGTTAGTGCAAATTCTATATTGGACATCTCATTGCCCATTGAGTATTTATAAGGAGGTACAGCAGTTGGTCGGGTTAGTATCTCATTTTCCACGAATTCATCACTGTTATCGTCAGGCTAACCAGGTTGCAGATATATTGGCCAATAAAGGTTTTCAGCATGGCTGGGAAGAGATCTACTTGGCAGCTTCATCTTTACCCCAGTTAGCAGGAGGAGCATTTCACCTTGATAGGATAGGAGTTGCGTCTATTCGTCGGATTCGAAGAAACGCTGTAAGGGAGTAGTACTCCTCATCTATGGCCTTGTAACCGTTTATTATCTTATGCAATAAAAAAGAAGGTTTTTTTTTTTAAAAAAAAAAAAGAACACTCTGTTTGTTTACCATACTTTGTGTTTGTTTACCATACTTTGGGTTTGTAAACCATAATAACTATTATGTACAAGGAAAATATCAATTGACACAAACAACATAACAATCTATCACACCAAATTTTTTTCCTAAACTCTCAACCCGAAACCATATAACTAATTAATAGTAATAACAATTTGTAAATGGTGATAACCTATATGTAAACCATAATTCTATTGTAAACCATAATAATTAATGTGTACAAGGTAAATAACAATTGGTTCAAGCAACATAACAATCTGTCACAACTATATAGTTTTTCTCAACCCTTATCTTGAGTTTAAATCTTTGTTGAGGCTGCAAAAGCCCAAATCATATTAAAAAATAATTAACACCAATAATAATTTGTAAACCATAATAACCAATGTGTAAACTATATTAACAATCTGTCAAAACTATTTTGTAAACCATAATGACTAATTTGTACAAGGTAAGTAGCAATTGGTACAAATGATATAACAATCTATCATAAATACTTTGTTTCTGCAGACCCTCAACTTGTACTATATTTGTTTCTGTAAACCCTAAACCTGAGTTTATTTGTTTCCCTAAACCCTTACCCTCTGTGTTAGGATAGAAAAGGGCAAATCAAGATTCCTAACTTTGGTAATCATAGACCCTTCGACTATAGAATATGGTATTTGCCTGCAATTTCAACAAGTGCACCTCTTTCACCACTCCCCTACTGCAATTTCACAGTTGGTTCCCTCTTCGATTTGTCAATATCTGCTCAAACATATCATAAGCAGCGCTTTTCCTTCTATCGATCTCAGATCCCTTTGCTATTTGCCCATTTTTGCTTGGAGTCAGTTCAACCGAAAGAGGAATACACACCATTCAAAGGTAACGGTTTTTCGGAAAGGTTTTGCATAATATTGGTCACCATTCACCAAAAGAATTTTGTTCTTATTTGGTGACAATAGGCTCTAGCTCTTCTTTGGGTGAGATTAATGTTTACTGTGGAAAAATGTTTGGGACTTGTAGCAAATGGCGCTTGGCATTTGTTTACAATTTCTCTTTTTTTTTGTGTTCCACTTTTTTAAATGACATCGTTGTCTTCCCTTCTTTTTACTTTGTGACGTGGCTTCATTTTGTGTGTCGATATTAGCCCATCTAATCTCTACCATCAAACCGTCCAAGCCCCTTGTCCAATGGAGATATATATGTATCTAAATTGTTAATTGATGAAAATGCATCCGAAAATTTCTCAAGGCATGACCATTTAATGCAAATTGACTTGTTCATTAAAATTCATTTTATTCTTTAATTTAACTTGCATTAATGGTATGATCAGTTGATCATACTGTAATATGCTTTATCCTTAATATGGGTGTCTTTACATATTCAACAAAAAATCCTTTTGTGATTGTTGTTTAGTTCCTTTTATTTTTTTTATAATTTTTATATGTTATGTTATATAGGTCTACCTATGTGCAATGAAGGTATGAAACCAGAGAATTCTGCCAGTACTAATTGGAAAGAGCCAGAAGTATTCTAGCGATTTATAAAATTATATTTGATTGAAGCATGTCCTAACAATTACAGTGGAGCAGTTTAAAAAAGAATGCTGGGAACGAATTAGATCAACTTTGAAAGCTACAAATAAGGGCGATTTTACGCAAAGACAATTTAAGAATGAATAGGATTATTTGAAACACAAATATATAATTGGGTAAAACTCATTGGTAATGCAGGGAATACTCATTATGACCCTATTACCAATACCATCAATTAGAGTTCGAAGCAATGGGAAGAATAATTAATGTTACCAAAGTTTATATATCAATTTTATTAGTTAAATAATCAACATACTTTTCAAAATAATTTTTTTGTACATATCATTACAGGATAATTATAAAGCAAGCAAATTTCGTTACAATCCACTGGAATATCCAAATGAAATGAGGGCATTATTTGATGGTATTGCGGCTAGTGGAAAAAATGTATAGGCTCCATCTAAGGAGGGATTACCATAGGATGGTCTTGAAGGTTGTACACAGACATGTATCAATTTGAAAACAAACAAGTTGACATGGCCTCTTCTTCAGCTAAGAAATCAAAACAGGAAATCAAGTGTGAAAGCAAACATCCAAAAAAAAAACCAATACTAAAAAACTAAATGATCTTGATAGTCAATTGGTGAATGTTATTGAGATCTTGGGAAAAGTTAGATGGACCAAGTATTAAAGATTATAATGATATTTTGGATAAGATGCAGAGTTTAACAGAAATGGATCTACTGTACCTTGCAACTTCTTGTATTTTTTGTGAAGGTAAAACTTATAGAGAGCAATGCATCCAAATAGCAGAAAAACATGAAGAATTTATATTGAATTGGATTGCAATGAAAGCAAGAAAGCTAGGTTTATTTTGATTATTTTGCAATCTTGTGTCTTTTAAATTTATTTGATTTGCAGACAACTTCATTGTTTTATTTTTCTTGGGATAATGAATAAATTATTTCATTGTCAAACAATTTTATTTTTCTTAGGATAATGAATAAATTATTTTCTTTTGTGTGATTATTTTTCTTTAACTTTTCTTATAAATGGATTACATTATTATATATAGGTTAGCTAACTATTCTTACTTTCTTTTTTGGTTTTTCAAATAATAATTGGAAGAAGTTTATTGGTTCTTTTTTAATGATATACTCAATTTAAATTTTGTAGATGTTGACGGATGATCAAATACAAATTTTAAAAGTTGTATTAATATTACTAATCCTAAAAAGAAAACAATTAAGACATATTGGAAGAAGGCCTGATACAAATTCTATGTTGAGAGGATATGAAATATGTCAATGAAATCCTTGATGGAAATCCTGCACACTTTATAGAAATATTACGAATAAGAAAAGAAATATTTATGAATTTGTGCACTCATTTTTGAAATAGAGGTTCGTTACAAAATAGTAGTTTTTCAGTTGAAGAAAAAGTAGCAATGTTTCTCACAACTATGGGTCATCATCATACAAATCACATGGTTAAAAAGAGATATAGTCATTCGACCCATACCACATATTTTTATGAAGTGCTACAAGCTATGCTACATTTTTCGAAAGAGATGATTGTCCCAAATTTTAATGGAAACCAACATGCAAGTCAACAGCAACGTTGACTTCTCCAAACATTTTAGGTATTTTCAAGTCTAAGTGATTTTTTTTTTCAATTTAAATATGTATCAAATTATTGATTTTTTGTCCTATTCAAAAGTGTTATAGGTGCATTAGATGGAACTCTTATACCTGTAGATGAACAAATTGCGTATCGATGGAGAGGAAAAGGCAATGCATGCAAAATGTACTTGCTATTTGTGATTTCAACATGATCTTCAAATTTGTTTTGGTAGGTTGGGAAGGTGTAGCACATGACTCTAGAGTTTAGTTAGAAGCCTTAGCAAACCTGACATGCAACTTTCCTATTCCTCCAACAGGTTAAATTTTTTTACAAATCGTGCTTTTTTTTGGCAATAGTTTTTCATCCACAAACATTTATGCTTTGATATATATATATATATATATATATATTTGTGTATATAGATTTTATTTATGTGACGCAACACTACAACAAAAATGGCCTTTAGCGGCATTTAAAGGTGTTAGTATAGAAATCTAACCTGACACTTTATCTATCCTGACACCTAGGGCGAGTGTTGTCCCTTCCAATGTGGGGATAGCCTCAAATCTTTAACAGCATTCAAATGTGTCAGGCAAACCATGCTGCTATATCTTTACCTCTGCCAACAAAATCCTTTTTTTGTGATAATCAAAAGTGTCTGTATAGCGTTAGGACATCAGTAAGGAATCAGTAGGATATCAAATTTATGAAGGCATCTTGAGTTGTCTTAATATATGGCTTTAAGGACACGTAGCCATGTGAATTTACAATGTGTTGGACGACATGCCCATTTGTTATTAGTGTTTTTTGAAGCTAAGCTATGCTGACACTTTTAATTGCCAGGAGAATTTTCCCTGGTTTTTTTTTATATGGAAGCAACCTGCAATTAGTCCTCCCTGCTGTACATTCCATCAACCAGAATCCCAAGGGACTTGTAAAATTATCCCAAAGAGCAGAATGCATATAGCAATGTAAAAGAAGAAGTTGATACTCAAATATAATTCATTGAATTAAAAGTCGATAACAAGTACAAACATAGCAAATACTAAAATCGCAAACAAGTGCTAAAAGCAAGTACTAAAATATCAAACCAGTACCAAAAGATTCTCATTTACAATAACTTGAAAGCTCTATCGGAAGCACAAAATAAAAGACTCTCATCCTAATAAGTTGAAAGAAGTAGAAGTAGCTTCCAAACTTTCCATTTTGTTGAGAGTCCTCAGGCATAACCACGAAGTCCCCATCATTCTTCAGCTGGTTCCACCTGTGCACAAAGACCAAGGGGATCATTAGATCATCATAACTAGAACTAAAATTCCAAAAAATCCGGAATGTATTTAAGTGCATATCTCACCCAATGACAAGGCCAAGCAACTGGTGCACCAAGTGCATCTTGAATCGTTTGCTGTAAATCATATGGTCTAATCAATTGCTCACGTGGAGTCATTGCAACTTGTATCTGTATTGTTGATCTTGATCCCTATCTTTTGATGTTTACAAAACAAATGGATATTACTAATGTCTCTTAAAAGATCTATTCAGTTATGAAGCAAATTAGTTCCAAAGATCAAGTGAAGCTGTCGGACGCTCAAGAAGTCAGGATCGGACGTCCGATAATCTTTGCACAACTTCGGACGCATGCTTCGGACGTCCGATAGGATCCTTCGAAGTCGACGAAACTATCGGACGCTGAATATGTCTCTACCGGACGTCCGATAGAAACAAGATAATTTCTCAAATCTGTTTGGTTGCTGTCGGACGCACAAAGAGCTTGCACCGGACGTCCGAAAGAATTGAAGAAAATCTCTAAAACTCACTGCCTGCTGTCGGACGCATACAACAGGGCTATCGGACGTCCGACACTCCAACGGCTAGTTGACTCTTCAGCTACTTTCTATCCGTTGGAAGCTTTAATGAGGCACTTTCTTGGTCCTATATAAATAGTGGTTGGTCAGACACTTCAAACAACTTTGGCACACTGAAGATACAAAAGATCTAGAGAGATTTTAGTGAGAAAATACTCCAAAAAGAATATTTGTAGTGTTAGTGGTGTGAGGTTCATTGTAAGCTTTTCATTTGTAAGTGAATTTTTCATGAGTGTAACTCTGTGAGGGTTGTCCTGAGGGATAGTAAAACGTCCTGGCTTGACCGAGTGCTGCTTGGGGCAAGGAGGAGGTGAACCTTCCTTTGTACACAAGAGTGATTGTAATTCATCAACTTGAAGTAGCTTGTTTCAATTAATCTACAAGCTCAAAAGGAGTTGGGTAGTTAATTGGTTTGCAATCCTTTCCTTTTATTTACTTACTGTTACATTTGTGATCTTTCCATTGTTTATGTTTGTCTCATTGGTTGTTTTCGGGCCTTACAATTGGTATCAGAGCTTGGTCTCCTAGAGATTAAGCTCAATCGGCTTTGGAGTAAAGATGACAACCAACAATGCTATATTTTTTGAAGGTCATTCTGTCATTAGACCACCTATGTTTAATGGGTCAAATTATGTGAGTTGGAAAGAAAGAATGATTATTTTTTTGCAATCTATTGATATTGAACTGTGGTTTATCATTAGTGAAGGTCCATATGATGCTTCTCTTATAGATGAAAATACTCAGAGATCTAGACCAAAAACAAGAAGTGAATTGACTGCTATAGATAGAACTCATCTCACCTTAAATGCAAAAGTTATGAATGTGTTATTTTGTGCTTTAGACTCAAATGAATCTATTAGAGTCAAAGGCTGCAAGTCAGCCAAGGAAATTTGGGATAAACTGAGAGAAATTCATGAAGGTAGTGAGAATGTTAGAGAACAAAAGAAGTCCATTCTAGTTACAAAATATGAATCTTTCAAGATGCAACCTCATGAAAATATTGATGAAATGTATTGTAGATTCAATGATCTCATTAAAGATTTAGAGGTGCTGGAAAAAGAATATTCTCTAGGTGAGAAAAATAGAAAAATTCTGAATGTCTTGTCCAATGATTGGGAAAATAAAGTGACTGCTATTGAGGAGGCTAAAAATTTGAATACTATGCCTATTGAATCTCTTATTAATTCTCTTACCTCTTATGAGCTGAAACTTAAGACTAAGGTGCAAGAGGAAGAGGATGCAAAAGTGCGAAAAAATATTGCTCTAAAAGCCTCACAAGATGAAGATGATTCTGCCTCCCTAGATGAAGAAGATGTGGAAGGTGATGACAATGATATCGCACTCATCACAAGAAGTTTCAAACGAATACTCAACAAGAGGAGATTCAGAAAAGGTGGACCTAGCAATTCATTCCCAAATCAGTTCAACAACTCGAGAAATAAAGGGAAGCTAGAGTTCAACAAAAGGCAAACTGATAAGTGTTTTGAATGCGGCCAACCTGGACACTATGCAAGTGAGTGTCCAATGATGAAGAAAGATGAAGGAAGAAAACCAAGATTCAACAAATTTCAATTCACATGGAATGAGTGCAACTCCGATGGTGAAAATGAAGAGGATGAAGAATCTGTTCAATTGACTTTTATGGCCATTGGAGATGATGAGGTAACATCTTCTAACTCTCAATTTGAAAGTGATGATGAAACTGATGATGATATTGAATCTTTCATTATAAAATTGCATGATAGTTTGAAAGAATCCTATGCTAGAAACAAGGAGTTAAAACAGAAAATTAGTTTTTTGCTTCGAGATAATGCAAATCTTTTTCAACAAAATAAAATGTTGAATGCTGAAAATAATTACTTCAAAAAGAGTGAGACTGCTTTACACTTTGAGCTTGATAGAAAAACAAAGCTTTGTGAGTTGTTCAAAAAGGAACAAGGTGATTTGAAAAGAAGAATGGATGGTTTAAATGAGTTGCTTAAACACAAGAAACAAGTCTGTTTTCAAAAGAATAGGTTGAATTCTAATTCCAATGAATTTGCTATCCATAGGAGAAGACAAGTAAGATTTATTAAACCTGTTCATGTTAATAACTCTTTGGTTATGTGTAATTTTTGTTGTCAAAAAAGTCACATGAAAAGTGATTGTTATGTGAGAAAGAATATGAGAAGAGGCATGAAATGCATGTGAATAGTTAGACATGATACTAACTTTAACAAGTAGGAGGTTTTGTCTAATCATTGCAGTGATTCTTGTTCATAATATTTTTTCTTTTGATACTTTGATCTGAGTTTTCGCTGATATCTTTGAATACTACTGAATCTATATGATTTCAAAAAGAGAGATAAAAGAATAATGCTGATCTCATGATGATTTGCTGTGATTGCTGTCATTTCTCTATTTTTTCTTGGAATATTGAATTCTCTGTTATTGTTGCTGGATTATAGTAGTTGATTTTTACTCTTATGATGACAAAAAGGGGGAGAAATGGATGCAATGTGTAAGGGGGAGTTATTCTGAGATTATGAGGGCGAGTTATTCTGAGATTATGAGTTTGGCTCTTAAAAGTTTTGGTTCCAATGATTGAGGGGGGAGCTTATACTTATTTTTGTTTCTTTCCATCCATTGTTTTGTCATCATCAAAAAGGGGGAGATTGTTGATCTTGATCCCTATCTTTTGATGTTTACAAAACAAATGGATATTACTAATGTCTCTTAAAAGATCTATTCAGTTATGAAGCAAATTAGTTCCAAAGATCAAGTGAAGCTGTCGGACGCTCAAGAAGTCAGGATCGGACGTCCAATAATCTTTGCACAACTTCGGACGCATGCTTCGGACGTCCGATAGGATCCTTCGAAGTCGACGAAACTATCGGACGATGAATAGTCTCTACCGGACGTCCGATAGAAACAAGATAATTTCTCAAATCTGTTTGGTTGCTGTCGGACGCACAAAGAGTATGCACCGGACGTCCGAAAGAATTGAAGAAAATCTCTAAAACTCACTGCCTGCTGTCGGACGCATAAAACAGGGCTATCGGACGTCCGACACTCCAACGGCTAGTTGACTCTTCAGCTACTTTCTATCCGTTGGAAGCTTTAATGAGGCACTTTCTTGGTCCTATATAAATAGTGGTTGGTCAGACACTTCAAACAACTTTGGCACACTGAAGATACAAAAGATCTAGAAAGATTTTAGTGAGAAAATACTCCAAAAAGAATATTTGTAGTCTTAGTGGTGTGAGGTTCATTGTAAGCTTTTCATTTGTGAGTGAATTTTTCATGAGTGTAGCTCTGTGAGGGTTGTCCTGAGGGATAGTAAAACGTCCTGGCTTGACCGAGTGCTGCTTGGGGCAAGGAGGAGGTGAACCTTCCTTTGTACACAAGAGTGATTGTAATTCATCAACTTGAAGTAGCTTGTTTCAATTAATCTACAAGCTCAAGAGGAGTTGGGTAGTTAATTGGTTTGCAATCCTTTCCTTTTATTTACTTACTGTTACATTTGTGATCTTTCCATTGTTTATGTTTGTCTCATTGGTTGTTTTCAGGCCTTACATGTATTTCACACCAGTTTGGCCCAAGAGCTTATCCCCCGACCTCATCCAATGGATTCAAACTCCGTAAATATCCCTTTGCCACAATTTTTGTTGGGTCAAACAAACTTTTTAGTTAAACCATATTCCCTACCTAGTAAACATCCAACAAGTACAAGAATCAAACTCATACCAAATTCCAGATTACAAATGCAAAAGTTTAGAAGTTGTAAATATTTACTCGAATAGGTCGCGTGGCTCGCGATGGAGCATGGCTCGACACATTGTTAGATGATGATGAAGGATGTCTCGGGCTGTCAATTGGAGAGCCCCTTCCATGTTGAACTAAAACCATTTTCTTCAAGCTGGCTATTTCATCATCTTGTCGCTGAAGCCTTTCCTCCAAACAGACCAATGTTGACTGTTGTTGAACACTTATACGGTAGCATGTGTTACGACTAGGAATGTCTTCCCATAAGTCCGTTGGATTCACACCATCACTAAACAAGCGAACATGACCATGTTTGTCTTGCCCAACCAGCTAGGCAAATATATCATCGTGACCAACTGGATCTTGCGAATCCGATGGAAGCTGATTTTTCAGCTCAGTCATTTTTTACTACATAATAAAGGAAAACACTTGTTATTGCAAAAGACTGTCTGAAAACATCCATGGTAGAATTGATAGGCTTGTGTTCTCGGATCCTTACCAAATTCTCAGCAACTATGGTACTTGATGGAGTTCCATCAACATGGCTATAAAACTTATTGAACATTTCTACTCTAGTAGGAGGTCTTCCTAACTGTTTGGCCTATAAGAAATTGAATCGTTTTAATTATAGTTTTAACATTTAGCATATAATTAAAAAACAAGCTAACATAATGAAACATGTACGAGCAAAAAAAATTAGCAACTAAAAAGTTGATGAGGTATCACCAAGTGGTTCCGAAGATGAGCAAATGACTTTTTTCCGGTTGTGTGGTTCATCTTCTTCTCCCCTCTAGCTTTCTTGTTCCTCTCACTTAGTTTCTAAATTTCAAAATCAAAAGCAAGATTACAACATTGAATAAACACAACTTTATGAAGAATGTTGTAGCTGATTTGTACCTTTGCTTCTTCACTTTTCCAATAATCCCAAAGTTTGATCCATTGCTCTTCCCGTACCCTTATGTCCTTTTGAAACCAAGCTTCAGCATTTGGCACGGCAGGATCAAAATAGTTAGCCTTTAAATCTGCCTTCCAGCTTCTCCATTTTTTGCCAATAGATCTTAAGGTCCAAGCTTCCAGTCCCATAGGCAAAGCAAACCTTTCCTGAAACGTAGTTAGCAACAAGAAAATCAACACAACTTCACAGTAATTTTTGTACAAAGCATACATAATACAAAAGCTACCATTACCTTTATTACTTCTAACATGTCCATTTTAAGTTTCCTTGGCATCTTAAGCCATGTTTCAACATCTATTGGACAATACATACCATTCCTAGCCAAACTGCCCAAGAATTCAGAGAAAGAGGTTTTCTCACTTATTGGGATCCCATTATCATCGAGTTTAATCTCAATCCGTGGAAGTTCCTTAGGCCGACCCCAAATTTCTTTCATAAATGTAGGGCCGCGGGTTTTCTGATGTACTTCACTTGAATCATTTGTAGTTTATTTTCCTGTATAAAATAAGAAAAAGGTGCAAGTTATGAACATAACAAAATGCACTTCTGGAATTGGTTCAAAACAGTTAGTAATACCTGCATTGTCCAAGTTGCATGACATGAAGGTGGTGTCACTGGAATGTGGACCTCGAGAATCCTGATTTGGACTTTCTTCAGTTGCTTCATGCCTTGTTCCAAGTGGAGATTGTTGAATTGGAGAGTTCTGGCACTGCTCATGCGACTGCGAACCTCCATCAGCTTGTTGAGTAACTTGGTCACCTGATTCATGCATTATTCCCAATGTAGAATTCTGAATTGCAGATTGAGGTGCCCGAGCAGCTTCTCCTTGCACTTGTTCAATTACATTTTCATGGCTTGTTCCAAGTGGAGGCTGCTGCCTTGTTTCATGACATGAGGGAGGTTGCTCAATTGGTTCATCTCTCAATCCATTTGCAGCGCGCTTACATTTTCGACCTCTACGGGCCATACCTGCATAATATTTGAGTGAAGAAAGGGACAAATGTAAATGTTTAAAATTTATTGAAGCAAACACTCTACCTATAGTTTCTTTAACTTACAAATGCTATTATAAAGAAGTACTACTTGAACAATAAACTGGCATGACAAGTAACAAATGGCATTCTTCAAGAATAAACCAGGGGAAGACTATGGAGTTGTCAACAGAACAGAGAAACAAATGGAGAATATACGATTCAATGCAGCAACTAATTGGAAATGAAATGAAAGCTACATGCTTAAGTGACTGCAAGAATATACATGGGAAATGCTTTGATCTACATCCTTTCAGCATGAAAGATATGCAGAATTTACTACTGCTAGACACGAAACTTTTTCCATATTGTTCTGAGAATGATGCCTATGATCAAAAGTTGGTATGCTTCTGCTCAATGAGGGTGCAAGTAGAAGAGTCCACGTAATTTTAACTTCAGTAATGGAGCAAACTAATAAATGATTGTCTTGAATTAACGAAATATACTTGGTCATGTGATAACCAAAACTTGCAGAGGATAATGTATTCTACCAACAAATACAACTCTTGGTTTTGTATGTTTAGGGATGGCAATCGGGTCGGTTATGAAGCTCTACTGAATACTTTTATTTCCAGATTCTGACATGGTTCTGCATTTATCAAGAACACTAATTCTATTGTTCTAAGATAGTGTCTCATCTAAACAAGAGCTCAAGCTTTACGTAGCATTGACGATTCCAAACCAAATTACTTCTCTTTTTGCCAGAGCCACATCCACAGTTAAGGGTTGACACTTAACAGTAAATGCACAAACACTTTATCCAATACAATTGTAACAGTACAAACAATACAGTCGTAGAACAGGAAGGAGACGAAGAGCATCACGGTAAAAGACTAAAAACGAGAACCCATCACCAAAAACAGATGGTTGAAATTGTACATTCAGTTCACAGTAGCAGTCTCCATTCGACCAGGCTCACCTAGAAATGTGCTTCTCAGAAACGTGCTTTTCACACCGCCACCACCCCCCAAAGCTTTTCACACCACCACCACCCCCCAAAGCAAACACTCTACCTAGAAATGTGCTTCTCAGAAACGGAGAAGGTGCTTGTCAGAGATGGGAATCGAATAACCTGAAAACTAAATCTACCATGCAATGCAAGAACATGTCTATCATGCAATGCAAAATTAGACACAAAATACTGAAATTACCTCAAACTATGGCTTGAATCCCTAACTTCTCGGTTTCCCCAAGCTTCAAGATCTGAACTCCACCCACCACCCAAGCTTTGAAGCCCTAATTTCTGATTTCTTGCCACCAAGCCAACACAACAGCCGAATTTGGGATTTGCATGGTGCGAGCTCAACCAAGTTACCCAAATGGGTGCGAGTTCATGGACGGCATTTGACTCAAATTGGTGGTGCGAGCTTGAAAGAGAGAGAGAGGACAAAGGCAGAGGACAACGAGAGAGGGAGAAGATGTCTGAAATAAAGGCGGTACTAATGACGCCAAAGTAAATTAGTCAAGCCTCTTGAATTTTTCAATTTGTCGCGCTACTAATGACAATTTTTGTGTGTTTGGGCAAAATTTTGTTCAAGCTATATAACAACTAAAAATTTGGTTAAAGCTATATACAATATAATATAACAACTAAAAATATAACAAATAAAAATTTTGCAAGAGCTATATACAATATAATATAACAATCAAAAATTTTGTTACAACCATATAACAACTAAAAATATAACAAATAAAAATTTTGTTAAAGCTATATACAATGTAATATAACAACTAAAAATATAAAAATAATTAAAAATTTTGAGAAGCTAACAAAAAACATTCTTTTAATCAAAATGTTTTCGGTACTCAATTTATTTTATGCTGCTAGCAATTATGTACGGCTTGTAGTCTAACAAGCCATTGGAAGGATCGAATTAGTTTATGAAACAAGAAAATTAACTTGTGAATACATGAACTTTCCATTGATAAACATTGGGATTAGAATTGATTGAACATAAACATTGAATATATATATATATATTCAATTCCAAAGCAATTGCCATTGAACTTTGTGTTAATTAGAAGCTTACTATCACTTACAAGATCTTACTATTGAACTTTTCAATGATTAACCTTAGGCTTACACTTACAACGCATTGATTGAACATAAACATATATATATATATTCAATGTTTTCAATTCCAAAGCAATTGCCATTGAACTTTGTGTTAATTAGAAGCTTACTATCACTTACAAGATCTTACTATTGAACTTTTCAATGATTAACCTTATGCTTACACTTACAACGCATTGATTGAACATAAACATATATATATATATATTGAATGTTTTCAATTCCAAAGCAATTGCCATTGAACTTTGTGTTAATTAGAAGCTTACTATCACTTACAAGATCTTACTATTGAACTTTTCAATGATTAACCTTAGGCTTACACTTACAACGCATTGATTGAACATAAACATATAGTATGATCGGTTTGATCGATTCGATCGTGCTTGATCGGTTCGATCGTGTCTCCTTTTCACTTTGAAGGATAATCTAAAATTGTGACTAAACCGATTAAATTCGATCAAAGATCAGTTGGACTAGAAAGCTCTATCGGAATTAACTTTTTGTATTGTTATTGGTTTAAAAAATAATTTTTTCATGGTATTAAAAAATTATTTAAGAAATTTATAGATTAAAGTTTCAAAATATTTCTATTGATCAAAAATTAGACCTCGGGTTATTGGGAAAAAGAATTGGCCATAATATAATGATTCACAAATGTAATATTACAGCTTACAATTAATGGAATTGCTTATAAAATAATGACCAGTATTTATCCAGCCCATTGGGCTCTTAAAATGAGTAATGGGTTCCTTGGAAAGTTGGATAGTTTTATGTTTGGCCTGAAATGATTTGCACATTCCGTACGTTGCCAATTGTTCTCCACAAATCATAGCCTCGATTGCCAATTGTTGTCATGCCATTAAAAGAAAAATCATTCCAATACCATTTTTATGAATAAGACTGACGATTACTAACCAAGACTAGAAATCCAAAAACTGGACCATGGGAGTATCAATGAAAGAAAGGCCTTAAAGAGGCAAATTAATACACAAGTTTTAACTAATAGCACCAAGTCTTTTATCACATCTGTCAGAAGGCTTAACATGACACCGAGAGCACTAAACTCAAAGCTTTGTAAATGCCTTCAAAACTAAGAATGTCGGTCATATTAGTAAAATACAAAAAAAAATGATTAAAACCATCGACAAAAGGAAATAAAGCCTAGGCCTAGCAATTAAAACAGAGAAGAATAGGGCCAGTAAGCTTCAAAGCTATAAAAGATTCTAAATCAAATTATATTGGGACAAATCAACTTCAATCCCAAGTCCATTCTTACGAACCCAACTAATTTCCTCATTTTCATTCTCAACAACAGGATTGCCAACATCACTTTGCAAATATGTGTCAACATCCATAGTTGTGCCCATGTTATATCCAGCTCTTGCAGTGGTAGAGATAACCACTTGCCAATCCTTATCAGTTGGATCTTCCACATAAAAAACTTGTGATGCTTGTGAAGCGAGTATAAATGGCTCAACATGAGGCCTCACGTTTGCAAAATTGACTAAAGTAAACCCATTAGCATCTTGTTTCATTCTCGAACCATTTGATATCCAATCACATTCGAATAACACCACCCGATGACCTCCGTAAATTAATTCAATCATATTTTTCAAGACGCCGAAGTAAACTAGTTCACTCAAAACTGGATTTTGATCCCTTATACTTGCAAAACTGGATGTTGTTGCATTGACTGTAACACCACTATTCTGCGTTTTTCTTTTCTTCTCAACTTCTTTGGTGTGAAACCGAAATCCATTAACAACAAACCTGTCATGTTGGATTCCAACAACATCTGGACCTTTAGCAAGGAACCTCAACTCTCTCAACACCGAAACATTTTGAGGAAGTTCTAACTTGTCAATCTGTAAAAAAAAAAAGAGTAAATAAATAAATAAAAAAAAGATGAAACTATATTTGAAGTCCTACAATTCAAATTGTACTTAATATTCAGAATTTTACTTACATGTTCAGCAAACCAACATGCAAAATTTTCGCTGTGCAAGCGCTCTTTTAGATGCTGTGGAATTTGAGGATGTCATTCTTCTATCAATATACGATGCTGCCTAGAAGTACATGAGTCAAAATTGTAATCATGCATTGAATTCTACAATAAAATTTTAATGCATCAAGTTGTAGTTGAACTTACTCTATGTAAGGTGTGACAGCATCACAATTAAATAAAATATACTGATGTGCTTTACTCAAGATATGAGCATCAAAGACTGTTGGCTTGCCCCTCCCCAAAGGATGTCCTGATTCAGAGAATATATCTAAACCATCTTCAATTTCCTTATGTACTTCTTCATTTCTGCTTGGACGATTGAATTTTGTCTCAACATAGTCCGCAAGATACAATGAGCAAAAGTTAATGCATTCTTCTGCCAAGTACCCTTGAGCAATCGAACCTTCAGGCCTACTTTTATTTCGAACATAAGATTTTAATGTTCCTAAGTACCTAAAGTATCATCATTCCAACCTCTCTAATTAGTTCCACAAATCAAAGAAAGCAAAAAAGGAATAAACATTTAAGGCATAATGAGAATTACAAGCAGTACCTCTCTATAGGATACATCCAACGATAATACACCGGCCCACCTAATTTCACTTCAGTTGCCAAATGAACAACTAAATGCACCATGACATCGAAGAAGGTTGGTGGGAAGCATTTCTCAAGATCGCAGAGTATGACGGCAATTTCACTTTCCAAACGAACCACATCTTGAGGACAAATAACTTTAGAACAAAGCTGCCTGAAGTATCTACTCAATCGAATCAAAGGATAGCGCACTGATTTTGGCAAAGTCTTTTTCAAAGCTATAGGCATCAATTGCTGCATTAGGATATGATTATCATGACTTTTAAGCCCTGAAATTCTTGGTGATTTTACTCGAACGCATCTTGAGACATTAGCTGCATAACCATCTGGAACTTTCACTTTTTTAGCACATTGCAAAACATAGTTTTCTGTTTTTTATCCATTGCAAAGGAAGATGGAGGTAAGTACACCTTTCCAGGTTCTGTCTCAATGGGATGCAGCTCTTTTCTTATTCCCATTTCTCTCAAATCACGGCGGGAATTATAATGGTCCTTTGCTTTATCCTCAATATCCAGCAATGTCCCCCAAATATTTTCACAAACATTCTTCTCAATGTGCATGAAGTCAAGATTGTGTCTTAAGACATTATCTTTCCAATATGGCAAGTCAAAGAAAATACTCCTCTTTTTCCAATTGAAAGGCAGCTTCGGATTACCTTTCACAAGTTTTCCAAATTTAATTTGCAAGTCTCCCAATTCACTCACAATCATATCCCCGGTTTGCAAAGGTGGTCGCTTTCCATGTTCTTCGGTGCCATCAAAGAATTGGGCTTGCTTTCTAAATTTATGCTTACTATCTAAGAATCTCCGATGACCCATATAGCAATATTTGAAACTATGAGTCAACCGTCGTGCATGAGTGAACTTGTGACAAACAGGACAAGCATATTCACCTTTAGTGCTCCAGCCAGATAACATTGCATATCCAGGGAAATCACTAATGGTCCACAACAGAGCTGCATGCAATTGAAAATTTTCTTTTTGGGATGCATCATAAGTTTGAATGCCAAAATCCCACAATTCGGTCAATTCTTTAACTAGAGGCTGTAGATAAACATCAATATTATTCCCAGGAGAGGATGGTCCGGGTATTAACAAGGACAACATGAAGTACGGTTGCTTCATACACATCCACGGAGGTAAGTTATATGGTATTAAAACTACAGGCCAAGTACTGTGTGTAGAACTCATGTTGTTGAATGGATTAAACCCGTCAGATGCCAACCCCAATCTAACATTTCGACAATCCTTAGCAAATTCTGGATGTAGATGGTCAAAAGTTTGCCAAGCTGGAGAATCAGCTGGATGTCTCATACAACCATCTTTTGTACGTTTTTCCTCATGCCATCTCATTTGAGATGCAATTTTAGAAGACATAAATAGTCTTTGTAATCTAGGTTTTAAGGGAAAATGCCACAACACTTTTTGAGGAATTTTCCTTTTTTCCCCAGTTGGATCATTTTCTGAAGCAACCCACCTAAGCTCGTTACATGTTTCGCATGAAGTTCTTTTTTCAGCACTACCCCAATAAAGAGAACAATCATTAGGACATGCATCGATCTTTTCATAACCCAGCCCCAATGTATTCATCAATTTCTCAGCCTCATAGTAAGAAGACGGCAAATTAGTCATGGCCTCCGGAAATGCTTCTCTCAACAGCTCAACAAGCATATTAAAAATCTTGTTACTCATCTTACCCAGGCATTTTAGGTGAAGCAAACGAATAATGAAAGACAATTTCGAGAAATTTTTGCAACCACTGTACAAATCCTGTTGAGAATCATCAATCAATTTGTAAAATTTTTCAGCCTCTAAAACAGGAATGTCCCCTTCTCTATTCAATTCATTTGTTCCATGTGGTATCCCAAATACATCATGGACCAAGTCTTGCATGTCATTAGTCCCATTTGAAACCCCAATTGATGTATTTTCAGAATTAGATGTGGCTTCATTGTAGTTTGAAAGTTCTCCATGTGCTATCCAATTATTATAACCCTTGATAAATCCTACCACTTTCAAATGATCATATGCTTCCATTTTTGTCACACAAACACCCATGCCGCAATCTTTGCAAGGACACAAAATCTTTCCGTCACAACTTGATCTAGAAAATGCGAAGTTTAGAAACATTTGAAGTCCTGTCTCGTACTTTTCACTTGTTCTTGGAAATTCCATCCATCTTTTATCCATACTTTTAATATAAATAAATGTCCTCCAACGAGCTTCCAATAGCCTACTTTTTAAACTCAGGTCGTGGCTTACAAGTCCCTAATTTCAAGTTCAAGAATTTACAGTCTACTAAATCAAGCAGCCAGCAAATAAAGGAAATCAACAAAATGCAAAATTTCTCAACAATCTATAAAAACAGAATTTGCAAGTAAGCGGATAGAAATTTTATTTACCTAATAACAGAAAAAAACCCTTCGTACCAACTCCTGCGCTCACGTCTTCGCAAAATTCCTAAATTCAATTTGAAATGTCAATGGTTAAACAAACACATGAGCGTGAAAACTGAAGGTGAAATTAAAGAATTTTACTAAATTTCCATCAAAGTATACATACATCTTTGGTGTGTAGTGATTAATTTTATAAGTCATGTCTTTAGAAAGGCATGCAACTGACGGCATAGGTAATTGGAAAAAAGAATGACATAAAAGTCCCCTAGCTTCTAATCATGCCTATGAAGATCCTTATGAACATGTCAAAATACTTTGACCCAACTGCATCAATGTCTCTGTCTTATTAATCTAAAAGTCCCCTTTTTTGGGCTCAAAATTTGCACTATAATAGACTGATCAAGTGCAGAAGACACTTAGTACAAGCGTTATACTATATATTTCAAGCAACTCATGTACTGATTAGACATACAATTTAAAACAGAAAAATGTTGTAAAGATGCAAGTACTACATAGAATTTAACATAGAAAAAAGCAATAGAGATATAAGTGATACCATTGGGTGAAATATGCACTTAGCCGGAGGACCACCTTTATGGCAAAAGCCAAAAGGCAGCAAAGGTTACCTTTGTTATGCAAATTTTGTGCCTCACATTGGCGGTCCATTATCTGCATCTTAATTGTCTTTGGGGTTACATAGTCACGGTTTCCCAATTCTGTCACCAGAATAATTTCCTGCTAGGCATATATAGACCATGGTCCTTGTTTCATTTATTTATATCGAACTTGTTGCTGAGTGTTCATGATTACGATAAGCAATGCAATTTGGTTGAAGCTCTCTATTCACAGTTTTGCTTAACCGTCCCCATCCCCAAACAGAACTAGCTGCCTAAACAAACTTCAATTACAGCTAGGTTTCATAGAAAAAAATGAAAAACAGGGGGGAATTGACATTTTAACGAACAGGTTTTGGGCAACATACTAATCACCCATGGACACTTTATTAGCTAGCCTATGTACAATTATGGCATGACAATAGAAAAAATGTAACATGGACATAAAGATCGATCTCCTCAAAAAATACGCAATCCAATTGAACAAATTTCCTCAAGTTTTCATCTCCATTGCAGCAAAAGAAAAAGCATCCAACACTGAGTTGCTATTAATGCTACAATTAGATAGATATCATATTTAAATCTTTCAATAATCTTAAATGAGGACAATATAACTCAACTAGCGACAGCTTAGGCCAAGAATCTTTACTTCTCAGAAAAAAATTTCCAAGTTGCAGGACAATACAATTTCCTCCTTTTAATTCTGATTACCTTAATTTCCAAGTTGCAGGTAATTTCTTGACAACGAAATCAAACATAAGAGCTTCATTGTGTTTACCACTTCGATTTTGGAACAACATTTGCGCGCCTGAAGTATCTTCCAGCTTTCCCAATGTACAGCTCCGATCTTCTAATTTTACTCCCTGCCTGCCCTTCCAGATGTCTTAGCCGAAGGATTTAAAGTTGAGGTTAGAAAAGATGAAGATGGTTGTTTGCAGAGATAGCTTGACCAACATTCTGGATTGGCTGAGATAGATTGTATGCGGAGAGGTGAGAGAGATGAGAAGAAGAAAATTTTCACCAAGTCCTTTTGCCGGCAAAATGAAACTTCAGAGTACTTTACCAAGTGTCTGGAGCCAAATTAAAACGATGTCGTTTTCTGTCTTTTTTTTTTTCTCACATTTTCCCAAGTGTCATGATAGGTAGCCTAAAGGCACATTATTATTTTATATCATGATAAAATAAAAAAATTATAGTACATATTATTGAGTTGGTTAATAAGTGTCATGATTCGTTTGGTATAACGACACAAACTAACAAGTGTCCTTATAGACATGTCAGGAAAGGCCATTTTTGTTGTAGTGCAACTTATCCACATACGTGTGGCTTTATGACACCATATCAAAATATTAGATATTGGTTGCCTGATTTTGGAAATGCTTCTTGTCCAAGATCAAAAGAAGAGTGCTTTAACCATGCAAGATTGAGAAATGTAATTAAATGTGCTTTTGGAGTATCAAAAGCTCGTTTTTTCGTTCTTGAAACGATGAACCCATGCCCTTTTTCCACGCAAAGAAACATTGTGATTGTATGCATTGCTTTTCACAATTATTTGTGAAGAAATTCTACAAATGATTATTGGTTTTAACAATATGATGATGATGACGATGCTATAATACAAAATGGAGAAGAGGTCGAAGATGATGAGACAAGTGAAGAAGTAGGGGAAGCATCTAAACAAGTCGATTATTCATGCATAACGTGAAGAAATTGCAAAAAATCATTTCTAAATTTTTTAGGTCACAAGATACATTGGAAGGATTGAGAGATCCTTTGTTTTCCATTGGAAGAGGGTGGCTTGGGCTTTAAAAGTTTTACTGCTTTAATAGAGGCTTTTACCATGAAATTATGGGTGCAACTAAGAGAGGGTACCTCTCTTTGGGCAGGGTTCATGCGCTAAAAGTATTTCCTGCATGTTCATCCTATGTCAACGTATGGTATTAGAGGGTCATCTACTTGGTGGAGGATTTGTAGTATAAGGAACATTACTGAACTGCACATTTTCTGGAAACTTGAGTAGGGGAAAGTGGATTTCTAGAGGGATAAATGGTACTCAAATGAACCTCTATTGTCCTATTGTCATTTGGATTTTCCTCCATAATTCATTGTTTTGGATTTCTTCAATGGTGCTGATTGGAATGTGTTGTTGCTGAGACACTAGTTGCCTCCACAGGTGGTTTCTGATATTTTGGAGCTGGCCGCCCAACCTAATAGTAGAGATGCATTAATTTGGAATGCGTCTTTGTTGGGACATTTTACAGTTAAATCGGCTTATGAGTTGGTTTGAAACCAAGTGGAATTCATCAATGGTGTTACGTGTTGTTTGGAGTCCACTTTTGCTTTTGAAGTTTTCATTTCTAGCTCGAAGGATCTTGAATAACTTTCTACCGATGGATGCTAATTTGCAATAGAAAGAAGTGACTTTAGTTTTGCGCTATCATTATTGCGCTTCAATGGAGTCCATCTGGCCAAGGTCTTAAAACCCAGCTCAGATAGCCCGGTCGAATTGGTTGAACTGTCGACTGGGTGTCTGTCCGAGCCGGGTTATACTTCAAACCCAGTGGGGCTAAAAACCCGCTTTATTTAGTAAAAGCTAGTTGACTTAGCCAGTTCAATCAGTGAACCGTCAAACCGAAACGGTTTTTTTTAAACAATCCAGTTCACTCAATTGATCAAAATTTTAAAAAAATAAAAAAATAAAAAAGAAACCCTGAAACTAATTAGATAGCCACAACCTATAGTTAACTCAAGTCAAGACCTAAGAGTACAATCTTCTTCCTTTCTTTTATTTCTAATTTTTCACCTAATTTTCTTCAATTTCTTCTCCTCCTAATCATCCCTCTCTTCATCTTCTTATCATTAATCTCTCAAATTCCTTCAATAAAGTTCAATTTTGTGCCTAAACTATATGTGTAGGTTTGATTTCCTAATCTATGATTTTTTTTGTTTTACTTTGTAATTTACTAATTTTCTAAAGTAAAATTCTTATTTTCTTGGTGTCAAGCTTGTCATATTGGTATAATTATAGCTCTTTTTTTCTTTGATTGTCTTTCAGTTTAGTTTGTTATAAACTTATTAGCAAAAGGATTGTAGTTATGATCATCTGCTTAAACCTTTTATAGTGGGATGTGCAAATTGTAGATATAATAAAATTAGCAATATATAATTTATTTATTTATTTATTTATGACGTCACAGGTTGAAAACGGTCAGTCCAATGGTTGAACTAGTGACCCCGTGACCTAGTGACTTTTTCGGTTCAATGAACGGTTTGGGTTTTAAAACCTTGCACTCGTCACCTTTTTTTTAGAAGGACAGGTAGCTAAGGATATGTGGCATTTCTTTCACACCATGTTTGGGCTTCTTTATACGTCTCATACTTGTTTTAATGTGATTGTGATGTAGTGGCTTTTGTTCTCTCCAAAAGGTTCTATGGAGCACCTCTGATGTGTAACCCGCCAGTTATAGCGTGGTTCATTTGGAAAAGTCGGAATGCAGCCAGGTTTGATGGTGTGATAATGAATGTCAATTCTATAATACTGCAGATCCAACAGTTTCTGCAACTCTTGTGTCGGTCCTCTACAATTGAAAAAGCTCAAATTGATGGGGATCTTTCTTTGTTCCTAACGACATTTTTCAAGATACAACTAGAGACCAAAAAAACTGCTATTGTTGTTAAGTGGATGGCACCAAAGTTGGGTTTTTTCAAAGTTAATATGGATGCTAGTGTTATTAATGGAAAAGCGGCAACTGGTGGCTTAATCTGTGATCACTGTGGGGAAGTTATTATGACTTTTTATAAGGAATTTGGCGAGATGAATGTTCTTGAGGCAAAGGCTTGAGCTCTGGATTAGTTTGGAGGTATCTCAGCAGTAAGGGGTACGGAATATTGTTGTGGAAGTGGATTCTAAAGCTTTTGCATCACTTGGTTACGTCCAAACACTCTTCTAGGTGGCCACTTGTAATGTAATTAGTAGAATAAGGAGGAGGATGGTTGAATTAATGGGATCTTTATCGCATATTTATAGGAAAGCAAATGCAGTTGCGAATCCATTGACTGGGTTTCATCTCTTTGGTCAGATTGTTTTTCACTCTTTGTCTCAGATGCCGCCACTTGCTAGACCTTTGGTTGCTTTAGATTACTCTAATTGCTAGGAAGTTAGGTATATGCTCCCTCTTTCACTTAAAAAAAATTTAGGTCGAATTTAGATGTTATATAAATTATTGGATTGTAATGTATCTTTTAATGTTTTCCATAATATATTTCATCTTTTATATTAATTTGATTTAAAAATAAATATTGTCATTTTTATACCTAACAATTTTAAGCTAATTAAATCATAGGTTCTATTTCTTTTTTGGATGAAAAGATAGAAGGGCAAAATTGTACTATTTAACTTATTAAGCATTCAATTATAAATGTTTATGGGTGTGTATAAATAGGTTCAACACTAAGATTCAGACATTTATATATTTCTTTTTAGTGTTTAAAATTCAACAAATCAATTGTTTAAGTATTTAGATTTCAGAATTTAGATTCAACTTTATCAAACAAAACATTACAACTTTTGGTTGGACCAATCCAGCTTTAATAGCATTCTTTCAACTTATGATAGTCCTGCCAAATTTGGCTATTCAATAAGCTCGAGATTGGCACAAGAAAAAGGATTCTTAGTAGACCCGAGCCCTGCCTACAAAAAAAAAAAAAAAAAAAAAACATACTTATTTATGCTTGGTCCAATCTTAGCCTATTTATTTTATGGGCTTTGGACTAAGATCTGGAAAGTTTAGAATTTATAAAACATATATATCTTAATTTTCAAGGTGTTTTGAATAATGATATAAGTCAAAACATGAATTTTGTTTTTTTACCTATAATTGAAATGCTAGTATATGAAGGAAAAAGGCATTTGCAATAAATGCACAATTATTCAATCCAAATTTTTAATTGTTAAACATATGAATAAATATTAAACAAATAAATAATAGACATTTATATTGTTAAATAGGTCATTGTCTGGCCAATATTGCTAATTACAAATCCTCCTCTCAACTCTTTACAATGGCTCCCTCTTCTCTTACAACTCTTAAAAAAAATCCTCGTCTTACAAAGGAGAAGCTACAATGGAAAAAAAAAAAAAAAAAAAAAGAGGCTGAGTCTTGTGTGGCCAAAGTCTAGCCCATAATTTAATTAGTACCAAGAATTAGGCCCCTAATTTCATTAGTGCCTAGAATTTTAAGTGAAATTCAACCTTATTCTTATTGGCTCGATCTCATTGACAATTTTATGAACAACCCAGTAAATGGTTTTCTATTAATTTGAAAATCTATAAATGAAGAATTTGTGTGGGCTAGCCTATCTTTTTTAACCCCTCATTCTCGTCTTTGTAACTTAACAATGACCAAGGCCATCTATACATGTAAAAATTTAAGAATTTCTTGTGAAGTTCACTACTTGACATTGATGACCGTAATCTATAAACTCGGGGAATTATATTCAACCGAGCAACTTTTCTGGAATAAAATATTGATTTAAATCACTTGAATTTTGATGTTGCTTTGAATGAAGGAGATAATATTTGAAATTATATGACTCAAATATGTTTGTTGAGAAAATAAGAGCATGCATGCAGTGAGTCTGTAAATGAAAAATGAAGAGCAGGCATTCAAAGAAAGAGTGCCCTAGCCCACGTAGAATAACATACCATACCTATAACAATAGAGGAAATATAAATCCTAGCAGTTCTTATTATTAGGTAATTCACAAATTATTGATATTTCTTCCTATGGAGTGTTTTTCACTTTATGTTACAGAGGTAAAGATAAATAAACCTAAGAGACAATGCTCTGCTCTCAAAAGAATTTAAAAAAATGTAACAATCAACTTGCTTTTCTACTCAAATGTAATATAACATGCCAAGTTGCTTTGGTGATTCCATTATGAAAGGTACAAATGAACTAAATTTTAAGCAATAATCTCAGTTTTTATTGCACAAAACTAGTAATTACTAAGTAACAATAATAACGTTCTCCATACAAAAGTTGTTTGTTAAATAATCGAGCTGAAATTTAAAATAACTTTTTATCATGTTAATAAAACCATAATAATGCTAAACGATAAGAGTACTAGATGTTAGAACTTCCAAGATCCCAGTATCAGATATTTGAATAGAACTGTAATATAAATGCGGAAGCATATTTGGATTCATGTTGACAAACTGGCACTTGAATCTCTAGAGATTTGGGATGGCCTTCCAGATCAACACGTATTCGTTAATCTCCTGAGAGAGTCTTTAGTTTTTTCTGATATCTTTTTTTATGATGGGATATAAAAAAAAGGCTATTTTGTAGTACTAGAAAATATGACAATAAGAATACGTGTGACCCGTGGATCATAACCCTATTTATAGATAACTTTTCTGTTATCTTTTGGATTCCTATTTCAACCCATCATACAAATAAAAATTATTTTTAAATCTCTACACATTAAAGACCCACATCCTATTAGATACATTAAAGTCTAAATCATAATTGATTATTTTAATTAGATTTAACCTTATTTGACAGTCTGCAACACATAATTATTCACATATAAATCTAACGTTGGATTAAGAATCCAACAATCTCCCACAAGGATTATGTGTAGCCTTATAATTATGTTTTACAATTAACCGTATGAGTTCAACTTTACTGTCATTACCAAAATGTATCTGTAACCAATTCAGTCCATCAATTACACCAACATAGGATCAAATAAGCCTTTGTAACAATTTCGTAACTCGATTCATCAATGATCACATATGCTGATATATTTGAATGGCATGAATCATGATATGAATGTGTAGCATGAAAATTTCATATAACGTGATCATAGCATGTCTATTTTCAATTGGTCCGTCTTAAAATTTGTGAGATCAAACCATACCAAAATTAGAGTGTAAATAAATTCAAACGTTATTTATGCATAAAATATTCTTAAACCTTAATAACCAAAATATAATATCATAAGAGCATTCAAAATAACAAACTTCCACTAAAACTGAACATCACTTAATAACATGACACCCATACGAGTAGCATGCTTATGAAATATTTTGGGTGGCAATCCCTTAATAAGTGGATTCACAACTATAAATTTGTTCCGATATACTCTATTAACAGATGTCTACTCTATACTCTTTTTTAACAGTCACGAACTTGATATATATATGTTTAGATTTTGTCGATCTCTTGTTGTTATTGGAATAAAGGACTGCTGATTTATTGTTATAAAATAATTTTAGTGATCTTTTGATACCATCCACTACACATAATCTTGTGATAAAATTTCGCAACCAAATTTCATGATTGAATGCCTCATAATAAGTTATAAATTCTACAGCCATAATAGAAGAGGTTATAAGAGGCTGTTTAGCACTTTTTTAAGATATGGCACCTCTAACTAGCAAGTAGATATAGTCTGATGTTGATTTCATACTATTTTGGCATCCAGCATAATCGGAGTCGATATACCCAATAATCTCGAGTTTATCTGACGTCTAATACGTGAAATGTAGTCTTTTATTTTCTATAAATACCACAAGACTCGTTTGATTGCCTTCTAATGATCTAATGTAGGATTGCTTAAATATTTACCCAACATTCCAACAATGTACGCAATATCCGGACACGTACATACTTAAGCATGCATTAGACTCTCTACTACTGACTCCCTACTGCTGATGTATAATGAATCTTTTGCATTTTCTTTTCTTCAAAATCATTCTTAAGACATTGGTCGAGACTAAACTTGTCTCCTTTAGTCACAGGGGTATCACTTGTTTTGCAATTTTGCATACCACATCTTATAAAAAAATTTTCGATATAGCCCTTTTGTGATAGTGCAAAAATATCCAGAGCACGATTCCAATGTATCTGTATGCCTAACACAAAAGATGTATTATCACGATCTTTCATCTCAAAGTTCTTAGTTAAAAATTTCTTGTTTTCATCCAATAGTCCTATATCGTTGCTGGCAAACAAAATGTCATCAACATACAATACTTGAAAAATATATTTACTCTTACAGAACTTATGGTATATATAATCATTTACTAAATTCATTTTAAAATCAAATAAGATAATCACTTGATGAAATTTGAAATACCATTGTCGAAATACTTGTTTGAACCAATAGATGGATTTTTTAAATTTGTAAATCATATTCTTTCGATCTCTTGATATAAAATTTTCTATCTGCACTATATAGATCGTTTAATCATTATTACCATTGAGAAACGTTGTCTTTACATCAATCTAGTATAATTCAAAGTTGAAATGTGCCACTAATGCCATGATAATTCTAAAAGAGTCTTTCGAAAAGATCGGAGAAAAAGTTTCTTTATAGTCGATACCTTCCTTTTATATAAAATTCTTAATGACAAGATGAGTTTTGTATCTTTTCACATTGCTTTTCGAATCTCTCTTGATTTTAAATATCCATTTACAGCCAATGAATTTCACTCCTTCTGGTAATGAGATAAGATTCCAAATATCATTGTCTTTTATAGATTTAATCTCTTCATTTATGACATTGATCCACTTTTAAAATTTAAACTTTTCATAACTTGACGGAAGTTGATTAGATCATCTTCCATCAATCTAGTATCATTCTCATGTTCTTGGAGAAAAATAATGTAATCATTTGGCACTGCACTTCACCTTTCTTTAGTAAATCTTTTTAATGGCACTGATTCTTGAAAAGGGAAATTTGTTCTTCTATAATAGTTTATTTTTCGCCATTGTCTTGATTCGTTATATCATGATCAAGGTTAGGAATGGGATCTTGAACAAGATCAATAACACATGTGGGAATATTGACATATTTCTCTTCAAAGACAAGGTCCCTTACTATATCTTCTCCCCAAAACTCGACATTTAGAATCGGACATTTTCTGTCTCGAAAATCGATTTAGTTGTGGGATCATAAAACTTGTAACCTCCGGATCTTTTAGATTATCCAACAAACTAACAACTAACCGTCTTTGAGTCCAGTTTCTTTTCATTTGGCCTATAAGGTCTTGTCTCAACTGCACATCCTCAAATATGTAAATGCTTTAAATTGAACTTTTTGCCTGTCCAAAACTCATAAGGGGTTTGATAGTCATTTTAGTTGAAACTCTGTTAAGGATATATGCTGCAGTCTTAAGTGTTTCTTCTCAGAGTGATTTTAGTAAGATAAAATGACATGTCATATTTTTTTACCATGTTCTTAACCATTCTACTTCATCTTTCAACTACACCATTCATAGTGGATGAATCCGGTATAATGTACTGTAGGATGATACCGCATTGCTCTAAACATTTAGTAAATGGTCCTGGATGCTGTTCACATGAACCGTCATATATGCCATAGTATTCACCACCATGGTCAGATCTGATACTTTTGATTCTTTTGTTGAGTTGGTTCTCAACTTTAATTTTAAATATTTTAAACATGTCCAGCGATTGTGATATTTTAGAAATGAGATATATGTAGTCGTATCCTGAAAAATCGTATATGAACGTTATAAAATATTATTGACCATTCCAAACAGATATAAGAAATGATCCGTAAAAATCTATATGTATAAGTTCTAAGACGTTCAATAACCTATTGATTTCAAATCTCCTTTTATTGGTTTGTTTCCCCTTTATACAGTTAACACAATCATCAAAATCTATAAAACTTAAAGGGTCAAGAATTTCATTTGACATAAATCTTTCCATTCTTAGTCCAGAGATGTGACCCAATCTCTTATACCATAATGCAACTGAATTTTCATTGGTTAATTTTCTCTTTACTCCTTTAGTACTCAATTGCAAAGATTCATTAAATGAGGCAATTGTATCAATTAAATATAGATTATCATAGTGTATTAAAGAATCAGAATCAACTAATTTTGAATCATGAAACAAATTAAACTTTTCATTTTCAAATGAACAAAAATAACCAAATTTGTCCAAAGCAGAAATAGAAATCAAATTCCGTCAAAAAATGGTACAACAAATATTTCATTAAGATCCAAATAAAATCCGATCTTTAACAATAATCTAAAAACCTCTATTGTCTCAACTTGAACTATTTTGTCATCGCTCACGTAGATATATCTTTCGTTATCATTAGCCTTTTGGCAATCAGGCAACCTTGCATAGATACACTGATGTGAGTTGCTACACCAGAATTTAACCACTATGTGTATCTAGATACCAAAGTTAAATTAATTTCAGAATAAACTAAATTAAGAAGTATACCTTTTTTAGCACGTTAAGCGTGATAGTTGGTGCAATGTTTCTTTCTATGCTATTCAACTCCATAGAAGAAACAACTATTCTTTCCCAGATCAACGAATTTCTTTTGTTGTTTCTTTTGAAGTGCTATACCTACAGCTTCTTTATCCTTCTTCCTTTTATGTCCCTTACCTTTATTATTAGTGGTTAAAATCAGATGAGTATTTTCTGTCTGGTCTTGTTTTAACTTTTTCTCTTCCTCTACACAGTGTGACATAAGTTCATTTAAAAATCAAGTCTCCTTTTGACAGTTGCAACTCACATTAAATTGGCTAAACTATGTAGGAAGGGATATCAAAATCAACTACACAAGTAACTCTTTAGAGAGTACTAATTTAAGTGCATTTAACTTAGAAACAAGATGATATATCTCCATGATGTACTATCTGATGTTACGTTTACCACTATATTTCATCGAAATTAGGCGTGTCAAGAGCGTACTTATTTCAGCCTTTTCATTCTTCACAAACCTTTTTTTAATGTCTTGAAAGAACTCGTTAGCGGTAGCTGTCGTTTCTGATATTATTTCTCTAAATGCTTCTAGAACAGCTTTTTTAATGATAATCAAATACAAGCGATTTGATCTCTCCCACCTTTTCTTACTCCTCTTTTCATCAGAGGTACTCTAATCTGTAAAACGTGGAGCAGAATCATCCCTTAACACAAAGTCGAGATCCATTACTCCAAATAATATCAAGAGATTTTCTTTCCAGAACTTGAAATTTGTACTATTCAGTATAAAAATATTATTGATGTTGGTAGTAATATTTGTAAATTCATTCGCAACTAAATAGAAAACATAAAATAATTAAAACAAGTTCACATAACACAAAATAATAATAAATTCAAATAAAGGTAACCCCATCTCAAAATACTGATGTTCCATTAATATTCTGTTTTTGGACAAAAATATTAATTTTTAAGTGATATTTTGGCATAGTAATAAACACTGACAATAATAACATGTCAAAAAATAAAATTTTTTTTGGACTAATTTATAATCACATGTAAAAGAAAATTGAATAATCATCACGTGTTTATTACTACAAGTGCATATGTATTTTTGTTAAACATTGACCTTCATTTGAACCGATCAATATTTATAAAATTACAAGTACCTAACTAGTTATATTTTAGAATGAATTAATTTTCACAAAAGATGTCACTTTGGTGGCATATTATTTTAATTAATTTATTCTAAAATATATATAATCATACCAATATTCAAATTTAAAATTGCACAAATTACACAAAAATTTTGATCAAAACCAACTTTGATCAACTCTGGTCAAACCAGTCAAATGGATCAAGACTTATTGGACTAAAAGTCCATATTCATAACTTGATCCAAATTTGTCATTCAACCGCAAAATTTTCTTGAAATCTATAAATGCCTTATAAGACTATATATTTAGTGGGCCAACCTTATGGACTTTGTAAGGTTTAAATGTCTTATTTAACTTTATTAGGGTTCACTCAAACTAGAGAAACCCAGGGGGTCCGTTTGGATTAGCTGTTTTTGGGGTTGTTTTTCAAAAACAATACTGTAGCATTTCGTTTTTGAAATACAAGTCCGTTTGGATTAGTTGTTTTTTGAGTTATTTTTCAAAAACTATATGAAAAACTTTTACTGTAGATTTTTTTGGATTATTTTTAGAGGTATTTTTAAAATATATTTTTGAGTATTTTTATAATTTATAATTTTTATATTTTTATATTTATATAAATTTATGCATTTATGCATTTATAATACATTTATAAATAAATATATTTATATAAAAATATATAAATGTATTATATTATATATAATACATAATATAAATATATTTATAAATGTATATTATTATAAATGAATATTACATAAATGTATAATTTATAATTTATAATTTTTATATTTTTATATAAATATACATTTATGCATTTATAATACATTTATAAATATTTATAAAAAAATATATAAATGTATTATATTATATATAATACATAATATAAATGTATATTATAAATATACTTAAATATATATATTATGTATAAATGTACATTTATATAAATGTTAATTTTCTTAACATAAATATATGCATATTTATTCTCAAACAAGGAAACAAGCCAAATAATCCAATTGTTAACAAATTGAGCAATAAAGGCTTATATTGAATACTAATATGTATGATCATGAATCAACCAACTAAAATAATGTATCTATAATGATGAATCGGCCAAATCTGTATAGACAATTAATCGGTCAATCTTAAATATCATAGAAAGGAACTGAAGATTGGTTATCGTGAAGCCGACTAAATTCATGTTAATCAAAACAATGGATCGTACGGGGTGACTGACATCATAGCAATCATGCGAAACCCGAAACACGAAGCCGAAACATGAAACATGACCAAAACCTGGAGCCGAAACATGAAGCCATGTATTGTGTACAAAAGTGAACAATCAGCCAATTAAAGTTTGACCAAAGTGGGACCCATTGAATTCAATGTAACCAAAGAGAACTCTTATTGCATGATCTATTAAACCTTTTCTTCACAAATACCACATGAATTTAATCTGGATTCATGCGTCAAAAACAAAATCCGAAAATATTTGATCTAGTAGATCCAATACAAACGACATAGGAGCAGACCACTCATAATTTATAATCTTTAAAATAAAACTTTCAAAGACTACAAATTATGGATTTAAAACTTAACCTAATATTGGTTGCTCTGATACCACTTGTTAGAACTTCCAAGATCTCAATATCAGATATTTAAATAGAACTATAATATAAACAGAGAAACGTACCTGGATTCATGTTGACAAATTGGCGCTTGAATTTCTAGAGATTTGGGGTGGCCTTCCAGATCAACATGTATTTGTTAATCCCCTGAGAAAGTCTTTAATTTCTCTCTGGCATCTTTTTTGACGATGAAATATCAAGAAAGCCTATTTTATGGTACTAGAAAATACGATAATAAGAATACGTGTGATCTGAGGACTATAACCCTATTTATAGATAACTTTCCTGTTATCTTTTGGATTCATATTTCAACCCATCATAGAAATAGAAATTACCCTTAAGTCTCTACACATTAAAGACCCACGTCCTATTAGATACATTAAAGTCCAAATCACAATTGATCACTTTAATTTGACTTAATCTTAATTAACAATTTACAATACATAATTATTCACATATAAGTCCAACGTTAGATTAAGAATCCAACACTAGATGTACATGATTGCACACAAATCATTTTTTCATTTGTTTTTAGCAAAGGAGGGGTAGGAATTAGGAAGTAGAAAGGAGAGAAGAGGAATAGTACTCAAAATATCTAAATTATAAATTCTCAACTTTAGTCATTAGATCAAAGCCTTGTCAGTTGTATTCAAAACTATTTGAAGACAATATAGTCAATAACTCAACATGGAGATGGGGGCAAATGTTTGTGAGGAGGTGTTTTTGTTCTATGAAGAAGCTAAGATTGGGCTGTTAGGTTATTTGTTACTTGTAGATAAATATGGTAGACTCCTGAACAGGCAAGATCAAGGGAGAAATATACGAAAGAATAACGTTGAGTACTATTGTATTACATATCATGGGTCTCAGGGTCTCTGCAATTATCACAACACTTGGTTGGCCTACCCCTACTTAGAAAATGGATGATGGATGTTGAAATTTGTACTGTCTAACATTAATTGGCTAAATTATATACTCAACATCTTAATTTCTAAAAATATACATGTGATTGGTAATGACAATTCGTGTCCCTAATTCTTGTATTATATTTACGAGGAGGAATATGAAATGTTGGAGATGCGTTTTGAAGTTTCAAGTAAATATTGTCTAATCTAGATTTGGCCATTAAACATAAGTTTATGACACTTTTACTAACTCTTTGTGTGTATTTAACCATGACTTCTTTCTCTTTGAATTTGCTTCATGATTTTAATCCGCTCCACTTTTTCTCATGTGATTGTTGAGGGAGATGCTGCAACAATCATCAAGGGTTTATTAGAGGATGTAGAGGATTTCTATCCTATTGGTCCTTTACTAGATGATGTGAAGAGCTTGTATATAATCTTGTTCAGTATGAATTTGTTTGGTCATGTAGGAATTGTAATTGTGTCGCAGACCTACTTGCCAAGCAAGCCGAAGTCATTGGCTCTTTCATTTGGAATCATCCTCCAGAGTTCTTGTATTCTGCTTTGTTGGCAGATTCATCTGCTTTATGCAATGAAGTCATTTGTTATATATATATATAAAAAGTACATATGCACAACAAGAGTTTATAAGTTATAAAAATTATATTCCTTGTGGTAACTTTTACAAATAATACTAAGGGTTAATTTCAGAAACCTTCCTTGAGCTTTTTGACAATTTCACTCAGTTGCCTCCAGGTTTAGAAAATTACATTGAGCTCCCTTGGAGCAATAAAATAACTACAATGTCCTTTACTTGACAGGTAATTCACACCATATAAAAAACAAACCCTAAAGAAAAGGAAAAAATTGCCGCTACAAACCTACAACACATCTTGCTCTTTGCTCATGACTCAACCAACAACCCCTATTTCCTTATTTCTTTCTCTCCCCTATTCTCTTCTACCTCTTATCTGACTCTTCCCATAATCCCACTACCAGTCACCATTGCTTCCCAGCCACCAACTACGCCACCATGCAAACCTATCGGAATGTTGTCTATTTTCAATCTTATTTTCTCTTTCCTTTTTATTATACTATTAGCCCCATTAGTTTTTTCAAATTTTGTTATCCTTTGCTCATAATAGAGAACTGAAATTGCCAAAATCACAAATTGAGCAAGCGGATTTCCTTTGTTAAACAAGATGTAGATGAAGAAGATGATAGTGATAAAGGAAAAAATTTGAAGTTGATTGGTGGAAGGATGGATGAGGGTATGCCATTATGTCTATTGTGCACAAAAATATTAACATCTCCATGTGGGTTTTGTTTTTCTAAAGAAATTATTCCTAATACTAAGTTTACATAATTTCAGAAACCTCCTTGAGGTTTCTGACAATTTCGCTCAGCTCCCCTTAAGTTTAGAAAATTACACTGACCTCCCTTCCTTTTACTGTTTTAGTAACAATCTAGACCCAATAAACCAAAACTATCTTCAAATATCCTAAAATACCCATTTGTAAAATTATATAGTATATATAGAAAAGGGAAAGCAAAAATTTTTACTCAGCGGTTCTTCACCTTGCTTGAAAACTAGAACCTTACCAAATTGATCATGTTTGACGTTACCAAATTGATGAAGCAAACTTGATCAACTTTGGCAGCCCTAGTTTTGATTCCTAAATTCAACCAATTTTTGTATCCTCAAAATCCCTAATTTTTGCCCCTTTCACCACAAATCAACTATAAACCAAGATACCACCACCTCATATGATCCTAAAAGCTTACTTACAACCTCATATCACCTCAATTCTACAATCAATCCTGTATTCATGAGTTTTGCACTCTAAACTTTGAACCAAATGCCTGCAACCTACCTAATAAAAAAAAAGCTAGCCCTCAACTACTGATACCAACACTAAGAGCAACCCTAAACTCTAGCCTAGAGAGCCATTAGTCTGGAGGCAAACCAACACCAAAAAATTGCAAATAAAAAAACGCCACATGGAGATGTTAATATTTTTGTGCACAATAGACATAATAGCATACCCTCATCCATCCTTCCACCAATCAACTTCAAATTTTTTCCTTTATCACTATCATCTTCTTCATCTACATCTCGTTTAACAAAGGAAATCCGCTTGCTCAATTTGTGATTTTGGCAATTTTAGTTCTCTATTATGAGCAAAGGATAACAAGAATTGAAAAAACTAATGGGGCTAATAGTATAATAAAAAGGAAAGAGAAAATAAGATTAGAAATAGACACTATTCCGATAAGTTTGCATGGTGGTGTAGTTGGTGGCTGGGAAGCAATGGTGATTGGTAGTGGGATTTTGGGAAGAATGAGATAAGAGATAGAAGAGAACAAGGGAGAGAAAGAAATAAAGAAATAGGGATTGTTGGTTGAGTCATGAGCAAACAGAAAGACGTGTTGTAGGTTTGTAGCGGCAATTTTTTCCTTTTCTTTAGGGTTTGTTTTTTATATGGTGTGAATTACCTGCAGGGATGGCAATGGGGGCGGGCGGGGATCACCCGCCCCGCGGGGGGCTAATGGGGAGGGGGTTGGGGCGGGGACGGGGGGAATTTTTTTCCCCCAGCTTAGAAACGGGGCGGGGGAGTGTACCCCCGCCCCATCCCCCGCCCCGCCACCCGCTTTTAAAAAATAAATATATAAAATATATATGTATATAATATATAATTTAATTAGTTACAAACTTATGATAATGATATTATTAGTTATATGTATTATATAATGTCTATTAGTATATATAATATAATTGATATTATTAATTATACTAATAATTATATATGTGTACTAATACAAATTATTAATTGGTTATACTAAATTTACTAATACATTTATACTAAATCCCTAATTACACTTAATACAATAACATTTTTTTCTTAAAAAAAGCACAAGCACAATAATGAATTAGTGATTGTATTTGTGCCAAAAGTGAAAACTTGACTACTTTAGTTATATTTATTTCATCATGTTGGATTGTATTCAAATAATTTTTATTTGATTGTAAAATTACAATGAATAATAATTTGATGATGTGTTGATATTTTAGTACTTGATTATTTGCTAAAATTTAACCATAATAAAATTATATAGCAATTTTTTATTAGCCCCGCGGGGGCACCTGCGGGGGAAGCGGGGCGGGGGGGAGCGGGGGACGGGGGATGGGGCGGGGGCGGGGGGAGTTTGTAGGCAGCGGGGTGGGGGATGGGGGAGGGGTCCCCCGCCCCAACCCCGCCCGTTGCCATCCCTAGTTCCAAGGGAGGTCGATGTAATTTTCTAAATCTGGAGGAAGCTAAGTGAAATTGTCAAAAACCTCAAGGGAGGTTTCTGAGATTAACCCTATGACTTAATTCTCTTTTGAATTCAATATAAATAACTAAACTTATCTTTGCAAATAATTTGCTCATTTCAAGTTTTGTCCTCAAAGGAGATGCATTATGATGTTTTTTTCTAACATGGGACCAATTATTGACGATTTGTGCATAATTCTGTTTAATTCTTATGATATTGATGGAAATTGGGTTCTAAGGAAAGCGAACAAGGTTGCACATGAATTGGCATATTATGCCAAAATCTCTGACTTTATTGAATCCCTTGTGCTAGACAATTTCCAGTATTTTGAGTAATAAAATATCTTTCTTATCCAAAAAGAAAATAAAAAAACTAAACTTAGAGATTTCAAATTCTGTTTGAACGTAACAAAGTTGTAATGGAATAAAGTCAATTACTGCAGAAGTTTAATTATATGAATATTAATTATATGAAAACTACTAATTATGTATAGATTTGCGACTTTTATAATTGCTAATGTCAATTACACTCTCCAATCTATCCACTCACACAGCAAATACATAAACAAACAAAACGTGCAAAAACGCAATAAATATTTTCACCCAATGAAAGTTGTGTCCAATATATGGGGACGGTTGTCCACGGAATTGAGTTTTTTGGCCTTCTTAGACTTCATTTATATATCTGAACAACTTAATGCAGTTTTTTTTATGTTTACACCCCTTTTTCTTTGAAATGTTTACTTCCAATAGGGTGTGTGCACTGATTCCCTATTTTTCATTTTTATTTTTTTCAACTTTTCATTTCTTCAACTTCTTCGGTTTAGTTGCTTGTTGATCATCTGCTATAAATCAGCCAATGACCAAAATAAAAATTATACAAAATATTCATGAAGGAACCTAAGGTCGGGGGTACCTACTACAAATTATTTTGAAAGATCTCAATGTAAAAGATTCCAGAAGGTCAATTATTTTGAGTTATCAAATCAATAATCACAAGTAGTAGACCCCAAAGGACAATGAAATTTTTTTTTTTACATACAAAAATTATACGTGAGAATCAAGCTCAAAAACGCATAATATGTACTCTTAGAAGAATAAAAAGACGACTTCACCCTCGAAAACCACAAACAGTAACACTCATAGCCTTTTAGCTGGCAAAATATTTGTCACATGTTGAATATTGATCAATATCTATACTTTTGAGGTGGAGGTTTTGAGGTGAATAATTGTTATCACTTTCAACTTTACCCTTATAAAACTAAATTATTGCTTTATTACCTAAACATACATTATCTATACTATATAGTCATGATCGCAGACTAATCCACGAAAAAAAATCAAAGGAAGCCAGAGAGCAAGTAGGAAAAGCCCAACTGCATTTAAGTCAGATTTGATAAAATGATAGAATGATTAGTGATTACCCTACAACCATAGGTTATTTAGTCACAGCAACAAGACACCTAAAGTCTAATGTTTTGCACAGGACAGAATTTCAGAGAGAAATTTGATATTCTAAATTTGGACAGCCCAGAAGCACCGAAGCCTATATAAAATAGTTATCTAGGATAGATACATATAAAACTTGATAACCATTTCACTATGATGAAACGGCTATTAGGTGTGGCCTGCCATTGCTCGTAGCTGCGCAATCATCAGTGCAGCAGCTGAATCTGTAGCTTCTTCAGGAGTAGAAAGCAATTCACTGAAACAGGAAGAATCAAAATCCATGCCTTCTACAGTTACCTTAGCTAAAAATCCACCTAAAAAACAGAATAAATGGGATAAAACATATACTCCCTTTAGGAACACGAACACAAAATGATTTCTATGCATAGAAATATTGTTCATTCTTGCCCTTGCTACCTCACCTTCAGAAACTGTAGAAAAGAAGATCACAATATACATATACATTCATACGATAAGCAAATGAAGTCTTGGGTTCTTTCTTTGAATTATTTCCTTCTCGGCAACTTTGTTGTTGTGTTACTGAGGCCAAAGTGGCAGGCAGTATGAATCAGAGATGGTAAAAATTGGTTTAATGATGGCTTGAGAATTACATACAACTGTAGTAAGGCTTGATCCTGGGAAATTCTTCTTATCAATTGTTTTATGCCATATTAAGTGGGTAGCAGCTCTTATCAAAAGTAAAGAAGGCTAAGAGTATATATTCAGACAGCCCTAATATTTAGAAATTCAAGATCAATGTAGATATGTCTTTACCATCTGGGGCTGACACGGAATAATTGACCATCCAGCCATTCACACCACATATACCATTCAAATCCTGCAAGGAGAAATTTAGACATTTATCACACCATCCAAAAAAGAAAACTAACAACCAAACAGTTCACATGCCTAACACTATCTTAAAAACAAATCCAATCATAAAACATGTACGAAGAATACAGCAGGAGAATTTCTTTGAATCCTGCACCACTTGCCACCAAAAATTGAAAATGAAAAGGACACGAGGAAAAGTAGCAACAACAACATGTCAACCACTAATGGTTGTATTCTGGGTGCAAGATGACAGCCTGAGACTGACAAGGAGGAGCATCATGCAGTCTAACACATGCTTAGAAAAATATGACACCAAAGTTATGTAATTATTCTACTGACAAAATAAACAATTGTCTTACCTAATAAGAAAAGCATAGAAAAACACATCATTCCACAACCCCTTCACTAGTATCTAGTTCGCATTGTTTCCAAAAAGCACAGGAGTGAAAAGCTAAAAGAGAACTTCTTGAATGAAAGACATAAAATAAACAGACAAATCTAGTATGTTCATTTGCCTGAGTAGGAGACCGCAAATTAAAGATGGCATCTGATATCCTCTTTGTGGTTCTGAGTTGATTTAAGCGACGATGGCCACCATGTTGATAACTCTCATGCTGATATTTATCTTTGAAGCATGCATCATTACAACCATCCATGATGGCATCTAACATAAGAGCCAAAGCATCCTCATTGCCTAGTACAGAACAAGAAATGTGAACATAGGACATAGCTATTCAATTTCACCAAATAAATTAGTAATAAAGTGATAAAACTGCAGAAGAGCAAAAGGTTGTTAAGAACTTTTTCTTGTAAAGTTACCATCATGTCTTGCATTTATGGGCCTTTTAAAAGAAGCAAACTCATTCTCCATGTATAGTTTTACTCGCAGAGAGGAGGCCATCTTACCTATTGAATTATCCATGAATCGAGTGAAACTAACTTTGGGCATCTAACCCTTCATCCATTGCATAAACAAAGATTAACAGCTCAAGAATCTTCTAACTATATCACAAGGTTAGCATAAACCGTTGTAAATCTTAACTAGGTAGCTTTGTTCATAAATCTAATGCCAACTCAGTCTTAGTATGCAGCCTACACCTAAGAAAGGAAATAAAAAATATTCCTTGATAATTCAAGAATTTATAATCCAACAAATTGCCATGGAAATTTATATCATTTTGGAGGCTTGAATTCTTATTTTTCACCTCTTTTGTTCACTTGAAAAGCTGGCCCATATTCTAAAGAAGAATGTGACATGTTCAATTCTTTTCTTATGAGAACGGAGAGGAAAATTTAACTATGGTAGAGTTGGTATGCTGAAGAATCAAGAACCTAGCTTGGGAAAGGTGAAGCGGAAGAAGAGCTTAAATGTATTAAGTATGATACCAACTGAGGACCTTCATTTACTGAATGGAAGATATATTTTCTATTCCATTCAATTCTTGCACAAGGTATCAGGCATGTGCAGGGATAAAGAAACAAAACAAGTCAAGATAAGCACTATACCCTCTATGATCTTCTGGATGTTTTGATCACAAGCTGCAATCTCATCATGCATGAGGCGAGCTTGATGACACTGCCAAGACGAAAAGATAAGTCAATGAATGTTCTATACCAGTTTAGGAATGGCTAGGACTGAATAAAATGTCCAAATGGAACATTTAAGAAGATGAAGTCACTATGTAATTGGTTCATAGTTGGAATATTCACAGCAAGGAAATCAAGCTTGGAATACTAAGACAAACCAAATATTTGCAGCATTCAGAAGATTGACTTTCCAAAAAATGTACCAGATAATATTAGAGAGAGAGGTTTTTAGTATCCAGGACAATCTTTCCGTCTCACAAGTTTTAGCACTATTTTCTGCAATACACATGTTATAGCTAACTCTGATGCATATAAATCATACAAAGCCCAACTTGTTAGAAATACTTCCATCGCTTTTAGCTACCAATCGTATCAGCAAACAGAAATATTTACTGATCTCTTGCTTCTTGATGGAACTTAAAATATTTTGATGTACTTTTCCCTTCAATCTACTTCAACTTTCTGGCATTTCCTTAAAAAGATAAGATCAGGGTTCATTCAAGGAGCTATCAATAGTCAACATCATCCACCCCGTCACACTTCTCACAATAGCATTCACACAAATAAAAATTGGAGAAAGAAAAGATGAGAATGATTGACTTCCTTATGCTGCTGGTCAGACAATGAAGTCCGTCACTATCTTTTGGAAATAACCCTCTTCTAGGAAATAACATATCCTCTTCAACTAAAGCAACTGTACTTTTACCCTAGCCAAGTCTATCCAAGTGATGTTAGCAATGAAGTCCATCACTATCTTTTCGAAATAAAGTTGCTTAAAAGAATCTTTGGCATGAAAATCTTTATCTATCAGAGACAAGCACAAGGTACAGGCTAGACTACCAAAACCTTACCATTTTTGCTCTTTTACTGAATAAATGTCCCAAAGCAGTCTGTGCCAGTGCTACGTCTTTTGTTACAAGTGTAGCCTGCTGAGTTTCAACACTTCTGGCATTTGGCTCAAGACAAACTGGTGCATAATCTTCCCCTTGAGTCCAATTTAGATTGTATGGGAGAGTCCAATTGATGCCAATTCCAGAATCCTTTCCTTCTCTACTATTAAATCTATTTGATTTTGGGCTACCAGCTGACTCCACCTGCAGACAATTAAGTGTCACAAAAAGTAGATCACTAACAAATTCTCATAGAAAAAGGACACTAGTTAGGCAAGCAGTATCAAAAGCTGCAATGAGGCAGTTAAACATTGGTCCACTGAAAATGATGCTTTAGAACCACTAGAAGAAAAGTAAGTTGATTGACTAATAAAGAAAACCACACCAAACGATTACTTTTGTGTCCTACATATTTTTTGTAACAACTTAAAATAGCATTTCCAGCAGTGCATCTTCATCATCACACAAAAGCTGGAAATATGAGCACTGAATGATTAACCTCATCTCTAAAAGGAAATACTTTGAGCTTTTGATATCCGCAATCAGCAATTATAAATAGTCGGTAGAAGCTCAATGGAAAGAGTTACCTTCAGGTTATAGAGAATAAATTCACAGTGTACATGTTCAGAGAAATTTGACATTATATACTTGTGCAGTTGAAAGAAAAAGGCTGGTCCTAAATATGCTTTCTATTTTCAACATAATTTTCTCTAGACTACGGGAGAAGTCAAGATCAAGAAGCCTCAGCTAATAATTCAGAAAGTGAAACAATAAAACAATCTATCACGTAATCTGAAAGACAAGAAGAAAAAAAGAAAAGGGTTATTTTCTTTTGTATAAAACCTTTAACCTTGAGGAGCTAAACAATTCGATTTACATCCTGAAGTGGTTGGAATCACTCTTGCAAAGGCTAAAAATACATCCTAGAGTTGGATCTTCTATTTTCAAATTTTCAAGGAGACAAAAGAAGACGAAAAATACTTCAGCCAAACTCAATGGTGGACCAAAAAGATGGACACTCATGTCATAGCATCCATGACCAAAAAAAGCATTGACGAAGGATTGTAAAGAATAGGATACCAGAGGAATATAAAGAAGGTGGGGCTTGTACCATATGGGAATTGTCCTATATTACACATGTATTTAGTGATGAAAATGGTACCTGGGTAGTCTACTAGATGATGACTGTTCCTCCTCCCAAAGCATATAACCAGAAAAAAAACAAAAAGAAGAAAACCTACTGTTTATCATTCAGTACCACTGCAAATAAAGTTCACCATGCTGCTTTCACAACACAGTTAATCTTCCCTGTTTATGATGCGGTCCCTACTCACTAACAACTGAGGTCATCTTTCAAAATAATAGTCTGCACGGACTACAAATCTCTAAGGCACGTTTGTTTAAGCAATGCATCTTCTGAATGGGCAAGATACTTGCAGTTGTATACCGTACTTCTTTTGGCACAAAGTTAATTTTGTACATGCAGCAATAATAGTGTATGAACAAGAGAAGGTCGAGATGTCATGGCGCAGCCTCATGGTTTCACAATCACACTTCTGGTTCTTGTTGCAACTACTAGGTATATCTCCCCAGTTTGCACATGCAATTGATAAATTTCCAATAATCAAGTTCACTTATCATGTTGAACAAGCATCTCTTCACACTGCTTTATGTGCATGTGTATATAGGTGATTGTGTAGCTAAACTTTCACACAGATAAACATATTCTCAGACACCAAAACCAATTACCCTAGCCCACAAAAGAACCGACCCTGCCACGGGCAATTGTTAAGCATAAGAAGTTCCTCTAGCATCCTTGTAATCAATCTTCTTTTCTAAATTTAATCTAGGTAAAGAAAAACCATGATAAGGTAATTACTAAGGTGCTAAACTGTATTACAAATGCCGCCATTAAAAGTATCCAATCGGCATATAAATCTGCATCTATTCACTCCAGGAGTAGTTGCGCACTTCTCAGCTTAATGGAAATGTCCATGCTTTACTTCATAAAGCTTGTCAGCAAGTAAAACCCCGATGCAAGATGCAAATTCAAATTGCTATATTAGGTTGGTAAGCTAATTGTAAAGAGACAACAATGATTTTCCAGAACCTCTAATCTCAGACTAAAACAATCCCAGAACTCATACTGCTGCCTTTGAAGTAATAGGAGCATCTAAACTGCTACAACACCAGAGCAAAAATCAAATATCACAAAATCTCCTCAAAGATTATTAAATGTTAATAACTAGAGCTTGCAAATAATTGGTACAAGGCTACAAGCTACTTAAATACAATCTTTAACAGGACACACACAATTAATTGAAGTTTATTTGATTTAAGCGAAGACTTTCCTACTTCTTAGTATCATCGAACTCAGACTTCCACTGGGCACTTTAATTCGAATATCAACAAATGAGGGTGCATATGAACCTATATAGCTTAACTAACAAGAAACATATTACTTGCAAAGTTTTTTACCTTTATTGTAAGTCAGAATATTAAAGTCACTTACATTGACAGCTCCACCTACAGAAGCACATGCACCACTCTTTACAGGAATCTTCCTTTTCTGGTGATGGTAAACTCGCATAGGTGAATCTGCACTCTTATTCTTGTCCCCGTTTTTGGTAAATCTCATTATAACTCCACCATCATCCGTCTGCTGCCTTTTTCTGGGAAGGAAGCAGCTTATCTGGAGTTCATTAGTAGGACCCTGTTTTGAATCTTCAGAATCCTCATTGTTCATGGTATCCAAAGATTTATCAAGCTTTTCTGTGTCTTTGATTACTTTCTTTATCTCCTTACTATTGTATGCATCAATTGTATGTTTGCCACTAGAATTTCCACTGATAGAGTCTCTCAACCCTTCGACAGTTGAGTGAGTGAGTTTACCTGTATCAGAGTTTTTAGTGCCTTCAACTTTATTCTCCACCCTCTTAGCATTGTCACTACCACTGTTCTCTTCACTTATACAATCTATATAAACACAATTTTCTGACTTTTTCACAGTTGAGTGACTGATGTCCGATAATGCATCAAGGCTTCCTGTTTCTTTATCTTCTGTCTCTGCCCTCTTGGAGTTGTCAGTACCAGTTGTGTCTTCACCACTACAATTCTCCAACTCTTTCACAGTTGTGTGATTAATGTCCAAGAATTTATCTGATTGTTCTAGTTCCTGAGCTTCTTCAGTCTCCATCTTAAATTTGTCAGTAGCAACTGTCGCATTACCTCTAAATTGTGCATTTTTGCAGTTTCCGTCCAGTTTTTCTGCTTCTTGAACTTCTTTATCTGCCCTCTTGGAGTTCTCTGCACTAATTGTGTCTTTACCACTACAATTTGCATCAATGCAGTTCTCCAACTGTTTTAGAGTTGGGTGAGTGATGTCCCAGGATTTATCAGATTGTTCTGTTTCTTGAGCATCTTCATCCATCGTCTTAGATTTCTCAGTAACAGCTTTCTCATTAACAAGGTTCTCCAACTGTTTTAGAGTTGGGTGAGTGATCTCCCAGGATTTATCAGATTGTTCTGTTTCTTGAGCATCTTCATCCATCATCTTAGATTTCTCAGTAACAGCTTTCTCATTAACAAGGTTCTCCAACTGTTTTAGAGTTGGGTGAGTGATGTCCCAGGATTTATCAGATTGTTCTGTTTCTTCAGCATCTTCATCCATCATCTTAGATTTCTCAGTAACAGCTTTCTCATTAACAAGGTTCTCCAACTGTTTTAGAGTTGGGTGAGTGATGTCCCAGGATTTATCAGATTGTTCTGTTTCTTGAGCATCTTCATCCATCGTCTTAGATTTCTCAGTAACAGCTTTCTCATTAACAAGGTACTTTGCACTGTTGCAGTTCCCATCATTGCACTGCCCCTCATTGTTAACTTCTGCATAACAGGGATTTTCCAGCATTAGATAGCTATTGATCTCTATATTTCCCTGTTCCACACTAATATTCTGCAATCCATTTGAGGTAACTTGCTCTCTTTCAGAAAATTTTTCACCAAAATTCTCCTCAATTTTCAGAATGCTGCTCACATTGGATCTCTGCAAGCTAATTGAGGGAAATTCCCTGAAATAATTGGTGATTCAGAAAGTAAGACAGTGCAGAAAAGCTTTAATGTCTGTAGACTGTTTAAATAAATAAAGCACTCTACTCTTTTTAACAGCATAAGCTTTTACATTTAGTGCAACTCCACAGTTTATCAAATCTTATGGCCAGAAAAAGAAAATGTCATGAAAACAAACGAAAATGGAAAGAATCCATAGTTTAAGCAAATCCCAAACACTGAGGCAGATAGTTCAATCATTCCAATGGAATTTCCATGCAACTACTCCCTCAACTTAGAAACTTAACTATCATTTTGTCCAATGAAAATAATTCACAGTTGAGGCCCATAAATAATATTCTGCGATGTGTCATGCAGAACTCAGTCAAACAAGATCATGTAGATACACACATCTTCCTGTGAGCCTAAATTCAGCAGCCAAGTAATAAATGTTTGACCCCACAAACACATTGCACCAAGATTTTCAAGGGCACAAATGCACAAAAACTGCAAAAGTAGCCAAATCCTCTGAAGCATTCATAGAATTCATGACTCCTGCAAAACGACTAAATTGGGATAGAATCAGGTATACAACGGAAAAATTGATTTCTTTCCATTAAAAACAAAGAAACGAAGTTTGAAAAAGGTTGTCATTATATGCATGCTTCCTTAGAGTCAAATGGAGTCTGACAAAAACTACTTTATGCAGCTCATATAACTTTTTCTTATAAAGGTCCTTACACTAGATTCCTCAAAGTCTTTCATTATCCAGAACTGAAAAGAATGTCCAATGTACATGTGTTTTGTTACATTATACAATTGTAAACTACAGAATATAGGTTTGAGCATGAAACCTTTATAAACAGATATCATTTAACTTCAACGTCATAGTACAAATGCAACAGGTAGTCGTTAAGAATCTATGCTCATTTCTAGAGCAGTAAGAAAATATATTAGAAGCTGTGATACCAGTAGTAGCAAGCTAAATAAATATGCTAAGAAGTGGCAAGAAACAGAAGTTCACTGATGAGACACTAATGAGACGGTAATAAAAATAAGCACTGACAATTCCCTAACAACTTAGTTAAAACTATACAAGTTAAAAGCTCTAATTTCAGTCAAACATTTAATTTCTTGGATGATTCTACAAAGTCATCCTTCTTAGTCCACCAAACGACCTCCATTCCCCACCGCCCCAAAGGGTGCCTGACCAATTGGACACAAAGCCCAAGTGGAATAACGGATTACAACTTGCAAGAGTTTCCTTTCACGTAACAAAGACATAACCTTTCCAACCCTGACCACAAGACATGCATTCACAAGCCAAAATCCCTCCCTTTTGCTGATCATAGGAAGACCATCACATGCAAACAGTAAATCAAAGGAGGGGAAAAAACAGACCATATCCTCTACAACATGGCAATGAGGAAAAGACCAATTGAACCACCAGGATTTAAGTGACAATGATGAATGCATCACCTTTGAGGTAAGGGTTTGGAGATCTGCTCCATGTTCTCTTTGGGTAGATTAGGAAGTTAATGATAGGCAAATTTATTAGGTTTGAGGCCATTGCTATGTAGGTCTGGAAGGTGGGGGCGGGTACGGGAATTCCTGTGTGTATAAATGTAAGCAAGTCGAACGCAGTATTGAATCCTCAGTGGACTCCTCTTATATTTGAGAAAAGCTCAAACTCATTTGACCAAAATGAAGTCCGATGTAAATAGGTAACTTAGCTCCCTGTATTAAACTCCAAATGGTTACCGGAGGCCACAGAACAGGTACAGTCACCAATATTAAAGCAAAAAGATAACAGTGTTGCGAAATCCTAATTGGCCATTAAAAGTGTAGATCACATTTCAATACCATACTAAATGAATTTCCAATTTTTATGGCACGTAACTATGGACCACTGGACAACAGGACAAATATGACCATTAGTCCATGAAGTAGGGCAAGTGGAGAGAGGTAATTACATGGAATATCCTGAAAGAGCATTTGAAAATTAAATTTTGAAAGTTAGTGATGACGTAAAGTAGGAGCTAGATACTGCTGATTGCAGGACAGGGAAAACATATGGGGAAAGCTGGTTGGCTAAAGAGAAAGGCTTGAGAATTCTCACTCAGATGAACCAGCTGCTGCCAGTCTAGAGAGATTTAGACCTTGCCCTCATAAGGTGCAACCTATGAATCTACTGGCTGTAGGCCAATCGACTATGATGAAGATGAAAATATTCAAGGTGTTTATTTTAAATAGGTAATGAACTGCTCCATAAGAAACCTTGAATATGAAATAAAATGTAAGACAACTTCTGCGTTCAACCAGCAAAAGGAAAAAATGAAAATAGAAAAAACATTTTGAAGCAGTAGAAGAGGAAGATTTTATCAAGACGTCATGAAGAAAATTACATATCCAATTTAAATAATGTAATCATCTATAGCATAATGGGTCTTATATTTGTGCATCCATACATCTCACTAATGATAAGTTATTTTTTCTCAGGATATTAATAATATTGTCTTAAAGTTGAAAGCAAGCAAGCTGATCAAATGTCCTCAGAAAAATGTGACATGCTCTCATCAGAGCAAAAGAGGATTGGCCGCTCAGAAAATTCTCTGCAATTCAAGTTCACTTCTGGTCATGAGCATCCTGGTTGAAATCAAGACACTTCTCCTCTTCATGCCTGCTTTGCATAAGAAAGATATGTGCAATTTATACCTATTATCCATTATGTCAGTTACTCTTCGTAACCGATCCACTTCCGACAATAAAGAAACTGAGCATGAAATTGAAACTTTTACCTTATAAAATCCAATAGACTGAAAAAAAAGTAACTGATTACAGAGAAAAATGAAGTAAAGACCTTCTATCTCTGAATTAGTAATGATCTGGAAGATCCAGCAGAATGGAGAAAAGAAAGGAACCAAGTGTTTATGAAAGAAAACTACTAAGAAAAGAAATCGCTAGATGAATGATGCCACTTGTACCTTGAATACCAGCTTGACAGAATCATGGCATAAGGAAGCACGTTATAATGCTCAACCACTGTGGTAGTCATCCAGCTATGAGACATCCATTCAAACAGGGGGCCCTGCAAACTAATTCAAATGCAGAAGCACGTTTATGGTACCATCATTGTTACCTGGGAAGAAAAATGATAATTTAAAGCGTTTTCAAATCTTAAGTGGCATCCTTTAATTTTCAAGCAGCTCCTGAGTTTTTAAAGACAACAAATGATTGAAAATTCACTCAAAGATCTGATACAAGATAACTTGAAAAGCTCATTTAACTTCTATGGCCTACCTTGCAATTTCTGAGCAATCTACTGTGGAAATAATAAATCCAAAAAGATTTATAAAATGTTGTAATCATAGACATATAATCAAAGGTGTTTTACAGATGAGCTAATTTGGTCCAGTAAAATATCTGGTTGTCTCCTTACTCCTACACCAACTGGGCAAATTCTGAAGAATCTACAAGGAGAGGACAAAAGTATCTGATCGTCTTCCTAAGAGTGTTCCATATGGCCAAATTAGTACTCAACGCAAATCCCATGTGACTAATTAGGTATCCATAACTTTCACATTTTCCTAGATGAAATTAAGCAGCAACACTCTGTTGTCTAATTCTGTGGGCAGTCAGTGTTTACACAGTCCAGCTTCCAGCTTCAATGAGTCCTTCCATCTGTTTCTTTTATCCCAACCAAGTACTAGTTTCTTCTCACCACTTCTCAATCAACTGGATAGACACCTACTTAAAATGTCAAAATTTCCTATTCTTCTTGCTTTCCCTTGATCTTTTAGTGCTTTACTTGCTGAGCTGCAAAGTAGCACAATAGTTCCTGCAACAGCAAGTTCCCCTATTTGCCAACAAAGCAGTCACCACTGCTGGCTCTTCTCTTCAACTCTTGCTTCTCTAACCTATAATCTTTCTTTATTTCTTTCCTCACTGCCAGCAGCCAGAGTCCAGTAGCAACGAAACAATGCTTTGCAGCCACAGTAGCAGGTACAGAGTCTATCATTTTATTGATAAGGACAGGAAATGAAAATGAACGATCAGAAGAAGACGTTAGAGAGTAGTTTGAGGGTTAAAGAAATGACTGAATGGGAACTTTAAAAATTGTGTACCAACACAACTGGTGGCACCTGTCTCCTCTAACAATCCAGAACATTTTAACTTTTTTATGAGTGACTTTGCAGGCAATTTTGGGCTTGCAGGCACTTCAAAAATTGGAGAGTTTTTAGGTCATCCTTAGGTCATTTTACTTTACATCTGCGAACTGATTTTATACCCCCTCGCAAACCATGGATTATTATTATATCATCCTTTTAGGTCAATTAAGCTTACATATGAGAACTGATTTGACACCCCCTTGAGATTGACAGAAGCCATGAAACTAAAAAAGGGATTGGCAGAATCCCATGAAATTGAAAGAGACTTAGTGAGAACCGATGAAACTGATATAAACCTCCTTCATGTACACGTGGGTGAACTTAGTGCCAGAACCCTCTAGAGGAATCAGCTGGATTTATGGATCGATACTGCCTCGAAAAAACCTAAAGGAAAAAACTGAATTATTAACTATGTCTAATGCCTAGCTCAGATATCATATGAAAGAAACTGGGCATCCAATTTAGAAACCAATTCTCTAAGAGTAAAATTGTCCAACATCTTCCCTAGTTCAAAAGTGCTTGAACGACCAAAGAGGTACTTTGCATTTTAGCAGATACTGAGTTGTGCTCCATTAGAACATTTATTGTAACCTAGTATAAATCTAGAGGGAATGCATTAATATACCCTTTGCATTACATATGCATTTATTCTGGCAGTTCAGATGCATTCCATTGGGTATCATTTTCTATATCTATATCAGTAAAAAGTCCTTTGCTCTTCAAAAAGATACACTTAATCCAAAGAACCTAAAAAAACATCGGTTTGATTCTGGAAATGAAGCGTCTCTATTGGTTTGAAAAAACAAGGGAGAACTTAGATGTAAGTTTGTTTTAAAAAAAAAACACACACACATTCAAAATCAAGGCAGAATGCAACAAGCATAAACAATATTTGCAAATCTCTTCTGCTTCAAAGACTAATCAACATCATTTCTGAATTACATTAGTGTAGCTTTGACTGAGAATGTGTATTCCTCTGCCTTAAAAAAGATACAATTAAGTATAAAATTAAGGTTACAGCAAAAGTCATATAGGATTCCAAAATATAGAGAAATGAACAGTTGAATCAGAGTAACAATTAGAGGAGTTAAAAATAAATGACAGAAGAGCAAAGATGGCTTCTAGTATCAACTTTTAGTTCTAAACAAATCTGAAAACTAAATAAAGCTGAGAGGCTGCTCCAAAGCTATATGTCAAGATAAGAGCCTGTTATTAGCTTAATAATATGAACTGACATCAAATGCTCTTCATGAACTGACACCAAATGCTCTTAACATAATACCTAAGTTGAATCAGAGTAACAATTAGATTCTGAGCTGGAAATAGAGCTCAGAATCAAGGTCCTTAATGAGTGAAATTTACTCATTCAAATTTGTAACAAACAAAATAATAGCACTTCAATAAAACCTCATAATATGAACTTCAACTTCCAGAAACAACTATCATCAGGAAATAATGAATAGAACTAACCTCTCAATAGTATCTTTAATAGGAATTTGAATGTCTCCACCACTTGTGCATTGCATAATGTAGAAATAAGCAGCTGTCTTTTCTTTACTTAAAGAATACACCACATGCCTCTCCAAAACCATGAGATCAGAGTGATTAATGCCTATTTACAGTTACCAAAACATTCAAGCACCATAAGTACTGTTTGAAAAAAGAAACTTTACTTGGAGCGGACAGGGGGAGGAGGATGGAAAAAGACACTCAAGCAAATTGGTAAGATTTTTGAGACCTAATTCATATGAGTAGGAAATAACATAACAGATAACAATCTAAATACAATTCAGGCACTGACCAGATAAACAGTTACAATAAGTTTGACTTCAATATCACTACGAAGAAAAGAACTACACATGCAACAGCTCAAGGAGAAATTAAGAATTCAAGTCTTAGAGTAGCTCTATAGTCCATCGAGCCTGCTCTTAAATTAATTAGAAGACAGGAGAGTTGTAAAACTATCAAAGAAACACCAGAGATTCATTAGCCTCCATAACTCTTAAGTTCCAGCGAAGAATGCATTGCAATTTCCAATTTTAATAAGGTATTTTAAGATGTTAGACAAAAATGGAACAGGAAGAAGAAAACATGTCTATTTACTGAAGAGAGAAGCTCCATAAATAATTTTGTCCATTTAATTACCGAAAAAAAAAAATTACACGCATGGATGCTCAATAGTCCATATTCTGGAACAATGGCATACCTGTAGCTTCCTTGACAGCTATGGAGGCAAGCTGCTCAAAGTATGACTCTGTGAGTTGTTCACCTGTCATTGTTTGACTGATTCTTTTTCCCTCTGAGGTATTTTCCAAATCTATGTTGAAGTCATCGACAGATTTTTCAATAACAGACCAAACACCATTAGTAACAGAACCAAATAGCAGCACGCAATTCTCCTTTTCTGAGTCGACCAACAGCACTGAAACTTTTGAAATCGGCCATCCTTCTATGCTTGGAATGTCTTTCAGTGCATCTAAAGACAATGAGATATTGCAGGCATCCATGACTGCTTTCTCTGTCACTGAAAGTTGGTTTTCCAGATCATTCAACCCAACAGGATCGGTTTGGAGTGTAAACTTCATATGAGGCATTAGAGTTGGCTTTAAAGTTAAAGCCAACTTGCAAAATGGCACAAATTCTAAAAAGCACAACTCTGGATCTTGCTTCCTATGATAGTAGTTGTAGAGTAGCCCAACAGCATGCATCTGTAGCAAAGCAGAAACGGGTAAGAAACATCAGTTAGTAAAACAACAAAATCCATAAGATTCATAAATTCTGTACCAAATGCTTCAATTCAAAAACAAAATTTTGTCTCAACCCCAGTAGAAGGAAAAAATGAAAAACCATAAGATCCTACATTTGGCTAAGGTAAGTAAATGCATACTGCCACAAAAGAGCAAAGGACACGCCATTGATTTTGCATACCGCAATTCTTTCTATTGGTGAGAATTAAACACTACTACAAGATATGATTAGAATTGAGTATACTTAATAGAAGCATCCATGTCTTTTTGCATGGTTAAGATGTTATTTAGAGGGACAAAAAAAAGCATGATTGATGAGCTAAGTTCATGTGAAAATACTTCGGCAACAAACTTCCATGTTATCTTTTGGCTTTCCCCGATGCTACCATAACATCATCTTTTGATGATAGACGCCTAGAAATGAACAAGAATGGTTTTCAATGTTCTGAAGAAAAGTAAGCACCACCCTAAAAATGAAATAGAAAATCCTTCTTTCTCAGAGAAATGCTTCCAGCAGTAATAGATAAACGAATATGAAGTTAGCAATACTGATAACCATGGAAATCACTTCCAATCTCTACAATGATTTACAGACCAGTTTTAATTTTTTTCTTCAAATCCTTGGTCATTTAAGTACAATATAATTGGATAGCCCAGGACAAATATACTTGCATCATTGTAAATAGTTAAAAAGAATTTTAAATTACAAGGTTTAGTTAATACAAGCAGCTTTTCTAGAATAGACGACTCCAATCATACCTTATGCACAATGCGCAATTTGATTCTAAGTAATCTGCACTCTCATTACAATACAAAGGCAACTTTTAAACAGAAAACTACAGATGTAAGTAATTCCTTGAACACTTCTGCAGTTGGAATCTCCGTCCTCTCCCTCCCTCCCTCTCTCCCTTATATTCTAGTCCTAGTGACTTTTCCTTGCATGGCCATGGCAGCCTTTAATCTTTTAATAGAGGGCATCCTTCTTGACCTTTGGATCCAGTTACAAGTGCTACTCCCACATATATGTTTCTCATAAAGTGCCTAGAACCACTATCATTGAGCTCCAAACCATTTTCACACTTGGCTGTTCATTCAGTATCCTTCTTCATCGTATGGGTGTGTGGATTCTCCTTTTTAAGTCACCAACAAAATGGACAGACTTGTTGCCAATTTTCCAGGAAAGCAGTCTAATTATATGAAATGCACATGCTCAGGCCAATGAAACATTTTGAAATTTGAGAACCAAAATGACAATTTTTAGAGGTTTCTATGTCTGCACATAGTAATTTTCTTTTTCTTGTTATTTATTATGAAATGAGAATGTCTAAAACAAAAACCACTGTAGACTGTGGTGCACAGAATGCATTACTGCCAAATGTTTCACAAATGTGTTCATACCATAATCTATAAGATTCTACTACAATTAAAATAAAAATGATATCAGTACAAGTACTAACAAAGCAGAATTAGTTCTAAAAGAAGTATAAAAGAAAGCTTACAAAAAAAAAAAATCAACTAGGGGACAGAGAAAGAACACCTGTCTAGCAACAGACTGCTGATTGTCAAGTGAAGGAGGATCCTTTCCATATAGCTTCGAAGGTAACAGTGGATCAACCAAGCAATCCAACAATGCGCTTACTGCCTCCTCGATGGGTGCCACGTCCGACATAGAATAAGCTATCCTTAACTAAACAAAATGACAAAAACTCAACAATTAATCCAAGAATTATAAGATTAAAAGATATCCACAACATTGCAATTTCTGCTCTAAGATTACAATGTGAGATGAATATATCATTTCAATGTGTTACTTGCTTAAATTTAGTTGTGTGGGTTTGCATACATATGAAAAAACAAAATAATATTCCCTAACAAAACATGGAAAACAATTTCCCAACCAACTAGCGTAATCCTTAATATCTATTTGCCCCACAACCAGGGAACTTGAATTTCTTGTATATTGCAAAATATTCCTAACATTTATTAGTCCCCACAACCACGGAACTGGAATTTCAGTAATTTGCAAAATATAGTTCCATTACCACATAAATTTGGCTGGAACAATACCTGTTTCTATAACAGGGGTATCGAATGGTTGGGATTATGCAACTAATTATTTTAGCTATCAAGATTTTTTTTGAATATTAAAACACATTTGGTGCACAGAAAAAAAAACAAAAACTTAAAAAAATAAAAATAAAAACTAAAAGCCGCATGAACAACATTTCCTTAAAAACATTTCATAAAAAATCTTCATCACCAACGAATTATCAGCATGCATGCAAAGAAACTAACAAGTTTCCACAAATTCAACCGCTAACTTAGGGTTCCTGAAAAACATAGAAAATTACCAAATCAAAAACTTCATATAGGCCTTGAACTTCGGTATTCCTTGAAAAAAAAATAAAAACAAACGCAAACACAAACACAAGAACGAGAACAAAAGCTAAAAATTAAAACAAAGCAGAGAAAGAATTTTACCGATAAGATTCCTTCACACCGTTCGACCCAGCTAACAATCACTACTCACGGCGAACTCCACGGCGGCCAAAGCTTTTTATGGCGCTAAGGAGAGAACCGGAGGCTAAAACGGCGCCGTCGAAAATGCTAGCAAAGAACAGTGGACTGAAGTAGAGAGGATTGGAAGAAGCAACTTGGGAATTTGGGAATTGGTACTGACAACAACAAGAAGAAGAAGAATCGAAAGAAGAAGAAGACAGAAAGTGGGTGAGTGAATGCGTTACGACTCACTTACCATAACAATGTGCTGTGCTGTGCTGTGCTGTGCTGTGGTTTGCTTGAAAAGGCGCGCACTTTGCTGACGTGGCGCAAGGTAAAGAAGGAGAGCTTCCGTTACTAAATGAGATTTAAATGTAATTTGCATTCCAACCACTGGGCCAATGGCTTAGTGGCCACCAGGAAGTGGTTTAAGTCCCTTCTTGGGCTGTAGGTGAGGGTTCAAATTTCACTTGCAGCGAAAAAAATCTAAGAATTGTGGTATAGCTGATAGCACTCCTTTGGTGGGCCTAGTTGGAAAGGACAAATGTAGATATTAAAACAACACGTGTCTACATAGATTAAAAAAGTTGTGCTTTAAAACAGGACCTAAATCAGATACCCAACATTTCGCTTTTCTTGTGCCAAAAAATGAAAGACTGAGTCTACATTTTCACTTTTCTTGTGTTTTGATACACTGTGTGTGCGAGGACTCGTATTTTATTTTATTTTATTTATTTATTTTATTGATTTATTCACTTATTTATTGGTTTACTCCAAAATAGTTATTTTCATGATTAATTACCAAAGTGTTAGTTAATTATACTATCATTACAAGAATTTCTTAGAAATTTCACTTTATCGCGCACAAGTCGGAAGTTCGCGTTTTCACGTGAGCGATTAATTGAGGGACTTTAGAAAATTATTGCTGGACTATTAAGAGTGAATAATAATAGTGTTAAAGGAAGTGCATTAGAGGTTTAGTGCACAAGTGAAATAAACTCGAGAGGAAACGGGCACGAAACACGCGTGTATGCGCATTATTGAGAGTTGACTTTTGTGCTAAAATTTGAACTACAACTATCAAGCTTCTCCAAGAAGCTTCCCATATCAGCACCATCTCTCTCTTTTCTCTCTCAAAGCTACTAAACCCTCAAGGAAGAAGAAGGAGCAAAACTTCATCTCATCTCACTCAAATCTTGCACCTTTTCACTCCAAATTCACTGTACAAACTCACAATAACTTGGAGACTCACTTGGACTAGGAAGAGAGCATCATTTCCACGGTTTTCTTGGAGCTCTTAGTGGCCGAAATTTCTGAGTTTCATCAACCAAGAGGTAGTAAATCATCCAACCTTTGAAACTTGATTCTAGTGAGTTAGATTTCACTTGGAAGCTTGTAACTTCACGTGGGTATCTTTATTTTGTTGGAAATCATTTGAGTGGGCTCTATGAAATCCCACAATGGACATGTTGGACTGATATAATGATTTTGGGTGTTATTTATGTTGATTAAGTGTTAAACTAGTGGATATAAGTTGAAAAAGTGGAAAGAAAATCAAAGGAAAGCTTGCATGAGAAAGGGCTGAATTCTGCCCTATTTTTGCAGAGCACTTGGTGCAATTTTTTTGTGACCAAATGATCTTGATTTTGATGTAGATATGTTGTATAGGTTGTGTGGAAAGTTTCCACCAAAAATCACTTGATTTGGTTGGGTAAAAGTTAGATTTTCGAAATAACTTCAAAGCTGGAAAACGGGTAACAGGGATTACCTGGTAGCGAACTTTGAACGATCATAACTCCTTGCTCCGACGTCGAAATCGAGTACCATTTGCGGCATTTGAAACTAGATACTTCCAGTTTTTTAACGGTATAAAATGCATCTCCTGATTTAAACTGAGTGAGCCGTACCAGTTCTTCAAAGTTACCTATTCTGTTTTATTGCTGTGCTGGAGAGTCAGTGATGTGCTGGAACTTGTTGCTTGAATTTGAGCTAGCTATGAACTGAATTTCAAAACAATTTCTCTGATGAAATGTAGCCCTGGGAATGTAGTTTCCAACGCCACCAACCATGCCCAATTCCAAGTTGAATTGACTGAGTTATGGCCAAATTACAGAACTGCACCAGTGATAGAAAACCCTAATTTTGGCTAGCCGAATGGCTTAGCTCGAATGGGGACTTGTTATTTTGAAACTTTTGGTATCAATCACCTACCAAATGTATTTTGAATGTTTCTTAGACCTTTTCTTCATAAATGAACCATGTTTGAGATGATTTCATTGGTCAAAGGTTTGAAAAAAGGAAAACTGAAACATAAGGCAGAATTGCCTTGAAAATTCCTGGAACTTTAGTGGTCTTGTTAACTGACTTCCCGTATGAATTTTTGCATAAAATTTGATAGAGGAGTATCCCTTATATGGTAATGTAATCATACCAAATTTGGTGCTATTCCAAGTCCATTTCAATGCCCAACCGAAGTCCCAAAGTTTATGTTTCAAATCTGAAAAATTGCACAATGGTCTACATTTTGAACCAACTTTGAACTGCTATATCTTGGCGCTCAAAACTCCGATTCTTATTTCGTTTATTGTGTTTTAAACTTTGATTGTAACTCTAATTGAGTTTCAAATTTTAGAGGCTAGTTCACATTCTGTGAATTTTGCCGAATTTCCAAAATTTACCAAAAACCAACCCTGAATCTATCTTGGAAGTACAAATCAGTAATTTAAGCCGAAATTTGAGTATCTTCCATTTAGAATTATGGAAAAATATCTTCTAAAAACTTTTAGTACTTTGGAATTAGTTTCCAACGGTACTGAGTTTTCCAATTTTGGACCTATGGAGAATGAGATATGATTTTTCAAAGAATGCACCTCAAATCTGAAATTTCTGAACTTAAAGGAAATTGAGTTTTTAGAACTCTCCATTTCTCTTCGATATTGCTTGATCATTTTACACTTGATTTCAAAGATGAAAATCAGTTTTTCATTGTATTATTAAACCCCACTTTTGAGTCTCAATTTACGAATAATTAGGGCTCATTTTCATGATATTGTCTTAGATTGTACAAGAATACAATTTTCCTTGATAATTGGGGGTCTTAAGCGATAGTGTGTGATAGATAATTATTGTTTACTCAGACATTCAAGAGGACCTCACAACGGATGCTTAAATACTTGAATTGAGTACCACTCTCTCATTTTGACTAGGTGAGTGTCAAGTGTGTGAAAACGTGTTACGTGTTTAATTGTTATTGAAAATTGAATATTTTGAAAATGCTAAGTCGAGTGTGTACTTTACCGCACTCGTTCTCATTAAAGTGAAGTATACTTGAATTACTTGATATGAAATACTTGAAGTGAATATTTACGTGAAGTATACTTGAATTACTTGAAGTGACTTGTTAAGTAAATTAAGTGAAGTGTTTCAATGATTATTTATGCTATGGCTGCATAAGTCGATTGGAGTGAATCTACTCGACTCTTAGTGATACTAGTGGGGGACGTCCAAATCTCATCGGCCAACTTTGTAACTCGAGCCGGCATGGGTACGGTCGAGAAGCTTGGTGAGCCATGAGAAACGTGTATAAGCTTGATCTAATGGGGAGATCTTGCTTGCCATACTCGAGTAGTATCGCTTTAAATAAAAGACAGGTGAACCCGGTACAGGGGTATGTAATGGTGATCGGAGAACGAGTAAGTGAAGGTCTACGGATTATTACCTACCCGATTGACGGAGTGTCAACTAGTGAAGGTTCTTGATCGTGCAAGTGGAAAATAACTCCTGAGAGCTCTTATATCCTTGAATTGTTTCTGTTTACTTTTCTCGCCCGAATTGTTATTTAATTGAATATTACTGTTTATTTGTTAAATGGGATTGTTACTTGGACAATATGCTTGCATGTGTTTTTCTTGGCCTCACTGAGTATTGGCTCATTCCATTAGTTTGTTTTCTTAACAGGTGGATTGGAAGATTATGAAAAGCCAACTGGGTTATGTTTTTTATTGGAATCTTGGTTGTAATTATTTAGTCGACTTTTTAATGGTTGTATTTTGGGACTTGATGTATCTTTTGAGAACCTGATGTAAGATTTGGATATTGGGTTAAGGAAGCGACTTTTCTTCATTTTAGACTTGTATTATTTTGGTATGTACTGTTAAGTTTAAATTAAATTGTCTTGAGTCCTGACGAGAGTTGGGTAGGCGTCCCGCGGATACCGTTGGGTTCGCCCTTGGGAGAAGTGGGGGCGTCACAATGTGCTCATCATTAATCAAGTTTACATTTTTCTTGTCATTTCTACTAATTTTCTTCTCCCGTGCATAAACCACTTTAGCTCAATAAATAACTAGAAATAGGGGATGAAGACAAAAAGACCACCAAACAGAACCCAAAATTTAGTACATTTCTTGAAATAGGTAAGCTAATGGACATGCTAACTTATACAAGGATATCTTGCTTTAAGAAAACCAAACTCAATTCATATAGTTAGTACACTTTCGGATTTTGAGTTATGAGTTTTAGGTTGATACATGTGAATCTCATACTTGACTCACAAAATATTCAGGCTATGAACCTAATTTGGATTTAGCTCAAACTCACTTATTGCTCCTTAATTTACTTAATATAATTACTATAACTATTAAATTCTAAAACTAATTTAACATTCATAGGATCATAGCAATAATTTATCAGTTCATTAAAAAGTATATAAATAAAAAAATTTCCAACAATAATATATCCAATTAGTTCAAAATATATGAAAAATAGTAATAAATCATGATCAACAGTTAATACATCTTCAAAGATCTTACATTTGCTCATACTAAGATTTATCCTTCTAAATCTTTTGACATAATTTTGTATATTTAATATTTCTTACATAATTAAGATGGTTTGACACATAACTCATAAATATGAAGTATTAGCATTATATATTTAGATAATTATATGATCTTATACTAGCAATATCATAATAAGTAGAGAAAGATAGCTTTTTTTTTTATAAATTTTCAATTTTATTCATAGGAAAAACCAAATACAAGAAAGAGAAGCGCAATTTTCTAATTACAAGGCAAATTTTGTCCTCTCATGGCCCTCTTCGCTCTCCTAATAGCTGGTATTCCTCATTTGTCAAGTCGAATTTCCCCCTTTGCCAACATAGGAGTAGCATGAAGGCTGTCATAGATTCAAAGCGAGTCCTGGATATGTGCGACCCCCACGTTGGCCAAGACATCTGCCACTTTGTTCGTCTCTTGAACACAATGCGAGAACCTGTCCTCCTCCACCACCATTTGCCATATCTGTTCTACCTCCATCCGAACATACCAAGGGCAATGAAAACATCGTTGAAGGATGCCTACTAAGATCGTAGAATCCGACTGGACAAAGGGTGTGGCCACTCCCCTTGCCCCCGCACAACTGGAGTGCTATCAACAGAGGTAAAACCTCTGCCCATAAGTTGGATTGTTCGCCTAGGAAAGCTGAGAACACAACTACTAATTGACCATTGGAATCCCTAAACACTCCATCTCCATCACTCATTCCCGGATTGCCTTAGGGACACCTATCAGTGTTGAGCGTCAACTGGCCAGCTGCACTTGGTGTCGCGCCCCATTTTTTGATAAATAAATAAATGGTTTAAAAAATGTATTTTTTGATTCAATTGGAAAATGAATTGTGATTTAAAGAAAAAATGGGTCTAAATGGGGGGTTGAGAATGCGACGATTTGACCCAAATTTATAGTTTAAAAAGGGTTTTTGAAATAAAAATTGGAGTCGCCACTTGGTAATGAGTTAAGGTGTACCAAGTCACCAAAAAATGAATTTTTAAAGAAAAAATAGGAAAAAGTAGTAAGAAACCCCTTTTAAACGACTCCTAGTCCACGTAAACCAAAGAAAAAGGTTCGGGAGTCACATTTGACGAAGGGGAAGGCAAGGATAAAAATCCAAGGCACCCCTTCGACCTAGCCAAGGCTAGTTGCGTGATTTAACCCTTATTTTCCTAAACTTTTCTACCCAAGGTATGTATTGCAAGTTGGATATGACTAATGGATGAGAAATGCAATCCTAAATCTAAGAAATGTCTCTTATGAGGCTTTTGGTCCCATTCACATGAATTGCGACGGCCAAATAAGGAAAGCCCTCATAGAAATCGCAAATAATGCAAATGAAGACTCAAATATGTGCAAGTGTGAAAAGTGTAAGAAAAGTGCATGTGTGCAATTTGAGAAAAGTGTTTGTGTGCAAATGGATGAAAATATAAGTGCTCGTGTGTAAGTGAACGAAAATAGTAAATATAAGTAAAATGGGTGCAATGTGTGAAAGGACAAAATAAAGAAAGTGAAGAAGTGTGTGATTATGGCATGTGGATTTAAGATATATATTTAGTGAGAGAAATAGTGAGAAAATGATATGAAAATGCATGAACTTAGAGGAATGCATCAGGTCGGGTACGGGGATGACCTCTATTTTTTTGTGATTTCAATTTTCCCTTTGATTAGAAGGGAAAACTAGCGTGCTAAGGCTATTTTGAAGCCACACTCGCTCGTTTCCCTTACCCAAGGGGGTTTTCACGCAAATGAACCCTATAACTAGCATGAGATGCAAGTCCTAAAGTGAAGGGGAAGGGGTTTGAGGAACATACCAAATGATAAACTAAGGAAAAATGCGTGATATGTGGTGATCATGCACTTCATGAAAAAGGAAAAAAAATCTATTGTGTCTAACATTGGACTAGCCCCTCCTATGAATTCCGACTAGCGTTGGACTAGTGGAAACGATAAAAGAAGCCACAACTAGCGTTGGACTAGTGTGGTGACGTACATTCATTCATTCCATTCATCCACACTATAAAAAGCGAGTAGACATGCGAATCACTTATAAACACGTAGCACATAACACTTAGCATGCTTGACTAGATGCAAAATCCTAATAAAGCATTTAACATATAACACATAGGCATGCAACCATTACATTTGCTAACTAAAACAAAAGGGAAAGGGAAAATGGACCAAATTACTTGCTACGCCCTATCTATTACAAGCCAAGAGGTGTACACATACCCCATGAATAAATAAAAGAAATACTTAAAATGAAAGGAATTAAAGCAAATTTAAGAAAGCCAAGTAAACATGTAATTCTCAATTAGCACATTAGTCCACATAGGAGAGAAACAAAAGGGGTAAAAGAGATTATACCTCCCCGTTGGTGATACTAAGGAAGTAAACAAACTCAACTTGGCTAGATTCAACCAAGAAAAGACTAACTTAGGCTAAAATCACCAAAAACAAAAGATTAATGCACCAATTTAGTGATAAGATATAAACTAAACAATTTGAATCCATCAAAACATCAAACTTTCCCTCAATTGCAACTCAATGAAGTCAAAACTACTTAAAGACCAAGGCAAAAGGCATGATCATCCGATCCCTAAGCATAACATCTACTAAAGACCCAAAAGCAAGCACTACTCAATCATTTGAACCTAATTGAAACCTTTAAAAACACAAAAAGTTCCCCAAGTAAATAACAAGATTCAAACAAACATTATGGAGTTTTGAAGGTCCAAGAGTGAACAAGGGTCCATGAATGATTTAAACATGCATTTTGAAAACTCGATAGCCACCATTAATCAACCAAATAAAACTAATTGAAAAATTTAAGAGCTTCAAAAATCCCAAAAAAACAATGAAAGGCCAAATGATGACTCAAAGTACACCCACCTTAGGACCTAATTGTAAAGAAATGAGAACATGCTTGGGCTTTTGTGGAACATGGAGAAGCTTGAGGGACTAAATTGATTAAGTATTCAAATTACTTGGGCCATAGTGAGCTAGGGGGGACTTGGGGGGTTCAAAGGCAATTTTGAAACAATTTCCATGCAGGTTCATGCAAGCTACGTGAGCAAACATTCTGCAACCAAAACAAATATTTCTGCAGCCAAGAAACCATCGCAACTTGCATTCTCACGAACAGATATCAACCTCAACACTCATTTTGATCAAAAATCTTTCAACCAAACATTCAAAGTTAATCTAAACATCATAACACACACATTCAGAATTCAAACAAACTCAAATATAGAAGAAAACTGATGCAAAGACAGAAGGCAGCTCATGCATTCAGCATATTTTTCCAGCCGCAGCTTTTCTTTCCATTTCAATCGTGCAAACCAGATTTATAATTCAAATACAAAGCTTTGATTAGATATTTCTCAAAACAACATCTTAACTCTAACTAATTAACAAGCTGCTTAACTTAACTCCAAACCAACAAGAACAACGAAGGAGCTAATCATCAAAGGTAGAAAGAAAACTAAACAGCAAAAGAATGAAATAGAAAAAAAACGCAGCAAACTTTCTGCAATTCGGCACTTTACAAAATCCAGCTTTCAAACACAATCAAATCCAAACACAAGGCTTTAAACTAGGCAGCAAGCCATCATCCAAACAAATAGAAAGAAAAACTGAGCAAAATCCAGTGCAAACACAAATAAAATACGTTCAGCAAGTTGAAAAATCTGGAACATATAAAACTGATTTGGCAAGTTGAAATGCATTTTCCAGCAAGTGCTTGGGCATGAATCCGAATTTACCTCGGTTGAATCATTGTGTTAAGTACCCAAAACTAACATGCAAGGCTACTTAATGAAATTACTATCATTTCTAGTTCAGATCAAATTCGGACAGCTACTATAAACATCCACAAATCCAGAAATTCTGTTCACCATTCTTGGATGAACTTGCATGTAGCCGCTCACTATTTCATTTTTTTTCTTGCTTAGCCGAACCAATAAACTTCCTGCAAAGCTTAATCATCTAATTTTAATTAGTCAAACACCTAACCAAGTGAAAATCAACCACTTTCCAGCAAATTTCATGCTAAAATACCCATGCAATTTCCAAAACAACTTCAACGGCTAAACTGGAAAAATTGTTTCAGCAATCCATCAAATTCCATTAAAATTTCCAGCCATGTAACCGAAATTCAGACCACGTAGCTTACATGCAACATCAAATAAGAAACTATCTATCAATTTTGATCCATAAGCAAATTCGGACAACATCAAAACATTACTCAACCAGAATTCAAACAATCCTGCTCCCGGTTGGCTTGCATGCAACCTGATTTTGTATCTTTTCAATTTTCTGACTTAATCAAGGTTAACTACCTTCATGCAAATCTTAATCATCCAGGTTTTAGTCGATTAAATGTGCATCTAGGCTCAGATTATCACAGATTAGCTAATTAGAGTTACAAATTCCAGCTCAAACTTTCGGCAGCTCCAATTCTTCCAAACCAGATTTCTTAAGTCTCAATTCCTCATCTAACCTCACAAACCCACATGCATGCGTATAGACAGCTGCGTCAACCCATAAACAATTCATCTAAGTCCAGAATTTACCTTGGCTTGAAGCCTAAAACCCACGACTAGCAGCTGCAATCTTTTCTTCCTCTCGGCTATCCAGAAATGCCGCCTGCCAGCTCCTCCTCTCCCTTGCTCCAACTTGCGACTAGGATGGAGGAGGCCTGGTTTTCAGACCCTTCACCAGCTCACGGGTACAAGGATACAAAGCAGCAGGTTTCTTTTTTTTCTTTTTTTAGCTCACGGACAGGAAAAAAAGAAACAAAAGGCTCGGCTCTCTTTCAGTCGTTAATTCCAATGACACTGCTCTCTCCCTAGCTCACGGCAGCAAATGGAAATGGATGTGTGTCCTCTAGAGATCCGGAAGTGTTGTGGTAATTAGTAGTTGATATAGTAGTGTGTGGTAGTGGAGAAAGAAACCGGCACTAAGGATAGAAAATACTAGAATGTGAAGTGGAAATGGATTCGGCAGAAATAGGATTGTGATTTTTTTGATTGATTTTTTTTTAATTAATTAAATAAAACTGATAATAAAAATAGATAACAAACAACAAAAACAACAAAAAATTTAATTAACATTGGATAGAAACTAAATCTAAATAAACTAGAATCCACGAAAGCACAATTTTCCATTTTTCATCAATTTCCTCTTTTCTTTCCCTTTTTTTTTCACAAATTTTACGTTAAAACTTAAAACTAAAACTAAGACTAAAACGTGAACAAAATTAATATGACAAATAATTAGCAAATAAAAGACAAATAAAAAGGTAACAACTAAAATGCAGATAATCTAAAACAAAATCATGAATTAGATGCAACATACAAATTATTTAAAAATTTGGTGTCTACAGTTTGCCCCTCTTTGTCTGAGTTTTGAAAAAACTTGAGACAAAGAAGTAGACACCAAATACTTACCTGCGTTATTCGGCTGCAATGGACGCTTCTGAAATGAGGATCGACCTCTTTAACATTTTTTTTTTTGATTTTTTTTGATTTTTTTTGATTTTTTTTGATTTTTTTGATTTTTTTGATTTTTTTGATTTTTTTTGAAATGGGATTGATCCAAACAGGAAAGTAAAACGGGACTGACCCGAGCAGAAATTTAAAATTGGGACTGACTAGAGAAGGAAATTCAAATCATGGGACTGGCCCGAACAAGCTTTAATCGCGGGACTGACCCGAATAAGCTTTGAATCGTGGGACTGACCCGAATAATATTTGAATCATGGGACTGACCCGAATGAGCTTTTGAATCGTGGGACTGACCCGAATGAGCTTTTGATCGAGGGACTGACCCGAAAATGCTTTTGATCAGGGACTGACCCGAAAATGTTTTTGATCGAGGGACTGACCCGAAAATGCTTTTGATCGAGGGACTGACCCGAAAATGCTTTTGATCGAGGGACTGACCCGAAAATGCTTTTGATCGAGGGACTGACCCGAAAATGCTTTTGATCGAGGGACTGACCCGAAAATGTTTTTGACAATCGGTCAGTGGGATTAAACCCGATCCTGCCGTGATGAAATTTGATTCGATTTTGGTTTTTGATTGATGATTTTTGCTTCTTTTTGACTTTTCTTTTTGACTTTTAAAAATCTTTCCGAAAAATTAATTTGCTCCAGTATGATGAATTTTTGCAATGTGAGTCCAGAGTTGATTCTGTATCACCATGCTGTTGCATTTTTCGATGAAATTTGCTTGCGACATTTTCAATCTGCCTTTGTTCACCGGAGAACTCTTTCCGACACCGATTCCAGTGCGAGGTGTGATTACTTTCATCTGTGTATGCAGTTTTTCTGCAAAAGAGAAAAGAAAACAAAGAAATTGCCACCATCACTTGATCCGTTTTCCTTTGAGAATCGTGTAAACATGAGTCTTTCAACGCCTTTATCGACTTTTGCTGCGGCAGTCGATTGAGTTGGATTTTTCACCCTAAGGCTTTTCTGATTTACAAACTGATCAGGTATGTGCTTTGCCATATTGTGAAGTCTGCGTAACTGACTTTGTTGAACCTTAACCCTTTTCAAGAGATGACTGAACCCAAGTATGCTTCGAATAAACCACGGGGATTGTTATTCACCAAAATTCAAAGATAAAGAATGAAGTATGCAAGAAAATTCACATGTCATGAAAGAATAAATATGCACAAGAATGCACACATAACCACTTGTGCTTAAATTCTACAAAAATGCCATGAATGCAAGTAATTTGGAAAAATGAGCTTCCTAAGAATGTATTTGCAAAAGAATGTTTTACAAAATGACACAGTTTTGGCCAACAAATGTCATATTCAATTCTCTGGATATCTTTGTTCTGGAATTCAAAATTGACAGAAGTATGACAAAATGAGGAGAAATCCAAATGGATCAAACCACCAGTTGTTCCTCCTTGTGCTTGCTCGCTGCGGAAATCCTACCTTGGCGCCCTTTCGGGTTTTTACCAAGGTTGCCCCTACTCCTTTTCTTTTGTTTTGTTTTTGTTTTTGTTTTTCTCTTTTCCTTTTCTTTTCCTCCTTTTCTTTTGAGGTGCCCTTTCGGGTTTTCACCTAAAGACGCAAATGAAAGAGCTCAACCATGATCGACTCAGGAGTATGAGTTGAAGATTTCTGGCATCAGTAAAATGCACTTCCCTTAGAAGTTTAGGCGAAGGCATTATGGACATCACTTGTCAGTTGATTAGCAAACTTTCCAATAGAAATACTGCAAGTGACGAAAGCCAGGACTTTGGGCTTTTGTAATGGGGTCAGGTGGGGTATGTCAAGAAAAGTTAAGGCTTGAAAACAATTTGCTCTTATGAGAGGTGAAATAACCTGAGATTGCATCATTTGAAATCATCTTCAATTTCGAACGAAACTGAGGGAAATTTGCCCCAGTTCGATTGAATCCTCTCTCCTTGCATTTTCATTGCATTTTCCTCACTTTTTGCATTTTTCTTCAAAGCTAAATTTGCCCCAGTATGGGGTTCTCTTTTCCTTTTCATCTTTTTTTTTTGATTGATTTGTCTTTTGGCCTTTTGCCATTCTTTTGAACTTTTTCAAAAATTTGCCCCAGTGTAGGGTTTTCTGCTTTTTCTTTCTCTTTCAAAATAAATTTGCCCCAGTGTAGGGTTTTCTTTTCTTTTGATCATCTCTTTTCCAAAAAAACTTGGCCCCAGTGTGGGGTTTGCAACTCTCAGGGGCTGCCAAACGAAAATTACTGCTCTGATGGCTCAAAAGGGATAACTAGGGATGAAATGTTTTGATTGGAAAGGAAGATGGCCTGACTTTTACCTCGTCCCTTGCATGATTTCCAAAAGAAATTTGCATAATAAAAAATAAAGACTTCTTACACATGTCTGATTTGATAGGTTGAGAGAATGTTTGTCCATCCATCTCTTCAAGGATAAGTGCTCCACTCGGTGGCACCTTTTTGAATGACAAATGTCCTTACTAGTTTAGATCAAATTCGTCTTTGACTTCATCTTGCATTGGCAAAACTCGCTTTAACTCTTTGTCCTCCTTCTCTAAAGGCTCGGAGGCGGACCTTTTTGTTATGAACACAGGCCACGCACTTTGATAACATTAGCCATGGCACATGGCGTTCAGCTGCTTTTCATCCATCAAAATCAATTGTCGGTGACGCTGCTTTAATCAATCAGCTTCGAACTTGGCAAAGAAGGGATTTTCTCAATGAAGAGATTTTTCAATGAAGGCTTCCTCAATGAACGAATTCTTAATAAAGGGATTTCTCAATGAAGGCTTTCTCAATGAAGGAATTCCTCAATGAAGACTTTCTCAATGAAGGAATTTCTCAATGAAGACTTTCTCAATGAAGGGATTTTTCATGAAGGGGTCTCTCAAAGAAGAGGTTTTTGTCCTTCTCAAAGAAGGGATTTTTCAACGAAGGGATTTTTGGCATTTTCAAACGAAGGGATTTGTGGCCTTTTCAAACGAAGGGATTTTTGGCCTTTTCAACAAAGGAATTTTTCACGAAGAAATTTTTGAATGAATGGTATTATCGGAATTTAGAACAGTGATATTCAAATGGTCAAATAATTCCATCTTTGGCCATCTAAAAGAATTAAAAATTCGGGACAATAATCAAATAAACAGAAAAAACAAATTATGCATTTGATGGAAAAACTAATCAAAACGGAAACAAGACAAAAACTTAGTTGCAAAAGATGTTTTCATTAAGCTATTCACATATGCAAGAAATGGTTTTCGTGAACCTTAGTAAATAACAACCCCTAGATTTATCGAAATTCCCTTCGAGAGGGAAGATACTCGGCCATTCAAATTATGCAAAGTTCCTTCAGGATTTTCAAATTTCGTCATTGGAGGTGGATGCTTCGAAGGTGTCCTTGTGTTCAGGGAAAGGATTTGTACTTATGCTCGGCCCTTGTTCACCTCTTTTCCTTAGCATTATTTCCCCTGCCTCGATCATGTCTTGGACTTTGTGCTTGAGTGCCCTGCAATCGACGGTTGAGTGACCAGGTACTCCCGAATGATAGGCACAAATAGCATGTGGATTGTACTCAGCAGGCATGCCATGAAGGTAAGTTGGAGGGGGAATCACGCCTATTTTGTTGGCAACCTTCAATTGCTCATACAATTGGTCCAAAGGCCTGCCTAGGTTGGTGAAGGTTCGGGTACGGCTTTGATTGTAGGTTTCAGTGGGTCGGGGATAGTTGTAGGTGGGTCTATTTGGTGGGGGAAATCTTTGGTGGTAAGGAGGCCGAGGACGAGCTTGTTGAAAGCTTGGTTGAGATATTTGGAAAGGGGTTGTAGGCGGGTTGGCATAATTTGGGCGAGGTCGAGGATGAGTGATATTGGTGTGGTAAACAGGATGAGGATTTGAGTAGTAGGAGTAAGGGTTTGAGTAGGTAGGGTATTGTCGAGGTCTGGGTCTTGGGACAGGGTTTTGATTCCAGGTGAAGGCAGTTTCCCCCTCTTTCTTTTTAAATTGCGGGTTCTTCTCACTAGTCCCCTGTCCTTGCAAAGCATCCAACTGGGATTTGAGGGCAGAGACATTAACAATCTTCCCAACTTTCACGAAGTCATCGTACTCCTCAAGTTTATTGACAATGGCGGCGAACGAGCATCCAGTCATGCGGAAAATTTCTTCAAAATACGGGGGATCATGTGCTTTAATGAAAGTGCGTATGATTTCGTCCTCAGTCATCGGTGGCTCGACTTTTGCAACTATTTTCCTCCACCTCTTGGCATAAGTCTTGTGATCCTCGGAGGGTTTTCTTTTTGTTCCTTCCAACGTGGTTCGTGTCGGAGCCAGCTCGTAGTTATACTCATATTGCCTTACAAAAGCATTGGACAAGTCAATACAGGTTTTTACTTCTTCGGACTTCAAATTTGAGTACCAGTCGAGGGCATCCCCCTCCAGACTTTCCGGAAACAACCTTAGAGGCAGGTTCTCGTCGTCTACAGGCTTTCCCAACTTGTTAGCAAATAGTCGGAGGTGTGTCTTGGGATTACCCGTCCCATCGTACTTGTTAAACTTCGGAGTTTTGAACCCCTCAGGCAATTGCACATTCGGGAAAAGGCAAAGCTCATCATAGTCCAGCACTCCTTGTTTGTTCAGCCCCTGACTCTTCCTTATAAATTCATCAAAACGATCAAGGCGCTTAAGTAACTTCATATCAACGGGAGCGGAAGATTCCCCCATTTCTGGCTTGGTTTGAAAAGTATGGTCCGGCAGGAATGGCTCAGCAGCAGGGTAATAAAAGGTATGTGGCTCAGGTGGTATATTTGAAGTGATTTGGGGTTGTGGACCTCGCATGTGAGTAAGAAAAAATGAAGGATGAGGAGGGTAAGTGTATGGCAAATTTGTGGTGGGATAGGTGAAAGTTTCTTCGGGTGCAATAGGAAATGATGGAGTAACAGTGGTATGGGCCGAAGGTAGGACAAATGTCTCTTGCTCAGGCTGTCTGGCGGGTACAGGTTCGGGTTGAACTCCGCTGCTAATTAGCTCATCATTCAACTTCCTTTGGGCGGCCATCTCATACGCCATCTCTCCAAACTTGGTAAGCATCTCAGTCAACTGAATCCCCGAACTTGCAGTCTCGGGTTGAGCGGTAGTAGCAGACCTATCTGACTGTTCCGGTTGTGAACTCATGTTTACACGACTCCTCTGGGCTTGACTACGGGATCGCGTTATGATGGGGCTTCGACGAGAAGCTATATTTAAATATTACCTGAGAATTTTTGACAGATTGCCTTTAGATTTAACCCTCGCTTAGTTATTCCAATAAAAACAAAGAAAAAGAAAAGAAAAAACAAGAGTTAGTAGATATTCAGAAAATTCGGATGCATGTCCTATGGGGGAACCCTTTTGTGCCAAGGGTAGGCCTAGCATGAAAATGCAGTCCTCCAGAGCAGGCACTATACAATACCTGATGGATCTGATCGACTGATCGTGTGAGGAATGATTTGAAAAATTTGGCCACTTGGAGTGAGAAGAGACATTTGCCCTAAAACATGAGGACGAAGTCGGAACGGATTGCTTGCTTTGATCTACACATAAAATGATTTGTGAAAGGGATTGCCATGTCTCGATTAATTTATTCAATGAACCCTAAAGGGGAAAAAGCGAGTCAAATGGATAAAATTGGTGATTTATTCAAAATCGACCGATTTACCTAAAAATAGGTAAGCTGGATAACATTGACGATTTATTCAAAATTGATCGAATAGATAGACTTGGTCAACTGAATTGAATGAAATTGATGATCTCTTCAAAATCAACTTGATTTCGCCCTAAAAATGGGTAAATTGGCCAAAGAGATGAAATGGAGTTAATGATTTATTTTAAAAATCGGCCAAATCCCTAAAAGGGTAAATTGGTCAAATGAATTGGATGAAATGAATTTATTCAAAAATGATTAGATTGAACTAAAATTGAATGAATTGACAAAAATGGATTGGATAAAATGGATGATTTGTTCAAAAATCGATTGAGTTCTCTACCCATTGGGTAGTTTCAAGAAATCATTACAATGCCTTAGTCTATGAGCCTCCTAAAATCAAGATTTGGCCTCCATTGATTTATCGTCTCAATAGTGAAGAATTATTTGGGTTTCTTCAAATTAATGTCCTTTACGCAAGGGATTTTTACCAATTTTGATAAAGTGGCCAAAAGGTGATTATTAGACGCTCATATTCCAAAGATCGCTCTATGAAAATGATCGGATCCTACCTTACCTTGTGCACTACCCTTTTGGATGATACAAAAAATGTAAACGTGCAAGTCTCCTTGGATTAAGTATCCGAGACATATGGTGGCTTATTCCTAAACACGGGATCCCCTAAATGGCATTCCCTTCCTAGGGTGGATGCGTGATGCCAGTTTATTAAAAGCAGTAAGATATGCAATTTGAAATGAGACATGACCTAAGGAACCCTTTGTTTGCCAGGGTAAGCCTAAAAATGACATGCCATTATTAATTTACGAATGAAATACACCGAAATTTCTAAACATGCAATAGCCTATCTATAAGGGTAGGTCCTAAAAGAAGGTCATGCCCGACCTCTTATTTCCTAACGTTTATGAATGCAAAGGCAAGAGACAAGGAAAGTTAGTTCAACACATAATCACATAACACGTTGGACAATTAAATGATATAAAAAGTAGGAAAAGTAAATAAGGAAAAGGGTGGGATCCCTCCCCTCGTGAATGGTGTCCCTACTAGGGCAAGGCAGACTCTACCCTAGGTGAACTATATGGATGCATGCGGTTGGGGTTCACTAATGCATCTAGACTCGATAAGCTCAGGTCCCCAAGCCTTCAGACTCGTGGCCAAGGGTCATCAATCCCAAGGCCCTTTGTCGGTGGCTCGAGCGATTCCCCAAACACCGCTACGCACACGTCGTGTTACGGCTGCATGTTTGAGTGAATCTATAAAAAACCCTCAACCTTCGACTAAAAACTAAAGGCTATCAACCCAAAGTTTAAAGCGGAAGATTGAGTGACCCATTGGATCGTGCTACGCACACGTCGTGTCACGATCACACGTCCAAGTGGGTCTCCTAATCCTAATAGGGTGGAGTGGCGTGACAAGCCACTAAAAAGAAAATAAAGAGGGATGAATAATAAAGCGTATGCGCGTATGATAGTATACGTTTTGGAGGGGAGGGATCGAGAACCAACGCGTGGCTCTAAGGGTGACACACCCCCCCCAAAATGCAAATGCAAAGCGCGAGATAAAGCAAGTACAATCATACATCCAATCATCCAATCATACATACGTGAGTGAGGGAGTAGTTTGATATGCGCGTACGTGGCAAAAAGTCCTAGAAAGGGAAAATGCAATCCTAATATCCAAATGCTATACATAAAGAGGGTAGAAAAAAGGAAAAGAATGGCTAAATCAAATGCTTGGACCCACTTAGGAAGTCCCCAGTGGAGTCGCCAACTGTCGCGCCCCATTTTTTGATAAATAAATAAATGGTTTAAAAAATGTATTTTTTGATTCAATTGGAAAATGAATTGTGATTTAAAGAAAAAATGGGTCTAAATGGGGGGTTGAGAATGCGACGATTTGACCCAAATTTATAGTTTAAAAAGGGTTTTTGAAATAAAAATTGGAGTCGCCACTTGGTAATGAGTTAAGGTGTACCAAGTCACCAAAAAATGAATTTTTAAAGAAAAAATAGGAAAAAGTAGTAAGAAACCCCTTTTAAACGACTCCTAGTCCACGTAAACCAAAGAAAAAGGTTCGGGAGTCACATTTGACGAAGGGGAAGGCAAGGATAAAAATCCAAGGCACCCCTTCGACCTAGCCAAGGCTAGTTGCGTGATTTAACCCTTATTTTCCTAAACTTTTCTACCCAAGGTATGTATTGCAAGTTGGATATGACTAATGGATGAGAAATGCAATCCTAAATCTAAGAAATGTCTCTTATGAGGCTTTTGGTCCCATTCACATGAATTGTGACGGCCAAATAAGGAAAGCCCTCATAGAAATCGCAAATAATGCAAATGAAGACTCAAATATGTGCAAGTGTGAAAAGTGTAAGAAAAGTGCATGTGTGCAATTTGAGAAAAGTGTTTGTGTGCAAATGGATGAAAATATAAGTGCTCGTGTGTAAGTGAACGAAAAATAGTAAATATAAGTAAAATGGGTGCAATGTGTGAAAGGACAAAATAAAGAAAGTGAAGAAGTGTGTGATTATGGCATGTGGATTTAAGATATATATTTAGTGAGAGAAATAGTGAGAAAATGATATGAAAATGCATGAACTTAGAGGAATGCATCAGGTCGGGTACGGGGATGACCTCTATTTTTTTGTGATTTCAATTTTCCCTTTGATTAGAAGGGAAAACTAGCGTGCTAAGGCTATTTTGAAGCCACACTCGCTCGTTTCCCTTACCCAAGGGGGTTTTCACGCAAATGAACCCTATAACTAGCATGAGATGCAAGTCCTAAAGTGAAGGGGAAGGGGTTTGAGGAACATACCAAATGATAAACTAAGGAAAAATGCGTGATATGTGGTGATCATGCACTTCATGAAAAAGGAAAAAAAATCTATTGTGTCTAACATTGGACTAGCCCCTCCTATGAATTCCGACTAGCGTTGGACTAGTGGAAACGATAAAAGAAGCCACAACTAGCGTTGGACTAGTGTGGTGACGTACATTCATTCATTCCATTCATCCACACTATAAAAAGCGAGTAGACATGCGAATCACTTATAAACACGTAGCACATAACACTTAGCATGCTTGACTAGATGCAAAATCCTAATAAAGCATTTAACATATAACACATAGGCATGCAACCATTACATTTGCTAACTAAAACAAAAGGGAAAGGGAAAATGGACCAAATTACTTGCTACGCCCTATCTATTACAAGCCAAGAGGTGTACACATACCCCATGAATAAATAAAAGAAATACTTAAAATGAAAGGAATTAAAGCAAATTTAAGAAAGCCAAGTAAACATGTAATTCTCAATTAGCACATTAGTCCACATAGGAGAGAAACAAAAGGGGTAAAAGAGATTATACCTCCCCGTTGGTGATACTAAGGAAGTAAACAAACTCAACTTGGCTAGATTCAACCAAGAAAAGACTAACTTAGGCTAAAATCACCAAAAACAAAAGATTAATGCACCAATTTAGTGATAAGATATAAACTAAACAATTTGAATCCATCAAAACATCAAACTTTCCCTCAATTGCAACTCAATGAAGTCAAAACTACTTAAAGACCAAGGCAAAAGGCATGATCATCCGATCCCTAAGCATAACATCTACTAAAGACCCAAAAGCAAGCACTACTCAATCATTTGAACCTAATTGAAACCTTTAAAAACACAAAAAGTTCCCCAAGTAAATAACAAGGTTCAAACAAACATTATGGAGTTTTGAAGGTCCAAGAGTGAACAAGGGTCCATGAATGATTTAAACATGCATTTTGAAAACTCGATAGCCACCATTAATCAACCAAATAAAACTAATTGAAAAATTTAAGAGCTTCAAAAATCCCAAAAAAACAATGAAAGGCCAAATGATGACTCAAAGTACACCCACCTTAGGACCTAATTGTAAAGAAATGAGAACATGCTTGGGCTTTTGTGGAACATGGAGAAGCTTGAGGGACTAAATTGATTAAGTATTCAAATTACTTGGGCCATAGTGAGCTAGGGGGGACTTGGGGGGTTCAAAGGCAATTTTGAAACAATTTCCATGCAGGTTCATGCAAGCTACGTGAGCAAACATTCTGCAACCAAAACAAATATTTCTGCAGCCAAGAAACCATCGCAACTTGCATTCTCACGAACAGATATCAACCTCAACACTCATTTTGATCAAAAATCTTTCAACCAAACATTCAAAGTTAATCTAAACATCATAACACACACATTCAGAATTCAAACAAACTCAAATATAGAAGAAAACTGATGCAAAGACAGAAGGCAGCTCATGCATTCAGCATATTTTTCCAGCCGCAGCTTTTCTTTCCATTTCAATCGTGCAAACCAGATTTATAATTCAAATACAAAGCTTTGATTAGATATTTCTCAAAACAACATCTTAACTCTAACTAATTAACAAGCTGCTTAACTTAACTCCAAACCAACAAGAACAACGAAGGAGCTAATCATCAAAGGTAGAAAGAAAACTAAACAGCAAAAGAATGAAATAGAAAAAAAACGCAGCAAACTTTCTGCAATTCGGCACTTTACAAAATCCAGCTTTCAAACACAATCAAATCCAAACACAAGGCTTTAAACTAGGCAGCAAGCCATCATCCAAACAAATAGAAAGAAAAACTGAGCAAAATCCAGTGCAAACACAAATAAAATACGTTCAGCAAGTTGAAAAATCTGGAACATATAAAACTGATTTGGCAAGTTGAAATGCATTTTCCAGCAAGTGCTTGGGCATGAATCCGAATTTACCTCGGTTGAATCATTGTGTTAAGTACCCAAAACTAACATGCAAGGCTACTTAATGAAATTACTATCATTTCTAGTTCAGATCAAATTCGGACAGCTACTATAAACATCCACAAATCCAGAAATTCTGTTCACCATTCTTGGATGAACTTGCATGTAGCCGCTCACTATTTCATTTTTTTTCTTGCTTAGCCGAACCAATAAACTTCCTGCAAAGCTTAATCATCTAATTTTAATTAGTCAAACACCTAACCAAGTGAAAATCAACCACTTTCCAGCAAATTTCATGCTAAAATACCCATGCAATTTCCAAAACAACTTCAACGGCTAAACTGGAAAAATTGTTTCAGCAATCCATCAAATTCCATTAAAATTTCCAGCCATGTAACCGAAATTCAGACCACGTAGCTTACATGCAACATCAAATAAGAAACTATCTATCAATTTTGATCCATAAGCAAATTCGGACAACATCAAAACATTACTCAACCAGAATTCAAACAATCCTGCTCCCGGTTGGCTTGCATGCAACCTGATTTTGTATCTTTTCAATTTTCTGACTTAATCAAGGTTAACTACCTTCATGCAAATCTTAATCATCCAGGTTTTAGTCGATTAAATGTGCATCTAGGCTCAGATTATCACAGATTAGCTAATTAGAGTTACAAATTCCAGCTCAAACTTTCGGCAGCTCCAATTCTTCCAAACCAGATTTCTTAAGTCTCAATTCCTCATCTAACCTCACAAACCCACATGCATGCGTATAGACAGCTGCGTCAACCCATAAACAATTCATCTAAGTCCAGAATTTACCTTGGCTTGAAGCCTAAAACCCACGACTAGCAGCTGCAATCTTTTCTTCCTCTCGGCTATCCAGAAATGCCGCCTGCCAGCTCCTCCTCTCCCTTGCTCCAACTTGCGACTAGGATGGAGGAGGCCTGGTTTTCAGACCCTTCACCAGCTCACGGGTACAAGGATACAAAGCAGCAGGTTTCTTTTTTTTCTTTTTTTAGCTCACGGACAGGAAAAAAAGAAACAAAAGGCTCGGCTCTCTTTCAGTCGTTAATTCCAATGACACTGCTCTCTCCCTAGCTCACGGCAGCAAATGGAAATGGATGTGTGTCCTCTAGAGATCCGGAAGTGTTGTGGTAATTAGTAGTTGATATAGTAGTGTGTGGTAGTGGAGAAAGAAACCGGCACTAAGGATAGAAAATACTAGAATGTGAAGTGGAAATGGATTCGGCAGAAATAGGATTGTGATTTTTTTGATTGATTTTTTTTTAATTAATTAAATAAAACTGATAATAAAAATAGATAACAAACAACAAAAACAACAAAAAATTTAATTAACATTGGATAGAAACTAAATCTAAATAAACTAGAATCCACGAAAGCACAATTTTCCATTTTTCATCAATTTCCTCTTTTCTTTCCCTTTTTTTTTCACAAATTTTACGTTAAAACTTAAAACTAAAACTAAGACTAAAACGTGAACAAAATTAATATGACAAATAATTAGCAAATAAAAGACAAATAAAAAGGTAACAACTAAAATGCAGATAATCTAAAACAAAATCATGAATTAGATGCAACATACAAATTATTTAAAAATTTGGTGTCTACACTTGGCTTCCATCCCATAATGTTGAAACCATATCATAAGCGAAGTGGAAACAATTTCCAACTATACATAAAATGATTCCAAATCCAAACTGTACAAGATATAGGCCATCCAAACATGTGAATAAGCACAACAAGTCCTTCCTTCGCTTTGAGCCCTGTGGAGGGGAATAAAATATTTTTGGGGTGAGTTAGAAGCTCAGCGAGTAACCAGTAAAAGCAGTCATCAAATATATTTCACAATAATGCATTTCAATGATGTCATGATTCCAAGATCAAATGTACATTATTGCTCTCGTGAGCTAGTGAAATCATTGCACTTGAACACCCAACGCTCAAATAGATCATTTAACATTAACATTGAGAGGGAGCCCCTTTTTGAGCTCCAGATAAACATGAACATGAACCATGAACAGAGGTGGAGACGTTGGTGTCCAACACAAGACTTTCCCAGAACTCATTGAAGCCAAATCATGTCATGAATCCACATGCAAGCACGCATGATATGCAATCGAATCAATAATGCAAGAAATATTTCACAAGTACTTCGGAAATAGTTTAGGGTCACTCACCTCCACGGATCAGAAATCATCCATCCAATATCATTGCCTTGCTCAAATCCAAGTTTTAAATCACAAACTCAATGCAAACAAGTTTCTTCAAAGTTCGGACAGCACTTCCCCTGAATTTGTTAACTTTTCCAGCCATCATGGCTTCGTTATTTCCTCAGCCAGTCCCAAAGGTACACACACAACAACAAGTTCATCCAATAGCCATTCAGCAAGCTCCAAGTAGTACTAATACAAGTCAAGCTAGGGAAAAGTTCGGAAATGAAAGTTAAGCTCAAAACCAGAAAAATAGCTTTTGACATCCTTTTGCGGTAATGGCACCAAAGGCACTATGATTGTCGGATGAAGGTGAAAGATACACCGTTTCGAAGCTAAAAGATAGGGTTACAATATTACAGAAGGTCACTCAACCCAGTTTCGAGTGTAACCAGGTCAAAAATGCAAGATACCATACCAGAATCACAAAAACAGATTCACAGAACGCATTCTAGCGGAAACATCATAACTCAGGCTCTCCAAGTCCAAATCCAGAAATTCCAAAACCAACTGAAATCTAAGAAACAGGGCTAAATTTCATCAGAAGGCCTCAACAACCAATTTGGAAGCAATTCCAGCCAAAACAACCAATTACAGGTGCAATTCTTACATTCGGGTAAAACCAGAACATCAATAGTAATTTCGACTTTCTCACTCTACGCTACTCCGATTGACCTGAAATTTTGTAGGCACCTCTAAAATGTCATTCCCTATAACTTTCATGTTTTAAGTCAAGGCCAATTAGGCCTCTAACTAGGAGATAAAAATTCAGGCAGAATGTTCCTTCACAAAACCTAATTTTCTGAAATTTCTTCCAAAACAGAAATTGATTGCAATTGTCCACTTTTCCACCTTCTAGAATCATTATATACCATTTCCAATCATCATAGATAGCCACACAATCATGCTTATATTAAAACAGAAAAATCTCCAAAAATAATAAAACTTCATCAAGTCAACCACAACTCAAGATATAATCCATCAAACCATCTCTTTAGCCATCACAAGTCACTAATTTAGCATAATCAAGAACAAAGAAAGGATTGCTAGACATGAACCTTGAAATATCAAGAAAGTTGATGGCTTAGTCCTTTGCCTTCTCTAATCACTCCACCACTACCTTCAATCTTCCTAAACAAGTGACTTTTGTGGAGAAATTTGGAATTTAATCGGTTGAATCACAAGATTGAGCAAGAAATTGAAGTAGACAAGAAAGGCTTCTCTTGTATTTTTGCTCCAAGAGGTTCGGCCAAGACAAGTTTAAAATGGAGAGAAATTGGTCAATTTTTGAGGTTTAGTAATGGTGATGCAAATTAGTCAAAGTCCAACTTTGAATAAGAAGGTGACACATGTCACCTTTTGGTTTAAAACTTATCTTTTTGTCTCTCCAATACAAATATCTTAACACTTTGTAAAATAATATCACTTAATACAAAATGCCAACAAGTTGTCAAAAATATAATGCATTTACCGCACTAGCGGATCCTACGTTCAAAATACGCTCTTAATTTCTCAAAAACTAACTGATACTAGAAAAATCATTTTAAAACTATCTTTGCTCATAAACTTTATCTGGGGTATTTTTCTAATAAAGAAAATGTAGAAAAGGCGGGCGATTAAATAAAATAAACCCGAGAAAATTAGAAAATTTCCGGGTTCTCACTCTTATATTTTTCGGGGCGTCACAGGGGGAGCTTTGGCAATTGCGTCATACAGCTCAGGAAACGCCTGCACATCCATTGTCTGCTAAAATTGAATCTTGAAGATCGCATGGCAGACATCTCGACCCTACGGCCTAACTCCATCAAAAACTGCTTTATTTCTCGCTTTCCAAATATACCAACATATCCAATTGGGCAATCTGGTGAGCAAAAACCGCCGCTGTGCTGATGTAGTTGCAAGCTACCACCAACTCAGAAGACACGCTCTTAAATTTTGGGGCTGAGAAACTATACCACAAGTGCCATTGAAGAGACTCCAGACCTCCAACGCTAGTCTTCCAGTGAAAAAGGCATGTTCAATAGTCTCCGCCTCAGCCGCTTCACAACAAAAACAATTGGATGGCAACTGAAACCCCATCTTACATAACACCTCGTCCAGAGGCAACCTTCCCCTCAACAAACGCAGCATTAGAAAAGAGACTTTAAATGGGAGATTCGGTTTCCATATTTGAGAGAAAACAAAAGACCTATTCTTAGCTTGTCTGACCTCTTGATATGCTGAGGACAGGGTGAACTTCCCCATTGTTGTCGGCATCCAGACTGCCTCTACCTCCCATTCCCTGCTCGGGGCCAGTAGCTTCAAGATGGAGGAGGTGATTTCCGGGGCCAACACCTATGCCAACCGCTGGATATCCCACTAAGATAGCCATCACCCCACTTCTCCTTTTGGCTCTGATACCAGACGGGACGAGGGGTTAGCCCCTATATAATTATATATATATGCAGATTAAAGGACTGTACCTATATCGGGTTGAACCTAATATGGCCCAAGTTCGGCTCACATTTAATTCAACCTAATATTTAGATCCAACTCAGTCGAACTCAATAAAAGGTTAGGCTCATTGGGCTTTTTTCTGAGTCGAGAAGGTTGAGTTCGTGCTGACCATACCTCATTAATAGTCCTAATGGAGACTTAAGAGAAGGTCCATCTTAGATGTAATATGAATTGTGAAGATGAGAAGAAAATTTTGGAAAGTTTACCTGTCTTCTCCTTAGGTTAAGATTTTATATTAGAAAAGAACTAGTTTCTTTCCCATGCATTTGCACGAGTCATTTTGCATTCAGCAACATAATTAAATATTGCAATACAAATTTTAAACATTTAAATACTTATTTATATAGATAAACTACTGTTTTGATTAACTATTCAAAAGTAGTTTGAAAATGACAAAAAATAATATATTATATATGAAACTTAAAATGAGCCAAATTTTGAAAAGGATAAGTAACATAAACACTAAACAAAATGAGAATTAGGTAGGAGCACTAAATGAAATTTTGCAAAATTTTAATATAAAGTTAAGGTAATTAACCAAATTAACGATGGCAAAGGAGGTCTTGGTTTAGAGGTTGAGATTGAGATTCTAGGATTCAGATATTTGGCTCTTAATCTTCCTTCCCCCTCTAGGTTTTTTAAATCCCACCCAAAAAAAACATTAACTATGAGCACAATGTAACACAAACTCAATCTAAAATTAATTTTGAAACTAGTATATAGTCTATTAGACCTGTGCATATGTCAGACCAATAGCAATATTTTCCTTAAGATGGGAATAATTGTCATAAGGCATTCAATAATTAAATGTCCAAATTTTAGTACAAAAAAGGTGGGAAAACAATATATTGAAAGAATTTTGTTATAAATAAAGAAGTAAAGAAGTAATGAATTATAGAAAAAAAAATTATCCAAATTTTAGTAATAGTAACTTTTAACATATAATCAAGCCAAATTATCATAATATAGAAATGATTCGAAAGAAATATATATATATATATATACATATATAAAAGAAAACGACAAGTTGAGTGCTAAAAGGATTTAGTAAGAAATAATTAATATGAATGTATATAAGGCGGAAACTAATAATTGATTGAAGGTTGCTATAAATAAGGAAGTGAAAAAGGAAGAAAATTAAACTGTTATCAAACAATAGAAAAAGAATAAAACATAAAATATACAAACATTAAAGATGTCCATGTGGCAAAAATAGATTGTCCACTTGGCATCAAGTTAGAATAGCCAAGTCAGCAACCTACCAAAATTGGAACTGAACATTGTCTTATTATATATACTAGTTTCTTTCCCATGCATTTGTATGGACATTTTTTTATGTTCTATAATTTTTATTTTTTGAACAAAAATTGTTATAAAAAGAACTTAAAATGCTATTTTACAAAATTTAATATACTAATAGTAATACAAACAATAAAATTAAACACATTAAAAATGGTTAATTTATAACAACTTAATAATTAGTTCCAATCAAATCTTATCCTGTAATTCAATTATGTTTACTCTAGTTAATGGTGGCAAGTCAACATATGAGTGAAGAAGATATTTGATTCTTTCATGACTAAAAAGAATTTAAAAAGCAAACTAAAAGATGATGAACTTATTATTTATTCAAATTATTAAAAACTAAGAAAAGCAATTTGGGAGAACTTTTACAACCCCGTGTAAAAGAACTTGATTGAAAAATATGAACCACTATTAAAAAAAATTTTGGAAAAACTTTCACAATTCCGTATAAGCCACTATGAGGAATAAAGTTTTTTTTTGGAAAAATTTTACAACCTCTTGTAAAAGAACGTGATTAAAAAACATGAACCAATATTAGGAATAAAGAACGTGATTGAAGATGATTGACTAAAAAATAAAGAAGGTACAATTAATACAAATTTATATAAAGTAGGACATTAATAGATTTAATGAAATTGATTAATATAAATAAGAAAGTAAAAAAGGAAGGGGAATTAATAATTATAAAAATTAAACAGAATGAAAAATTAAAAAAACACAAACATTAATGATGTCCACGTAGAGAAAAGATAGATAGTCCACTTCACAGAAAGTTAAAATAGCCAACTCAACAACCCATCAAAACTAGAACTAAACATTGTTATATATATATATATATATATATATATATATGATTCAAGATATTTAGACAATTTAATTGACTACAATCTTGATTAACCAATTTTAAGATAACCTTTGGTACTCACATAATAGGGAGATTTCTTAGGAGAAATGATTAAGATGAATTAAAGATATATAAAACATTTAACGAACCTTCAAACTAGGCCAGATCAAATAAATTCTGGCAACTCCTAAAATGTATAAACATTGCACTATTTTCTTGACCATAGGAAAGAAGAAAAGCAAATTGAAGACCAATAAACTTATTCAGTTACATATCAAACATAAAATGTCTATTGCAAGGTGGATCCTTGCTAATGTTTGTATGTTTCATTTTAACTTTTGAAGCGGGTTATTTTTTCTCAAGGATGTGATTTTCATATGGAATGGACATTAACCAGATTAATGTTACTATTTTGGAGAGCCATATAGTATATGCTTTAAGTATAGAAAAGCCATTTCACTTTTATGTGACGCAACACAGTTAGTCAAAACAACGAAGATCTTCAAGTTTCTATCATGGATATTGTCACCAGTGTTGTTAAACCGAACTAGCTAGCCCGACTATGAACCGGCCTTGTTCCCGGTTAGTATCACAAAATCGTTTTGATAAAAAAAAAAACTAGTTAAAACTGTCAAAAACTGGTCAAATCGATGAGTCGGTTCGATTGTTTTACCCAATTCTCAAACTTTTCTTTCTTATTTTTCCCAAACATAATTTGAGTTATCTAAATTGTAAAACTTTCATTTATTAATAAGAATAAAAAAATGCCACCCACTAAGTGTAAATACCAAAGTCACTCACACTCCTAAACGATCTCTAAACCAAGAATTTTCATCCCTATCATTTTTATCAATTTATCATCAGTGATTCCAACTTGCATTAGAAAGCCATATTCCCAACAAAAAGATCTCGAATTGGATATGATTTGTTCGAATTTTGTTTTTTAAGTAGTTTTGGAAAATGGACGTATTTTAGACATGAATTCACATTTTTATATATAATGTTTAGGTGTATATTTGATTGTAAACCTAATATTTTTGAACTTTTTTCATAGTTGGCCGAAATATAATTAAGAACTTAATTTCAATATTTCTGAAACTTGTAAAAATATAAGATAATTATGACATCATACTGATGTCAACCAATGTTTAGAATAATCCGACCGATCCGATCAGTTGACCCCTAATTTAGTAGTTTAGCCGAATCGCTATTTGGTTCGAGTTTAACAACATTGGTTGTGACAAGGTTGGCTTATGTCCTGCTGGTCATTAATAGTAGTTTATTTTTAGTTTTTGGTATTCTGCATAACTTTCACTTCTAGATAATAGTCAGTGGTAAACCTGAAATTTACATTCATTTAGTTACATTATCCCTTGTATATGTTAAAGAAAAATGCATTTTCTCTGCAAAGTGACTGGGGGTACCAAAGCTAAAATCATGCAAATCTTACAAATATTACTATTAGGCCTTTTTAAGTTTCACAAAGTTTCCTTAATTGCCTTTTTCTTTCTCTTTTCCCATATAGCAATAAGTTTAGAATCTAAATCTCAAAAAATATATGAGATCTTCCATACTATAAGTTCAGTAATCGGTAGTGCAAGACTTTAAGTATGAATGATTCTAGTGTTATGACTAAATTCATGTAAGTTGAGTTGAGAAGAACTCTGGAAGTCTCAGGTTGGTGCCCTAATATAAACGTGTTCAAGATCCTTGAACTCCAATTAAAACAATGTTTGTCTAACAGGTGCTCATAGAACACTTATTAAGATGTATTGCAGGTGTTAAATTTTTAAAAAGATAAAATTAATTAGAAAAAATGTATAAATGTAATGGGATTGATATTATGAAAAGTGTATAAATACAAGAAAAAGTAGTAATTGTCCTTGTGTGTATATATATATTGTAGGTTGGATGGAATATAAATATATTAATGAATAGGGCACCTGTTAGAAAAACCCTTAAAAATAAATGTGTTTAAGATATTTGAACTCGAATTAAACGTATTATATTTAGAGCAAGACTTCGTAACTTGGCTTTAGCATTTTGTAGTGGTGGATTAAGATTTCATAAGTTCTCTAACTTTCTATGATCTTGTTCTTAGTTTTCTATAATCATCTGATGGTTGTGAATCATTAGGAACTTAGAGGAGTCAACTATACTGTCCATTGTTAAAGGATTTTTTTTAGAGTATCATTGTGAAAAGCGTTTACTTTTGGAGTTGAGTTGGAAGGAATAAGGAACTCAACATAATTTACTGGCAAGGACTTTTGGTTAATAATATGTCTTGCACAATGAAATGTAATCACCTAAGATTAAGTTCATAGCTATATTATGCTGGTTTTTGTCTTCCAATCAATCCTATTTAACACATAATCAATCCTTTTTAAGTTTCACAAAGTTTCCTTAATTGCCTTTTTCTTTCTCTTTTCCCATATAGCAATAAGTTTAGAATCTAAATCTCAAAAAATATATGAGATCTTCCATACTATAAGTTCAGTAATCGGTAGTGCAAGACTTTAAGTATGAATGATTCTAGTGTTATGACTAAATTCATGTAAGTTGAGTTGAGAAGAACTCTGGAAGTCTCAGGTTGGTGCCCTAATATAAACGTGTTCAAGATCCTTGAACTCCAATTAAAACAATGTTTGTCTAACAGGTGCTCATAGAACACTTATTAAGATGTATTGCAGGTGTTAAATTTTTAAAAAGATAAAATTAATTAGAAAAAATGTATAAATGTAATGGGATTGATATTATGAAAAGTGTATAAATACAAGAAAAAGTAGTAATTGTCCTTGTGTGTATATATATATTGTAGGTTGGATGGAATATAAATATATTAATGAATAGGGCACCTGTTAGAAAAACCCTTAAAAATAAATGTGTTTAAGATATTTGAACTCGAATTAAACGTATTATATTTAGAGCAAGACTTCGTAACTTGGCTTTAGCATTTTGTAGTGGTGGATTAAGATTTCATAAGTTCTCTAACTTTCTATGATCTTGTTCTTAGTTTTCTATAATCATCTGATGGTTGTGAATCATTAGGAACTTAGAGGAGTCAACTATACTGTCCATTGTTAAAGGATTTTTTTTAGAGTATCATTGTGAAAAGCGTTTACTTTTGGAGTTGAGTTGGAAGGAATAAGGAACTCAACATAATTTACTGGCAAGGACTTTTGGTTAATAATATGTCTTGCACAATGAAATGTAATCACCTAAGATTAAGTTCATAGCTATATTATGCTGGTTTTTGTCTTCCAATCAATCCTATTTAACACATAATCAAAGAGTTATATGTCTAATTTTCTCTGTATGTCTCCCCCTCCAAAAATTTGCTTTCAATCCCATTTGTTGCACCTAAATATTAGGGAAGATCTCATATAACATGCTTAATTTAACAACAATTTAAAATTTAGAAACTATAATTTATTAACTGTAACCTTAAACTTTAAAATTCTATATTAAACTATTCATACATGATCCTTAAAAAAAAAAGAAAAAGGATTAAAATTCTTACAATGAGTTATAACCCTATCTTGCCTCTTGCATGTCTTACTACCTCCTTAACATCCTTTACAAAATTATCACTACATCACAAAATAAAATTTTGTTTTATATAATGGTAGTGGCTTGAATTTTGAATATACAAAAAAGATATTATATCATTCCCAAACTCTAAGGACAAAAGTTAAACTGAAATTTGAAAATAGAGGAAAAAAAAAGAACAAAACCCGCGGAGTAAGAAACTAATCCTTCTCTAAAATTTGCCATTTTATGACAATTGATAAGTATTAAATTTGCATACTTTTAGTATGTTTTATTGCTTAATTTTTGGTGTATTTTAGTTATTTTAAAAGTTAAATGACTAGATTTCTAGTCAATTTTGTATTTTTGTAGTTAAAGTGAGAAAATTACATTTCCCAATTTAAGTGGTTAAAAGTTCATGTTCTTGTAGGTTTTAATGATTTAATCATCAGTTAGGGTGAAATGAGAAAATATTTGAATGATTTTTTATGATTTAAAGTTGATTTCAAATGACATGAAGAGCAAAATATTCAAAGGATGAAGTGAAATCAAGTTCAAAGAAGTAAAGATCGGTTGCATTGACATATTTTAGTTTTTAAGTTATAACTTGAGTTACAATATTGAATTGAAATGATTCTTGAATCAATCTAAAGATAAGATCTAGGGTTACATTTCATAACATACGGGACATTGAATCTACTTCGCAAGCTAAGATCCATGGTAACATTTCATACAAGACATTTGAATCTAATTCACACTTTTTGAGGGTAAAAGAGATGAAATATAGTTATGAATTTTTGTTGCTATAATCTAGAATAGGGTTCTGACCAATCAAGAGTGTTTTAGTCATTTCTTAGTCTCTGGAGTTTCAAATGATATGATTCTTGATAAAATAGAAAACTAACTCAATGGTTACAATTTTTATATTATATGCAATGGCTAGTTCGACCTTCGTCATCGAGAAATTCGCAAATCAAATTAGTACAAAAATAGAGCATTTTCAAGGATTCATTAGAAAGTGCCAAACCTGTAGGGGAAGTGAACATTGTAAACACATTGTGTAATCATTTTAAAGGCAATGCAAGAGCTTTCCTTAGCCTTCAACCTTTTTCTTCTTTATTTACTTCTTTGGCTTTTACATAACTGCGCATTTGAGAGTTAGGTTGAACTAGCAATCGTTCATAGTTTAAATCTTGAAATTTGCTATTGCTTAACGGGCATTGTACTAATAGGAATTTTAGCCAACCCAGGACACCTAGACTACCGGTCAAATGAGATAGTATTTCATAAATCATGTGAAAAGACATATTTAGATCCAACTTAACTATGAAGGGACAAATATGCCCATAAAACCCTTTTAAAAAAGAAATTTCACTTCCAAAAATGCCCTTTATGGAGTGGCGGGACAAAAATAAAGCAAGAATAAAACAAAAAAAATCAAATGACATAGCCATTTTTCTTCTTCGTCATTATCGACCCAAACTCGCTCCACTCTACCTCATAGAGACCCTAGAAAGAAATCTCCTCAATCAAGTGTTTGACGATGGATCAACTAACAAAGTCAAAGAAATCAACCTTGAATGGAGGTGAAACAGAAGATCGAAACTCAATCAACTTGAAGCTAAAATTTGAAAGTGAAGGATAAAACAAAAAGATTAGATTCTAAACACTAAAGAGTTAATATTTTAAGAGAACTAATGAACATTAAATGAATCTTTGGCTCACAAATAGACATCATTTGTAGTTTGTGATTGTTGTTAGTTCATTATGGTCCCATATGTTTCATTTCTGGTTATACTACCATGTTCCTAACACCTTTGTCATTGGAATGCTTGTTGAGTTGATTGGAGTTAGTTAGGCTTTGGTAGAAAAGGAATGTTGTGGAAATTGAAGACATGTTTAGTTTGGATTCTATTTGAAAAAGAAATACTACAATAGTAGTATCAACTTGGAATTATATTAAAACAAAAGAATTTGAGATTGAAAAAAATAGTACTACAAGAGATGATTAATTCTTTTCCATTTTTGGTAATTGAACCACAACTTTTGACACTTACTATGTGATTGAACTTTTCCTAACTAATATCTTAGTTTTCTATCAAAAATGGCATTGCCTTGGTGAAGTAGTTTTTTTCTATTCATATGTGATTGGAATTCTTAATTAGGGGACTTTTTTTTATGATTTTAATACTTTTATTGTTGATTATGCATGTGCATAATATAGTCTATTTGTTGTCTTTCCAGCTGTACAGTCATGTATACTTGATAGGATAGGAGTTGCGTCTATTCGTGTGCTAAAGGAGTAGTACTGCATCTCTTGTATTCTCTTCACATATTTGTTTCTTGCTAGGAGATTTTTTTGAGAAAAAATCTTTATTAAATCTTATATGAATATGTAAAATAAACTATTAAATTATTATTAATTATTTTTAAAAAAATTAAATAATAAGCGGGGCAGAACGCATACCCGTTAATCTGATCCTAAAAAGTCATGTATACTTTGGAGATTCATTATAATAGTACATTTGTCCATGCTCCTATGCTCATTTATGTTGGGAGTAAAGTGGCACAATCTGATGAAGTAGACCCTGATTTGATGTCTTATTTTGAACTTTTGGATTGCACAAGGAAAATTGATGTGAATTTAGAATGCCAGCATACCACAAGATTGCTTGTTTTGACTTACAACATGGGCTTAGACTAGTCAATAGTAATAGACTTATCTTAGAAATGTTTCAATTAAACAGGGATCAGACCACCATAGAACTTTATGTTGGTTTTAGGATAGATAACATTGACATTTTTCAAGGCCTAGTGATTCATAATGATCCCAATTTTGGGAAAAAATGGTCCTGGTAATCGAAATGAACATAATAACATTGGCAACAATATTTTTTTAGAAAACCTACATGTTGAAAATGGACTAAATGCTATGGAAAATGATAATGGAGCTCAAAATGATGATCAACCTATCCAGCATGAGGGCATTGTCAATGACACATCTGATGAACATGTCATGCTTGAGAGAAAAAATTTATCATTTCCGTGGATTTTGTGGTATTAGATATGGAAGAAGATATGTCTATGCTTGGTCAATCATTTTTAACAACTGCAAGTACTATTATCGATGTTAAAATTGGCAAACTTAAGTTTCAAGTAGATGAAGAAGAGGCAGAATTTAATTTGAATGAAATGAAAAATACCCTTCTTTTACTGATAATGCTTATTCTATTGGCACTATTGATAAGCTAACCCAAGATTTGAATCGAGTCAATTTCAACTTCCATTTTGTTGGACTTTGTTTGATGAATTTAGGGATGCAAGAGAGAGATTGTGAAAAAATTGAAGAATTAGCCAAGTATTTGGATTTTCAAGTACCCTATAATTGGGGTAACGTTTATGAAAATTTTGGTCAAGGAAAAGGGCTCCTATTACCTTCAGAGATTGAATCCTCCAAAATTAGAGTTCAAACCACTTCCAAATCATCTAAAGTACAAATTTCTTGGAGAAAATAGCACTTTATCAGTCATTGTTAGTGCTTACTTGGATGAGAACAATGTGCGAAGTTGCTAAGGATTCTACGAAAGTACAAGAAAGCAATTGAATAGACAATCTCACACATCAAGGGTATAAGTCCTTCTATATATATGCATTGCATTCTATTAGAAGACAATTGCAAACTGGAGGTGGAAAATGCAAAGAAAACTCAATCTAAATATGAAAGAGGTGGTAAGAAATAAAATTCTTAAATAGCTCGATGCAGGTATAATCTTTCCTACCTTTGATAGTATTTGGATTAGTCCAATTCATGTTATCTCTAAAAAAGGTGGAATCACTATAAATATGGGCAAAATGATGAAATGATTCCATCTCGACTATGGTCGGGTGAAGAGTGTGTATTGATTATAAAAAATTAAATGTAATTGCTAAAAAAAAAATACTTTCCCTTACCCTTTCTTGATCAACTTTTGGAGTAAACAGCCGGTTATGAAATTTACTATTTTCTGGATAGCTTTTCAGGTTATAACCAAATAGCTATAGTTCCGAAAGATCAAGAGAAAGCCACATTTACTTGCCCTTATGGCACCTTTACCTTTAGGAGGTTGCCATTTAGTCTATGCAATGCCCCTGTTACATTTCAACGTTGCATGATAACCATTTTTTCTGATTATATTAAGAAAATTATGAAGATATTTATGGATGATTTTTTGGTATTTGGCTCATCATTTAACCAATATCTTCATAATTTAGATTTGATTTTGCAGAGATGTGAGAAGACAAATCTTATGCTAAATTAAGAAAAATGCCATTCTATGGTACGGGAAGGAATCGTCTTAGAGTACACAATTTTTTTAAGGGAATTGAGGTGGACAAAGTAAAAATAGAAGTTATTGAGAGAATGCCACATCTAAATAATGTCAATGGGATAAGAAACTTTCTTGGACACGTTGATTTTTATAGAGGTTTTATTAAAATTTTTTCTAAAACAGCAAAGTTGTGAGGACCCGAAATTCTCTTTTACTGGCTTATCTATTTATTTATTTATTCATTTGCCCCAATTAAATTAATTGCATCTGCATTATATATTGTCTTATTTTTTTTTATTAAAAACACGTTTGCTCTTAAACTTGATTTTTCTGTCGCCCAATTAGTGAAAATTTTGAGAAAGCACACTTTTTGAGGCAACATTTAGTTTGAGAGTGCAGTGGTCTTGGAGAGTTAAGGATGATCAATTGTAAACTAAGAAAAGTTAATTGAGGGTTAGAGGTGAGTGATTTGAGTTAAACTCAATTAGGAGTATTAATGGACCACTATTCAAATGTTGACTTTTGCACCATAAAAGTTGGCTTTATGTCACATTTCTCTTTCACCGTTTCACTTCACAAAAATCACTCAACAACCACTCTCTCTTCCTTTCCCTTGGCCTATTCTCTCCCCCTCCCTTGGCAAAAAAAACTTCATCTTCTTCCTCTCAATCTTGCTCACTAATCTTACTCCCAACCTTGCTCACATCTTGGATCATCTTCAAGCTTGGTAGAAGACTTGGTGGAGGGAAGATTCTTAGAGGTTTAGTGCTTCGTTTCTTGAGGTCTTGCTTGCTATCTTTAGAAGAAGGTAACCTCTCCAAACTCCAATCTTTCTTTTATCCATTAGCTAAATTTTAGTTAGATACACTTGGGGTTGTTGAAGGGTTCTATGAACCTTGACATTAGGTAGCATGTCTTGAGGATTTTCTTGCTTTCTTGACTTGCTCTTAGGAAGATGCCTTGAGGGATGATATGTTTGATTTGGTTGGATGATCATGTGATATAGCATGGATTTTTGGCTTGCTTGATGGCTTGATTTTACCTCTTTACTAGCTTGCACGGTTATGGCTTTGTTGGTTAATATTGACTTGCTTTGTTGGTTGTTGTGGTGGCATGAAAAGTGAGTTATAATGCTTGAATCTTGGTGGAAAAATTTTAGTTTTGGCACCTTCCTTGTTGATCGAAAAACTCAAGAGAAATTTCAGTTTTTCAAGGCCACTAGTTGGCCGAATATTGAGGCTAAAAATTTCAGTTTTGAGCCCCCCCTCTTTGGACGAAAATGGTGCTAAAAATTTCTGATTTTAGTGACCTCCTTTGTAGCTTAAAATCTTAGTCAAAAATTGGTTTTGGTGAAGCCACCTTGGCCGAGAGTTAAAGCTGAAAACTTTTAGTTTTTGAGCCATTATTTTGGTTGGAAATGATAGCTAAAATTTCAGGTTTTAAAGCCTCTTGTTGGCCGAGACTTTGAGGACAAAATTTCAGGTTTTAGAGCTTCATTTTAACTCCAACCATGTACAAAAATTTCTGGTTTTAAAATCACCAATTTAGCTCCAACTTGGAGCTCAAAAAATTCTAGTTTTGAGGCCATACTCATGGCCGAAAGTTTGAGCAGAAAATTTAGTTTTTGGAGCCTCTTCTTGAGCTAAAATCTTACTAAAACGATGGCCTTAGATGCACCTTGATCGGAGCAATTAAACTGGCTTTAAACGAAAGGAAAAGAGAAAGGTTTCACTAGTAGGTTTGCTGGAATTTTCGTATTTCAGGTTTCAAAAATCAGCTTTTGAAAAACTGTTGTATCTTGGTGTAGAAAAATTCAAATTGAGTTTCGTTTATTGCGTTTGAAACTAGACTTGAAGTTCTTTCAGTGGTATAAATTTTAGACGCTAGTTCGATTCCTATGAATTTTGTTTTTACTGAAGCAGCAATTTGGAACTAAAATTTGACTGATTTCTGATTTGAATCTAGTAGAAGTGTCTTCTAGAGAGTTTTAGTTCATTGAGTTTATTTTCCAACGGTATAAGATTTGCAATTTTTTGACTTATGAAACTCAAGTTATGATTTTTCAAATAACATTACAAAAACTGAAATTCTCTTTATAAAGTGACAAAAGTTCAAAAGTGGCTTGGAAACATTTTCTAGGTTTCAAGCCTAACTTTTTTGATTATTTGCACCTCATTTCATACTTTGGAAATGGATTTCACCGAGTACATGAGATTTCTCTTGACTTGGATCGGAAAACTTGATTGTTTGGAAGTTGGCCAAGTTTCAAGCGAAATTAGTTGGCTTCCTTTGGTTCCGAAATAAAATTTTTCACTTCCCAGTCTTACGCCCTTGGTTTCTGTGAAAATGAACCATAAATTGAAAGTTTTAGCTAGCGTAATTCTTGAGGAATTTCACTAGTTTCGTATTTGAAACTTGGAGTTTTTAGCTCCAATATTTACTATGAAATAAATGACGCTTTTGATGGATTTTGACTTCGTAAGTTTAGAAACGTGAACGCTCACTTATATTCTAAAATTTGAGCATAGGATTAGAAGTTTTAAAATATGAAAATATTTTTTTTCCTTCCTCGATTTTCGTGCAAAAAATTAAGCGTTGTACTCCTTTTTTGAAATCGAAAGTTCTTGCCACGACTTGACTCGAAAATGGAACTTTTGAGTCCTCCTTGAATATTATTTGAGTGATTAAGTGAGAAAGTTTCTCTTTTAATTTGATTTGAGTTTGAGGCTCTTGAGTGTGGGTAGCAAGGAAATTTTTTTTTCTTATTAGCTTTGGTCGAATATCTAGGTAACCATGATTGTGCATGTCTCAGGTGATCATGTGGACATCGAGGAGCTCGTTTGACCTCTTGCTTTTGCTCTCGTTTTGCTCTTGACTTTGGTAAGTGTCAAGTGCATGCTTCATGTTGCTTTGAGTGAAATGATACTTGTACAAGTGCTATGTGATTCTTGTGATTTGTAAATTTGTCGAGACGAGGGTGTACTTTATCACCCTCGTCCTCTCCCGGTTAAATACTCACTACTTGTTATATGAATTTGTGCGACTTGCACTTGTACTCGAACATGCTTTTAACTCGTAAGCACTGAGCGGCAGCATGTACCACACCCTATTCGAGTGGGAGGTACCTCTTATCCCGACTCAGTGCTATGATCGATTCTAAGTCGATTGGAACGTTGTCTCATCGACCAAGTATACTTGTGGGGACGTTCCAACCCATTGGCTAATCTCATAACTCGAGCTGACAAGGGCTATGTCGAGAAGTTTGGTGAACCATGGAAAATTTTATAACTTGATCTTTTGAGATCTTACTTGACATACTCGAATAGTATTGCCACCTCATGTTTGTTTGGTTCCAGATCCGAAAGGGTGATATGGTGGATGGAGGAAGCAAGTGGAGTTCTACGGACATATTGCTACTTGAGTTGACAGAGGGTTAACCAAAAATAGATTGAACCGGCCGTGAAGTGGGAATAGCTCTTGAGAGTTTCTATATCCTTTCTACCTGTGTTTTACTTCCTACTTGCTCACTTATATGAAATTCATGTTAAGTTGCTTTTGAATGTGCTATTTGATTTGGTTCGTGCTACTTGCTTGTTTACTTGATTTTCTTGACCTCACTGAGCATTGGCTCACGCTAAGTTGTTATTTCTTAGCAGGTTTTGGAAGTGGAAGTTGGGAACTCTAGACAAGCGGTTTTTGGATTGTAATAGTAGATAGTAGTGTTAGAAGAATTTGGCTTGTATATTCGAAATATTCCTTTAATCTAAGTCCTTGGTTGACTTGCGGATCTTTATTAAGCTAGAATAAGTGCGTGAGTCCTAACCAGAGTTGGGCAGGCATCCCACTGATACCTTGGGGCTCGCCCTAAAGAGAGGTGGGGACGTCACAAAAGCCATTGTGTGATTTATTATGTGAGAGTACCCCTTTTCAATTTCATGACAATTATTTGATTGCTTTTGATATGTTGAAGAAGGAGTTGACTCTTAAATATTTGCTTCATAATAAAGATGTAAAACCTCATCTAATTCGATGAATTCTATTATTATAGGAATTTGATGTGACAAAAAAGGATAAAAAGGGATCCAAACCTTATGGCGGATCACATATTGCGATTAAAATATATCCCTACCAATAATCAAATTTCAATTAAAGAGAATTTTTCTAATGAATTTGTCCTAACAATTGTCAATTCTCCATGGTATGCATATTTTACTAATTATTTGATAAGTGGAGTAATACCAAAGGATTTTAACTATCACCAAAGGAAGAATTTTTTGATGATGTTAAAAGTTACTTTTGGGAGTAACCACTACTATATAAAGATTGTGTCAATGGTATGGTATGTAGATATATTCTCGAGAATGAAATACGTGATATTTTATATTATTGTCACACTCTAAAAATGGGTGGTCATTTTAGTACATCAAATACTATAATAAAGGTATGGCAATAGAGATTTTATTGGCCTATAATGTACCAAAATGTTAGAAAATATGTTAAAAGTTATGATGCTTGCCAAAGAACAGGTAATATATCAAGAAAAAATGAAATGCCCCTTACTACTTTCTTAAAATTGAATTATTTGATATATGGGGGATGGATTTTATGGTGCTATTTTCTAGTTCTTTTAATAATAAGTATATCCTAATAATTATGGATTATGTTTTTGAATGGGTGGAGGCAATCGTTTCACCTACTAATAACACTAAGATAATATATCGATTTCTTAAAAATAACATTTTTAGTAGATTTTGTATACCTAGAGTTATAGTAAGTGATGAACGAAAACATTTCTATAATATACAACTTGATTTCTTATTGTTTAAATATGGTTGCAAACACAAGACATCACTTCCATACAATCCTCAAGCCAATTGATAAGCGTTGCTAGAAAATTGGGAGATCAAAGTAATTTTGGAGAAAATGGTGAACAAATCTCAAAAGAATTGGACGAGAAAACTCGATGATGCACTTTGGGGATATCGGACAACATTTAAGACACCCTTGGGAATATCACCATATCGTTTTGTTTATAGAAAATCTTGTTATTTACCTGTAGAGATTGAACATAAGACATATTGGGCTATTAAAACAATTAATTTTAATTTTAATCTTACAGGTGGAAGAAGGTTGTTTGAATTGAGTAAATTGGAGGAACATTGACTATATGCTTATGAAAATACTAAAATTTATAAAGATAAGGTCAAGTATTGGCATCATAAGCATATTATGTCTAAACAATTTGAGATGGGACAAAAAGTGCTTTTATACAATTCACACCTTAGATTGTTTTCGGAAAAACTCAAGTCAAGATGATCGGGACCATTTGAAATCACTCAAGTATTTTTTTTATGGAGTCGTTGAAGTAGTTAATGCAAGAAACGAGGGATTTAAGGTCAATGGACAAAGATTAAAACCCTACTCGACGTGTAAAATCATCCCTAAGGGACTTGTTTGTCTTTTAAGTGATTCTTCTTCGACCTAAAGAGCCAATGTTTTTTAGTCGAACCAACGACTATAAACAAAAGTGCTAATTGGGAGGCAACCCAATGTTTTTATTATATATGTTAATTTGGTGTGATTTTGTGTTTAGATTATGTATTTAAATTGTTTGTTATTTTTGTATTGTGGGATTTGAAGATGGAAACAAAGATGACTATTTGGAGTGAATAAGACAAATTTTAATCAAGAAACTTAACCCCTCGATTTGTGCAAATGTTGTTTTTGATTCATTAGAAAGGGATAAAAGGCATGCTTTGATCATTTTACATGTACGCACAATGATTATTTTGACAAAAGAAAGATTTAGAATGCATTTTGAGTAATTGGGCAACAAGTGTAATTTTTGAAAAGTCAGAAATTTCTGTAGAAAAATTGTAGATATTTGAAAAAGTGGCTCAAAAACACGACCTTAAGTCGCATTTTCTCCAACTACGTATTCGATTCTGCAACATTAAAGCAAAATACGTGGGCACCAATACAGGACTTCAGGTTGCGTTTTCTTGAAGTCACGTATTCTTTTTTGCAACTTTAATGTAGAAAATGCGACTCAAAGAAAACGTGAGCACAGGTCGTGTTTTCAAATCGTTTTTTTCTGAAAACCATCTTCAGAAATGCGAGTTCCTTCATTTCTTCTCTTGTTCTTCTACTTACGTTTTCACCCACCCACACACACATACACACAATTAACAAATTCTCTCTTTTACTCTATTTCCTTGTAAAAAAATATCAACCCAACACCTTTTAATCTTCCTAGAACCTTTTCAACTAATTGAAAATTCAAGAAAAACAACCAAAAAATTGATTTTTAAGAAATTGGAGGTTAGGGTTCTTAGTTCTTAAAATTTTCAATTGGAGGTCCATTGGGGCATTTTTCATAGGGCTTTTTGCATAATTTTCTTCTCCAAACATCATTTTATTAGATTGAAATAAGTTTCTTTATAAAATCTATGTATTTTAGAAGTTTGTATTTTTCAATTACCTGAGTTTTCTGATATCTTCTAATTTCGATGATGTTTATTGACGTTTTTGGCCTCCGATATACTTATTAAAGTTATTTAAGCATATTTACATATTCAAATGTAACAAATTGATGGATTATTAGTTTAAATTTTTAATTTGTTATATTTGTATAAAATTGAAAAAGTAGTTTGGATTATTATCTGAACCCTTTTGATTGTTGTTTATGACTAAAAATGTTTAGTTGATGATATTTTAGTATGTACATTGTGTATAGAGAAAGTAATTTTGATGAATTTTGTGATTTTTAGGGATAATTCTTGCTCCATCATGTTTATGACTGTGTATTATTGTTGCTAATTAATGCTTGTTGTAAACTTGATTATTGCCAAATTCGTTAATTGGAATATATTTGTTGTCTATTTTAATAAATTGGTGGTTTTGACAATTATTGGTAAATTTTTGACAATTTTAATGTCATGTCTTATATGTTATAATATTGTACATTTTGAGATTTTTCATTGATTATTTATGACATTAAGATGTGTGTGTATGGTTAATTGAGCCAATTTTGATCCCTATCCTTGAAAGAAAATTCTATAAAATGCCTACATTTACTATAATTGAAAAGATTTTTCTTTAGGTATTTTATAAGAAAATTTTCTTGTATAATATGTGATGTGTACAACTTTATAACTTGGTATATGAATGTAATAGTATTTTTTTTTTAGATACCATGACAAGAGGAAGATGACATGTTATTTGTGAACCTTTCTCCTCTAGCACTGAGGATAGTGAAGGTAGCGAGGAGATGGAGGTGAGTGAAAAATATGAAAAAAGTGAAGAAGAGAGATCTTCTTCGCCCCAACTTGTGAGAAGGCGTCAATGGGAGAGTACATCTGGACGCGTTGAACTCGATGTTTACAATAGTACCAAATTTTCAATTCGAAAGAATAAAGAATGGCACAAGGCACATGCTAACTTGGAGTTCTTCTTTGAAAAGCATGTTAGTTCGAAGATTGAAATGGTCTACCACATCTCTGAGGCGTTTAACCAATTTGGTTGAGCGCTGATTCTCACTTTACTGGCTCACTATTATCCAAATTTGGTGAGTGAATTTTATGCAAACATTATTAACAAGCCAAGTCACAATGGAGAGTTGGTGAACTTGTAGGTACGCGGTACTAGGATTTACTTAAGTGCGATCTCCTAACACGCATATTGGGTTGCAACAACACTGGTTCAGTGGTTGATTTGAAGAAAGGGTTCGTTGTTCTCAACAAGAATTGGAATCCATCACACGCCATGCTTCGATTTGGTCTTGAGTACTAACCATTCTGTTCTTCAAGGAAGGAGACGATGGTGGCAAGTGTTTTTGACAATCGCCATCGCCCCATTATATACATGATGACATACAACGTAATCCCAAAGAAGAGTGGTCACGGAGAAATCCGAAAATGTGACATTTATTTTCTGGATTACATGTTTCACAATCGGGAATCGTTCTTTGCTCGTATCCCGCTACCGAACACATCATGTCAATGGCGAGGAGACTTACTACTTCTTTCAAGATTCCTTTTCCCCGTCTCCTGTCTTTAGTGTTTGAATGGGTAGGAGTTAATTTGCAAGGAGAAACTTGGAAGCTGCCTGCTCTAGTACAGAGTTATTAGCTTCTTTACTTTGTGCCATGGAAATTGCTATGGATCATCTTCCTCCACCTAGTCAAGAGTAATGAACGAAGGCATGCCATGGACAAGACGAAACTGGACCCTCCACTGCTACTCAACGTCCTCCATCACCTCAATCCAATTAGAAACGACTTTTTAGTCATTTGGATACAATTGAATATCAATTGTGGTCAATGGACATTCGCATGCGAAGAATTGAAGACCATTTGGACATACCACCTCCTCATGATGATGAGGCCGCAGATGATTGAAGACACCATGGCCTCTTGAAGTCTTTTACTTTTGCTTTTGCTTCCATGTTTCTTAGTAGTTTTCTTTTCATCTTTCCTTGTATAATGTATACTTTTGCACTTATCATTTTGCATTTAGGGACTTGTGGCAGTTTTATTTGATTTTGGTAGTTGATTATTGATGGCTCGTGACTCAAGGTTGAATTGGACCGGAGCCATTAAAATGGGGAGTAACTTGTTTTTTTTTTTTACCTTTATTTTTTTTCCCTACACATTGAGGACAATGTGTATGTTAAATGTGGGGGGAGAAATGTCTTAAGTAGAAGTTAGTTTTGCGTTTGAATGTTTGGACTTGTTATTGAAAAATTGCCTGTATTGTGAATTGTTGATATTTGGGTCTGCTAGCAGGGAGTTTTTGTCCAGTTTTAAAAGGAAATTCTATCAAAAATATTTTCAAAATTTTGTCCCAAAATTTTTATATTTACTTCACTTAAGTCAACTAATGCATGAAATGTAAGATCCTTTTTGTTTCAAAATCTCTTTATGAGTGAAATGAAATAAGTAATTTGAAAATTCAATGTTCACTCAACTTGGAAGCAATTATTATGTAATCATGTAATTATTATGTAAGTAAGGAAAATTATGCCTATAATTTTGCTTGATAAATGAAATCTTTCATCTTACTTGTTTTTATATGTAATTGATTTGTATAGTTACTAAAGTATTTTCTTCCTTGTATCTACATTATTGAGGAGATTGTTCAAAAAAAAAAAAGCTGATAAATTCTTGTACTGAATAATCGAGAGTTTTCATCAAAATGTCAACTTTCGTGTAAAATGGTATTTTCATTAAGGAGTAATAAGTGAAGTGTCGAGTAACTGTGAACCTTCATCTAAAAATGTCAATTTTCGCATCAAAAGACACCTTCAGGTCCTTCACACTTTTGAGAATAAATAAAAGAGAAATAACGTGAATAATTCCCTCTTAAGGATCGTAAAGTTAGCATTTCATTTCAAAGGAATAATTTCTAAAGTAACTATAAAGGTTGGTTATTTGTGGAAGTAGGTGAGATAAAGAGATTGACTTTGTTATGTTGAATTTTGGGTATACTTATTTCTCTTACATGGTATAATGAGTATTGTGGGTGATATGAATGTTTACATAATGTAGATTTGCCGAGATGAGAGAGATCAAATTTCGAGTTCACTTGATTCGTTTCATTTCTTAAATCATTGTCGGATTATTTTTTTTATTGCGTAAGGACAAGCAATGATTTAAATGTGGGGGAATTTGATTAGTATTTATTATATATGGATATTAGTAGCATTTTGTGTGTGATTTTGGTATAAATTAAGATGATTTAAGATATAACTTGATCTCTAAACTTCTAAATTTTGCAAGTTTCATTTGAGCAACTTAATGTGCAAAAAGTGGTTATATTTGCAGAAATTGAGGTGAGCTCTCAACATTGGAGCGAGATGGATTCGATTCGAAGTCATTAGCTCTTGATTTAATGGTGATTCGAAAAGTAGAAGATCAAATACAAGGCTTAATGGTGCATTGCGTGAACAAACATCTGGACATGATGATTAGTAAGGAATTGGAGCAGAAAACAATCGAGAAAGTAATCCAGAAGGCAATACGCGGCCTTAGGTCGCACATTGGGTGGTCACGTATTCTCCCCTATTTTTTTGCAACTTGTTTTGCAATTTGCTCTGTTTTCACACTGTTTTCCAGCTCAATTTCACCTCAAAATTTTGGCTACACATGCTCAAGATTCCTTAGGAGAAAGAAAAGGAATTTTATGTCTTATCATTAACCACTTTTTGACTATCTTAACAATACATATGCAAGAATTATTGAAGAGAGAGGGGATGGTTGGTAGTTCTTGGTAGACATTAGTTTTAGTTCTTTCTCATTCTCTCTAACCAGAAACTTGTAAGAAAACTTGGAGAACTCATTGTATCACTCATTTTTGTTGAAGAAATAGGAGATTTGGGAGTTTGTTCATCACCTTGGCTAAACTTTCTCTATCTTTTTCTTTACTTGTGCTTCATCATGTTTGCATGCAATGAAGTTATACTTTATATTGTCTTATTTCACATGAGTAGTTATATTTCTGGATTTAGGGAGTAGATGAAATTTATGACTACTTGATATGTAGTGAAAATAATTTACAATTGTTACATCTTATATTAACTTGTCCATTTGTGCAAACTTATCACTTGTTGCTACTTGATCACCAATAACAAGTTTTTAGTTGTTATTATTCAATAAAAATTGGTAATAATGATGGAACAACATAAATGGAGCTTAAGGAGTAGACTCATGAGAATAGAGGTACACTTAAATAGATTGTTTTAGCATTTCATGAAGAACAAAAGAGTAGATCTAGTTATTCACCATGAGAATAGAAAAAATTAGATTATTCTAAACCACTGCATCATGAGAGTCAGTTTTGATAAATTTGGAAATGAATCTCTAGTTAAACAAGAGTAATAACAAGGGGTAAATCTATTCACTTGTATCTTTGGTGCCATAAGTGGATTCTATCTCCTTAGATTCAAGTATTTAGTGAAATCTCTCCATTGTTATTTTGCAAGTTATTTACTTAAAATAGTTAGATAGTAAGTATTGTTATGTCTATTGTCTTCATTTAATAGATAGTCTCGGTTCTTGAGATATTTGCAAATTTGTTAGACCACTTGTTAAATTCCCAAAGGTGATGCTTAAGTAATTGAAGTTCAAGCCTCGGGGTAGGGTTGCGTTTCTAGCTCATATTCGGCTCCTAGAATTGATATGAATGCTTATAGTTATTGTTTATTTCCTTAGTATGAAGTTTAAGAAATAAGATTTCTCTTTCTTATACCTAATTTCACAAAAGTAGACGTCTATGACGAAAATTAGGGTTTAATCAATAATTAAGTCTTAAAAACAAGTTCAAGGATCTGAAATCCTAAAATTACAAACCTGGGCTATAATATAGCATTTTGATGTTTAATTAACTAGTTTCAAAATTAATTCTAACTTTTCACATTTTACTACATAATCTCAACATTAAACACACTAAATGATGCGGTTGAACCCGGGGCCTATGGTGCTCAAGTAGACCCTGTGAAGGTGCCCTAAGGCCCAGTGACACGAGCACGAGCCAAGAGATTCAAGGAGTCGCTTCAAACCTTGGTTCATGCCGTCCAAGCCCAAGAGAAATCGTCCATTGAAGGAATTGAGTTGGAGGATCCTTGCAAGACTACTAAAGTATTGCTGACTATTGACATTGCAAGTGTTCAAACTCCAAACGACGGATTGGGGCGCTGAGCTGTACGGGGGTCTCACTGCCCGATCAGCAAGTCGGGGGTCCAGGGGGCGACGCACCCCTTCTGGGGGGTCCGGGGGGCCAGTGATGCCAACTTCAGCCAAGTAAAAGACATGGGCTGGCCGAATTTCCTTATTGTTTTTCCAAACTTTATTAGGGTTTAGTCAAGGCTATAAATAGCCCTAAGTGATGTTTTACATTCAGTTTTGCGATATTATTCAATAAAATTCCAGAATTTCGTTCATTAATTGTGGCAAATTCCTTTAGCTTGTTAAATCTAGTTTGAACATCCTAGAGTTGATCCTAGGTTGTTTATTGACTTATCAATCAAGCGATCACACTTGATTGTGGTGTCCTCTACCGTTGAATTCGTTCTTGAGTGGTCCAAGTTTGGGTTCAACTCCATCAAATCGTCAACGTGCCCTCTAAGATCCTACGTTAGCTTCCGCGTCTCACATCATCTGGTATCAGAGCTAATTAGAGGTATCACGTATATCCCTTTTTATTGTCTTCAAGTCTGTTCTTTATCTTCCATATTCGTAGCTACGTATTAGGGTTTGTGTCTTGAGTCGTTGGTTTCCTTCTTGTCAAGTCCGAATCTGTCTTGCATGTTTGCAATCTATCTTGTGTTGTTTTGTTGCTGTCCGAACTCTCCAGCTTTCATTCTTGGTGGTTTGCATCTACATTGTTGTGTTTGGTGTTGGGTTTTTGTGTTGTCCAGCAAGTAAAACAAAAAAAAAAAAAAGTGCGGCCACTAGGGTTTCTCGTTGCACCTTGCATTATGTTGGCCGCGTGTAGTAATCTGTCCAGATTTGTTCTCCCTTGTTTTTGCTGTCAGTTTTGTCGTGATTGTGGTCTATTCTGGTTGGAGTCTTGTGTCGTTTGGGGTTACAAAACAATCCAGCAAAATAAAAAAAAAAAAAAGAAGAAGGGTGTTGCTTACCTTGTTGTGTCGTGAACCATTGCCGGAATTTGCCTCTTTGGTTGCTGGCCGAACTTATCTTGTTGAACCTTGAATCTTTGTGCTATTCATTGTGAATCTTGGATATCAAAACCTAATTTGGGAAGATCTTGAGCTTCTTGATCCAGATTCTTGAAGTTCTTGAATCCACCAAATCTGATTTGGTAGTTCTTGATTACAAAACCACGGATTTCTTGAAAACTTGAAAGGACCTTCGATCGTAACTGCAAATCTTGAACTTGGATTCGATTCCACTGGAATTACATCTTGTGGAATCTGATTGAGCCAAAAAAAAAGAAGAAAGAGACGAAAGAAAAAAAAAAGGAAAAGGTAATTGGCTCTAACAAGAATTCCAGGTTTCCTAATTTTGATCAAACTCCAAGTTGGTTTCCTAATTGTGATCACCCTCCAATCTCCAAATCTGATCACCCCAAGAGCCAAAGTCTGAATAGTTTGGACTTCTAAATCTGACCGAATTCCAAGGGTTCCGAATCTTGGCAACCCAATTGTCCCAAATCAGGCCAAACTCTACTTCTATCCCAGCCTTGACTCTTGAACTTTCCTAAACCGAAAGGGCACTTGTGCCAACTCGATTGGGCTGAATTTGGAGGAGTGGTCTGACCATCCTTCGAACACCCTAAGGTCACCTAAAATACCCCAAAACCCTGACCAAAAGGCCAAGAACCAGCAGTTCCACGAAATTCCAGAATTTTGGGTTTTCGGGTAGAGTTTTCTAGGATTTTCAAAATTTCAGCCTTGAAGTCATTTGTTTTGCTTTCTTTTTGAGTCATTAGTCCTAATATGAGTTTTAGGTCGCGTCTAGGTCTTCATTCACCTCCATCCGTTGCTACTATCTTGTGTCACTTGTTGACTAGTCAAGAACGTACCTTGCAGTGACGTCTAGTTTGTTCAACCCGAGCAACTAGCAAGCCAAGGAATTGCTTGGTGAGATTATTAGAGAGTGATACACTTGAGTGAAACACAAGTGTGGGTGACCTATACGTTGTATAAAAAAAAAAGAGGGAGGAAGTTGTTTTGTTTTATTTTCTTTTGCAGGTGTACCTAAGCATGTCTAGTGGAGTTGGTGACCAAGCAATGGACCTTCAACTACGCCTAGATGTCATGATGGAGGAGTTCAAGCAATTGCTTAAAACCTCCATTGAACCATTGCATGACCGGATTGATCAATTGAAAAACTCGAGGAATCTACATAGCTCGAGTAAAGACAAAGAATCGGTGTATTCCAATGATGAAGAGGATCCATTTGAGGGGAGGTACCAAACTGATCACCGTGCACAAAGGCGAGGAGACGACGCCATTAAGGGTGTTAAATTCAAAATTCCTTCCTTTCAAGGCAAGTCCGATCCCGAATCATACTTGGAATGTGAACGGAAAATCGATTTGGTCCACGAGTGCCACACCTAAACGGAGGAACAAAAGGTGAAACTTGCAGCCGTGGAGTTCACCGACTACGCCTCCATTTGGTGGGACCAATTAAGACTAAGCTGAAGGAGAAATCGATAGAGGCCCGTGGAGACTTGGAAAGAAATGAGGAGCCTAATGAGAAAACGATTCGTCCCAAGCTACTATAGCCGTGACTTACACCGACGGTTACAATCTCTCACTCAAGGTTCCTTATCAGTCGAGGACTATTACAAGGAAATGGAGATGGCGATTATAACGGCGGATTTGCAAGAGGATAGTGAAGCCACAATGGCTCGATTTTTGCATGGTTTGAGACCTGAGATTGCCGAAGTTGTGGAACTCCAACACTACCTCGACATGAATGAAATGTTAGAAAAGGTGGTTACAATTGAACGGCGCCTCAAGGGAAGAGGTGGTACACGGTCTAGCATCACTTACCAAGTTGGAAATTGGCGCGACCCTCAACCAAAAAGGGAGGAGAAGCCCACGGCTCCTTCCCAAACCCTAAGGCCGAATGCTTTTCTATCCAAAGCAACGGCCAAACCAGAATTTAAGGCTAATGTGGAGCTTCCAAACCGCGTGACCGAGACACCAAGTGTTTAAAGTGTCAAGGATTTGACCACATCGCCTCTCAATGCGCTAACCAAAGAACTATGCTACTATTGCCAAATGGGGAGGTTGTATCAGATGAAGAGGAGGAGTGCCAAGGGATGCCGACCCTTGAGGAGGAAGACAATGACTCGAGTGAGGAGATACGTACATATGAGGAGATTGGATGCTTAGTGGTTTGAAAGGTGCTCACTGCCCGCGCCAAGGAGGAGGAAATGAAGGTACAACGTGACAACCTTTTCTACGCGAGATGTAATATCAAGGATAAGGTTTGTAGTGTTGTTATTGATAGTGGGAGTTGTGACAATGTAGCTAGTCTACTCATGGTAGAAAAGCTAGAGCTCCCAGTCATCAAACATCCTAGACCTTATCGCTTTTAATGGTTAAACAATGAAGGGGAGATCCGTGTATTCCGACAAGTGAAAGTGTCATTCCGAATTGGCAAGTATGAAAATGAAGTCACTTGTGACGTAGTGCCAATGCAAGCAAGCCATCTCATTCTTGGGAGACCTTGGCAATACGACCGAGATGTAGAGTTCAAAGGAAGAGCCAACAAATACGTCTTTACTCATTGTAATCGAAAAGTGACTCTTGTACCTCTCACCCCGAAACAAGTGTATGAGAATCAAATGAAACTCCAAAAGGAGTATGAGTTAGAACTTGAGAGGAAAAAATAAGAAAAAAGTGAGGAAGAAAAGGAAGAGAGTAGAGCTGAACCCCTCGGGAAGAAAAAGGCATCAAATGAGTCGGCCGTGAGAGAAGAAAGTAAGGGGAAGCTAAGCTTGCTAGCAAAAGCCAGAGATGTAAAGCGAGTTTTGGCTTCCAACCAACTCTTACTTGTACTTGTGTGCAAAAAAGTGTTGGTCATCTCATCTATACCTACTGACTCTTTACCTCCCTGTATCTTATCTCTTTTGCAGGAATTTGAGGACATCTTTCCTGAGGATGTGCCCGATGGACTACCACCCCTACGGGGGATCGAGCACCAGATTGACCTCATTCCTGGAGCCCCATTGCCTAACAAGCCAGCCTATCGCATGAGTTCTGAAGAAACAAAGAAATTGCAAAGACAAGTGAAGGAGTTGCTAAGGAAAGGCTGGGCTCGAGAAAGCCTCAACCCATGTGCTGTACCAGTGATCCTAGTGCCAAAGAAAGATGGTGCTTGGAGGATATGCACCAATTGTAGAGCAGTCAACGCTATCACGGTAAAGTATCGTCACCCTATCCCTAGGCTAGATGATATGTTAGATGAACTGCATGGTGCCATCATTTTTACCAAAATTGACTTGAAAAGTGGTTGCCATCAAATATGAATGAAAGAAGGTGATGAGTGGAAAACCGCTTTCAAAACTAAACATGGTCTATACGAGTGGTTAGTAATGCCTTTCGGCTTAACTAATGCATTTAGTATTTTGATGCGTTTAATGAACCATGTTTTGAGACATTTCCTTGGGAAATTTGTAGTGGTTTACTTTGACGATATTCTCATTTATAGTAGAAGTTTAGAGGAACACCTTGAGCACTTCAAAGCTGTTTTTGATGTACTTCGCAGGAAAAAGTTATATGCCAACCTTAAAAAGTGCACATTTTACACTGACCGTGTTGTGTTTCTAGGATATGTTGTAAGTGCACAGGGCATTCATGTAGATGAAGAAAAGGTTAAGGCCATCCAAGATTGGCCCACGCCTATCTCTGTAAGTGTAGTGTGCAGCTTCCATGGGTTACCAAGCTTCTATCGCCGCTTTGTGAAGGATTTTAGTACCATTGCTGCACCTCTCACCGCGGTCATGAAGAAGAATGAGAAGTTCTTTTGGGGGGAAGCACAAGATAAAACTTTTCAATTGCTCAAATACAAACTTACACATGCACCACTCCTTGCACTACCTAACTTTGACCTTACTTTTGAAGTGGAATGTAATGCATTAGGTGTAGGAGTAGGAGCCGTACTCATGCAAGGAGGGAAACCAATCGCCTACTTCAGTGAGAAGTTGAATGGCGCGGCTCTCAACTACTCGACCTATGACAAAGAGTTGCTTGCCCTTGTACGTGCTTTGGAAACCTGGCAACACTACCTACGCGTAAGAGAGTTCATCATTACGACCGATCATGAGTCCCTCAAGCACCTCAAGGGACAACAGAAGTTGAGCAAAAGGCATGCCCGATGGGTAGCCTTCATCGAGTCTTTTCCATACGTCATCAAGTACAAGACAGGTAAGTCTAATGTAGTGGCTGACGGTTTATCTCGTAGACATATTTTGCTCACTGCTTTAGATGCTAAACTTCTACGTTTCGAGCTCATGCAGGAGTTGTATAAGGATGATTTGGACTTTTCGAATGCCTATGCGAATTGGGAAAAATCTAATTTTGAAAAGTTCTATGTGCATGATGGGTTCTTATTTTATCTTACTAAATTATGCATTCCCCAAGATTCTATTCGAGACTTACTTGTCCATGAATCACACAGTGGTGGACTAATGGGACACTTTGGTGTCACCAAGACTTTAGCTATGTTGCAGGACCATTTCTATTGGCCACGCATGCGCAGGGACGTGGAGAGGATTGTTGAAAGATGTGGTGTGTGCCACAAAACTAAGTCTCGGGTCAACCCAAATGGTTTGTATACTCCTTTACCCATATCTCACCAACCTTGGGTTGACATTTCCATGGATTTCATACTTGGTTTACCTCGATCTAAACGTAGTCATGACTCTATATTTGTAGTGGTAGATAGGTTTTCCAAAATGACTTACTTCATTCCCTTTCATAAAACTGATGATGCCTTGTATATTGCTAATTTATTCTTTAAAGAAGTTGTTCGTTTGCATGGCATACCTAGGACTATTGTGTCTGATAGAGATGTCAAATTCCTGAGTTACTTTTGGAAATCCTTGTGGGGTAGGTTGGGTACCAAACTATTGTTCTCTACCTCTAGTCATCCTCAAACGGATGGACAAACTGAGGTAGTTAATAGGACTTTATCCACACTCCTACATGCAATCATAAAGAAAAATCTCAAATCATAGGAGGAGTGTCTACCTCATGTTGAGTTCGCATATAATAGGGCTGTGCATAGTGCTACACAATTCTCACCTTTTGAAGTTGTGTATGGTTTAAATCCCTTAACTCCCTTAGATTTGTTGCCATTACCTTCTTCTGAACATGTGAACTTAGATGGCAAGAAGAAAGTTGAGTTCGTGAGATCATTGCATGACAAGGTTCGTACCAACACCGAGAGGAGGACGGCCCAATATGTCCAACAAGCTAACAAGCACAGGCGCAAGCTTGTCTTTGAATCTGGTGATTGGGTCTGGTTACACTTGCGCAAGGAGAGATTTCCAAAACAACGACAAAGCAAGCTGTCGCCAAGAGGAGATGGGCCTTTTCAAGTCATTGATTGCATCAACGACAATGCATACCGCTTAAATCTGCCTAGTGAGTATAATGTTAGTGCTATATTCAATGTTGCCGATCTAAGTCCGTTTCTTGCAGAGGACGAGCATGATTTGAGGGCAAATCCTTTTCAAGAGGAGGGGAATAATGCGGTTGAGCCCGGGAACTATGGTGCTTAAGTAGACCCTGTGAAGGTGCCCCAAGACCCAGTGACACGAGCATGAGCTAAGAGATTCAAGGAGTCGCTTCAAACCTTGGTTCATGCCGTCCAAACCCAAGAGAAATCGCCCATTGAAGGAATTGAGTTGGAGGATCCTTGCAAGACTACTAAAGTATTGCTGACTATTGAAGTTGCAAGTGTTCAAACTCCAAATGACGGATTGGGGCGCTGAGCTGTACGGGGGTCTCGCTGCCCAATCAGCGAGTCGGGGGTCCAGGGGGCGACGCACCCAGGCTGGGAGGTCCGGGGGGGCAGCGATGCCAATTTCGGCCAAGTAAAAGACATGGGCTGGCCGAATTTCCTTATTGTTTTTCCAAACTTTATTAGCGTTTAGTCAAGGCTATAAATAGCCCTAAGTGATGTTTTACATTCAGTTTTTCGATATTATTCAATAAAATTCCAGAATTTCGTCCATTAATTGTGGCAAATTCCTTTAGTTTGTTAAAATTAGTTTGAACATCCTAGAGTTGATCCTAGGTTGTTTATTGACTTATCAATCAAGCGATCACACTTGATTGTGGCATTCTCTACCATTGAATTCGTTCTTGAGTAGTCCAAGTTTGGATTCAACTCCATTAAATCGTCAACGTGTCCTCTAAGATCCTACGTTAACTTCCGCGTCTCACATCACGAAAACTCCATATGAACATTCATCAAAGTATAAAGATTAAACCTTAGGAAAATCCATCCAAAAGTCAAGTTAAAATAGAACATTCATGTCTTTCTTCCAATCGGTTATAAGCTGGAAACTTTCTAGCAAAACAGCCCAAGCTCTCATTTTATTCTCCAATTCCTTCACTTACTTTAGAATATAGCACAAAACAACATATAAACATCTAACAAGGTATATAACATAGATCCTAGCAAGGATTTCATCAAGTCAAGATGAAAGTTGAAAATTCCAGCCTTCCTACATTCAGATCAAATTGGAAAATTTTCAGCAAAATTAAGGAACACACAACTATTATTTCAACCATATAAACATACTAGATTCTATATAAATAGTTGTCATGATATAAAACATGAAATCTTAGCAAAAATTCACTCAAAATTCAAGGTAAAAATTGAAAATTTCAGTTCTACTCCAATTGGCCCACATGCATTAATCTCAACAGAATTTCCAACAAAGTTTCTTCACAAATTAAGTCTTATTTCCCATGAATATGTAAGTTACATTTAGACAAATTCCATCAAGATTTCTTGGAAGAAAAGAACCAAACTTGCAGCTTCACTCCATCGATTTCACAAAAATTATTTCAGCTTTGCTTCTTCTAGTTTTCTCACATCAAAGGCAACATGCTATATATCATATAAACAAGAAGTATAACATATATATTAGGAATTCCTAGTGAAAAATTCTCAAAATTTTGAATTAAGAGGCCGTAAAATGAGCTCATATTCCCCTTTGTGATGCCCCCACCTCTCCCTAGGGCGAGTCCTAGGGGGTGGGGTGTCTGCCCAACTCTAGTCGGAACTCACATACTCATTCAAATTTAATAGAGATCCACAAGTCAATCAAAGACTTAGGATTAAAAGAATACTTCGAATATACAAGTCAAATTCTTCTAAGGCTACCATTTACAATTACAATAAAAAAATTCAAATATAACAAAGTTTACACTTCAATTGTCTCAAATATCATATAAAAGATATACTAGTTTCAACCAAAAATTGCTGGTCTAGAGTCCCCAACTTCCATTTCCAAAACCTGTTAAGGAAAACAATTTAGAGTGAGTTAACATTTAGTGAGGCCAAGAAAATCAAACAAGCAAACAAGTAGCACAAATTAAGTCATATAGCACACTTAACATGAATTTCATATACGTTAGTAAATAGGAAATAAAACACAAGTAGAAAGGACACATGAGCTATCAGGAGCTATTCTCACGTCTCGGCCGGTTCAAACTATCTTTGGTTGACCCTCTCCACTTACTTCCTCCATCCACCATGACACCCTCTCGGATCCGGAACTAAACAAACACGAGGTGGCAATACTTATTCAAGTATGCCAAGTAAGATCTCAAAAGATCAAACTATATAATTTTCCCATGGTTCACCAAACTTCTCAACCAAGCCTTTGCCGGCTCGAGTTACTTGGTTAGTCAATGGGTGTCCCCATAAGTATAACTGGTCGATGAGACAATGCTCTAATCGACTTAGATTCGATCATAGCACTGAATCGGGATGAGAGGCACCTCCCACCCGAATAGGGTGTGGTACATGCTGCCGTTCAGTGCTCACGAGTTAAAAGCATGTTCGAATACAAGTGCAAGTCATACAAATTCATATAACAAGTAGCAAATATTCAAGAGGGAGAGGACGAGGGTGATAAAATACACCCTTGCCTCGACAAGTTCACAAATCACAAGAATCACATAGCACTTGTACAAGTATCATTTCATTCATAGTAGCATGAAGCATGCACTTGACATACACCAAAAGTCAAGAGCAAAGTGAGAGCAAAAGCAAGAGGTCAAACGAGCTCCTCAGTGTCCACGTGATCACCTGAGATATATACAATTATGGTTATCTAGGTATTTGACCAAGGTTAAGAAGAAAAATATCCCTTTACTACCCACACTCAAGAGCCTCAAGTTCAAGTCAAATTAAAAGAGAAACTTTCTCACTTAATCACTGAAATAATACTCAAGGAGGACTTAAAAGTCATTTTCGAGTCAAGTCGTGGCAAGAAATTTTGATTTCAAAAGAGAAGTACCACGCTTAATTTTTGGCACGAAAATCGAGGAAAGAAAAAATTGTTTTCATATCTTAATACTTCTAATCTTATGCCCAAGTTTTAGAATATGAATGAGCGTTTACGTTTTCTAAACTTATGAAGTTAAAAATCCATTAAAAGCGTTACTTAATTCATAGTAAATATTGGAGTTAAAAGCTCCAAGTTTCAAATATGAAGCTAGTAATTTCCTCAAGAATTACTCTAGTTAAAATGCCCAATTCATGGTTCATTTTCACGGAAATCGAGGGCATAAGACTAGGGAGTAAAAATTCATTTCTCAAGTATGAAAAGGAGTGCAAATAATCAAGAAAATTAGGCTTGAAATCTAGAAAATGTTTCCAAACCACTTTTAAGCTTTTACCACTTTATAAAGAAAATTTCAGTTTTTGCAACGTTTTTTGAAAAATCATAACTTGAATTCCATAAGTCCAAAATTTTTAAATCTTATATCGTTGGAAAATAGACTCAATGAACTAAAACTCTCTAGAAGACACTTTTTCTAGATTCAAATCAGAAATCAGTGAAATCTTAGCTCCAAATCACTGCTTCAGCAAAAATGGGGCAAAACAATCTTGAATTTCAGTGAATTTTGAAAATTTAGCAAAATTCATAGGAATCAAACTAGCCCCTACAATTTATACCACTAAAATAAATTCAAGTATAGTTTCAAACGCAACAAACAGAACTGAATTTGGTTTTTTCTACACAAAGATACAATAATTTTTTGAAAGCTGGTTTTTGAAACCTGAAACACGAAATTCCAGATTTGGAACACCCGATGCAGTTTCTAATTCAGGTCATAACTAAGGCTACACAAGTCCAAAATTAGCATAGTTTATGGTGTTGAAAACTAGATTCAAAATACTAAAAATCACTGGAAGAAACTATCTTCAAATTCATTTTGTAAGGGGAGTGAAATCGAGTTACAAACTGTAGCTGTGCTTGTCTTGCGGTTGAAACAGTAGGGAAAAACAGCCAACTTTGTTGGTTCACTGCGACTTATAGAAAATGAACTAGCATGTGTATTTTATGCTGTTAGAAAACCCTCAGAGTCTAGTTTCACATACCGCAAACGACACTTGATTTTGCCCCTATACAAAAAATTATGCTCTGTTTAGTGCACACTGGTCGGCTGCTTTGCTCAAAAATTTCCAGGTTTGTTTTGCTCCCTTAAGCTTAACTTTAACTCATTCAAATGAAGTGATTTTTGGAAGATAATTTACACACACATAACCCAACATACAGCAAGCATTTTTGCATCAATTTTAACCACAAATTTCGAAATTAAAATAAGAAAATCATCCCAACAAAATTCGGACAGCAACCATAGTTTCTTTCTCTCCAAATTTTCCTCTCAAATTCTCACATCAAAACCAAGTTAGAATTCACCAAAACAACAAACAACAAGCAAGAAATCCTCAAGACCACAACCTAATAATCTTCCTCAAGGCATCTTCCTAAGGGCAAGTCAAGAAAGCAAGAATATCCTCAAAGCATGCTACCTAATGTCAAGGTTCATGGAACCCATCAACAATCCCAAGTTTATCTAGCTAAAAACTAACTAAAAGATGAAAGAAAGGTTGGAGCTTTGAGGGGTTACCTTCCAAGGATAGCAAGCAAAACCTCAAGAAACCAAGCACTAAACCTCCAAGAATCTTCCCTCCACCAAGTCTTCTACCAAGCTTGGAGATAATCCAAGAGGCAAGCAAAGATGGGAGCAAATTTTGTGAGCAAAATGAAGAGGAAAAAGATGAAACTTTCTTGGCTAAATGGAGAAGGAAGGTTCGGCCATGAGAGGGAAGAAGAGAGAGGGTTTTGTTTGATTTTTGGTGATGTGAGAGGATGAAGGAAAGATGGGACACAAAGCTAACTTTTGGTGCATAAGTCAACATTTGAATAGTGGCTCATTAGTGCTCCTAATTGAACTTAATTCAACTCACTCATCTCTAATATCTCAATTAATTTTTCTTAGTCTACAATTGATCATCCTTAACTCTCCAAGACCATTGCACTCTCAGTCCAAATATTGCCTCGAAAAACGTATTTATCTAATTTTTACTAATTGAGCGACAGAAAAATTAAGTTTAAGAGCAAACATGTTAAAAATATAAAATGAGACAATGTACCATGCAGATGCAATTAAAATGAATGAAATAAATTAATTGGAGTAAATGAATAAATAAATAACCCAGTTAAAGAAAATTTCGGGTCCTCACACCCTTGGTCAAATCTGGAAATTTTCAGCATACAAATCAACTTCTAATGAGGTTTCTTTCACACAAAATTTCCATTTTTCTGGCTATAAACTAACACGCATCAATCATCTTGGTGTGTTTGAGAAAATGGAAGGTTTGACTAGCAAATTTACCTCTTGTTTTGCAAGAATAAAAGTTGAAAAATTTTGGTCTCTCTCACCTGTTTCCTGCAGCTCAACTAGTTGAAGTGTGACTTGTTTCTTGTTGGAGTTCCATGGTTGAACAAGGATGAAAGCTTCAAATTTTCTCTTAGTCTCTCAACTCTGTCTCTCTCTTTCTCTCTCTCTTTCTCGATTTTTTTTAGGAATGGTCAAGACAAGAATGAAACTAAAATTGGCGTTTTGGAGGTTTTGTCATGACATAACTTGCATGCCCCCCCTTTTTTGCCAAGTGTAAAAAGCAATGACAAATGTGAAGTCTCATGCATGCAAGAAGGGGTTTATTATACTATGGCCTCGTATTTCATACTTTTATATCATTACCTCACCGATTTCTTATTTCAGTTAGTATTAATTTCCATGAATATAAATCATACATGAATTTAAAATATTCTAATACACTTAAGTGTAAGGCAATCATTTAAACACTCCATTACCCAATGATCAAGCAAAGTGGAACGTTCAAGCTTTCTAGTAAAAGTGTATGCAAATAAGTTTATATTTTTGAACTCTTACAAATGTGTAGAAATGTTGAATACTATGAGATAGAAAATAAAGTATATACTGTAGATGTTAATCTTCCATGCTTAGCAAGAAAGAAGATTTGAATTAACAGACTTGGATGTTAATCTTTCAGCAAATAAAGTTTATACTGTAGACGTTAATCTTTCATAGAAGTAGTTTTTTTTAACCAAAACATGCAAAAGTGTGGGTTAATATGCAAATTTGTATTGTTTATGTAGGTTTTGGTATCTTATGATTGATTCAAGGAAAGTTTGACAGCTTTGACACACTTTGATATTTTGGCTATATCTTGAACTACAAGTATTGGATTGAGATGATTTTTAAGCCATTTTGAAGCCAAGACCTAGCTCAATTATTGTGAGACATTGAAATCTAGTTCATTGATTTTTTTAGTCAAAAAGCAAAAATACTGTCAAGAAAAATTTCTGTCAAAAGCTGAAACAGGGCATTGATCAGTCAGGGGTGCCTTGGTTATTTCTTAGCCTACACTGATCCAAATGAGATGATTTTTGATGCATTGGAAAGTTAACTCATAGAGTTACAACTTTCATGTGTTGGTTGTAAAAGCTAATTCGATTTTCATCATCAGGAAAATTGCAGTTGAAATTAGTCCAAAAATAGAGCAAAGTTAAATCTTAAGTAGGAAGTGCAAAACTGTATAGCACAAAGAATCGAGAGGTATACCTCATGAATCCACCTTTCCCTAAGAAGCTGCTACAAGTTGATTCTACAACTTGTACTTGTTTCACATTGCTTTGTAGAGAATTTTTGTCATAAAATCCGGCTGGATCTAGCTATACTTGAGTTGGAAAAGTGAAGAACAAATTTATGACATGATGAGCACATTTTCGCCTTCAAAAAATCTATAAATACCCCTTGTATCTCATTGATTTGAGCATCTTGTATCATCTTGAAACATATGGTAACATCTTCTAATATAGAGTAGAAGTAGAGATAGAAGTAGTTTTAGTTCTAGTTTCATATTGTGAGTTTCAAAGTTAGGTTAAGAGCTTTGAAAGGAAGATGAAAACACTCTTGTGCCAAGCTTATTTGAGAGATCAACTTGCGAAGGAATTCAAGGATTCAACCTTTAAGATATTGAATAAGAATTCTTCTTCCTAAACTTTGACTCTTGTTGTTATTTGTCATGCAGTGTTACAAGTTTGTATTGTGTTTAGATGTTCTTAATATGATGTCTAACTAAACTTTTTCATATTCTAAGGTGAAGATGAACTTGTTATAGCTTTAATTTGAAGTAGCTAGGAAATGATTATGCTTTTTCATGGTTTGTTAGTTTGAGAACTTGTGCTTATGCTTTATAGTTGTTTGGCCATCAACTACGAATGATTTGATAATTGTTGAGCAATGAAAGTTGCCTTCAATTAGATCTAAGTTCTTAAACATTAGTTTAATTCTCACAAAAGTAGTGAATAATGGTTGGTTGGATTCATACAATAAATATGTTTATTTAGGAGAAAAGTTTGGCATTGTCTAGTTACCAAAACTCTAACTACGCCAATTTATATACTACAAGGAGTCCTATTCTAAAAAGGAAACAAAAACCACTAAAACTCTAATAAATAAATTTACGTATTTGGTTGGGATGATGTCTAACAATGTTTGGCTTTAAATCGGGCTCAATGATCACCACCCATCTTATTGGCTTTGCAAGCTAAACAGGAATCAGAATATGACGGGCCACATCACGGGTCCTATGTCGAGTGCTTGACTTGGCTCCATTCACAACCTTTCTTCTTTCTCCACACAATTACAAACCCTTATTCATAAAATAAATAAAAATAAAAAAAATATTACTAAAAACACTATGACTATCCAATTATTCAATCTAATTAACATTCTAAGTAGCCCTATTGATACGGATTGATAGATTGAAGAACCAAGGTTCCTCGAACCGTATCAATTTGTGACAAGCGCTTGAAATCACTAAATTAGAAAATTTAAATTGTCTGGAATTTTTTAGGAAGTGGTTTCAGGTACTGGACTGAAGTTGGTTGAAACTAATGAATATAGTGAATCTAGCCGCGAGATTTATGCTGACAGGTTATACTGTATGCTTGTTCAGTTCCATGAAAGTGGTGTTTCCTATGAGACTGAATTGATTAGATGCCCATACATGTTAGAACATCTACTAGCAGTATTAGTGTCTTTAAATTCGGACCGGCATGTGAACCGGTCAAGCTACCAGTTCCTAGTTTTTTGGGCTCAATCGAACGGTTCATCGATTCATTTTTTAAAATTATTCTAAAATTAAAAATCTTACTAATATGCAATTCTATATTAAAGTAACAAAATATTCTAAAAAAGTACTCACCATAAACATAAAAAGTAAATAAATAAATAAGAAATAAAGAAATGAAACAATTAAAAATGATACAAAGCAAAAATGTGAAACATATGCAAATACACATGGATGATAAACCAAATGTACCATGTTCATGTGATGTATCTAGATCCAACCTTCACCTTGGTTACAATTAATGAGTAGCAGTCCAAGAGAAAAGGGGAGAGAGGGGGCCCTTGCATGCTACAACGTACATAAGAATACATTAGAAACGAGAAACATGCTTGAAATCCCAGTCCCTTCTTCTTGGGCCCACTAATCTTTCTTTGATATCTTCTTCAATCTGTTGAGCCACGGAGTTAATTCTCAAGCCAAACAACAAGAACAACATTTGTTCCTTCAACCATTCATTTTGCTTCACAAGCATATAACTTTCTTTGTATCCTTTCATTCAAAGTTGCAACACTTTCAAGTGAGAGTGCTGAGAAAAATTTAACCTCAAAATTGTTTCAAAGTTAGTACCATATATTTTTGAGAAAATAAAAATCAGGAAATTAGTTTCAGGAAAATAAAAATAAATATCAACAAACTCTTTACATGTAATAAACGAAAAAAGAAGAAGACAATTGAGAAACTATGATTTCTATTGATCCATGGAGATTGCAAACTAGTTGAAGGAGACTGAGGAGCTATGGTCCTATAGAGCTAAAGAGTTTGCAAAATTTAAAAGCACAAAGAGAATGGAGGAGTCAGAGAGAAAAGAGAAAAAGATTGTATCAGAATTAGAGAAAGGGGGGGGGGAGAGAGAGAGAATAAAATGAGTGTGACTTTTATTACCAAGTGAAATTAGGGTTATGACTTTAGTTCCTTTTTTACTTTACTTTACGTGTTATTAGTTTTATAAAAATTGTATGTTTCCTAACAATAAAAAACTTTTTGGTGCAGTGGTCACAACTTTTGTTTCCTATACATAAGATCCACTGTCTCCCAAGATCAAACCTCACTGTCATTGCGAAGCTTCACCTTTTCAATGGGTCACAGTTTAAGTGGCTTTCAGCAGTTCACACAGTTTTACCGGTTTATGATAGTTTTTCATTACACTCTAGCTTTTGTACTAAACTGGATTACACTCTGGCTTTTGTACTAAACTGGATCGATAACATGACTGGTTCAAGATTCAACCAGTCAAATTGGCCGGTCCTATCTGATTCTGAAAACATTCCAACCCATCTTCCTTTTCCAAAAGGCTGTTCCCATCCTTGGTTACAACTGGGAATGGGCTGATGGATATGGGCCAAAGTTTGGGTTTCTAGCAGTGGATCAGTGAACAACCTTAAAAGGATTCCATGTCCCTCCTATAATTTGTTTTCCAAAATAACAACTCCTTCCTGCACCTTTGACTGGTCCTTTTATTACCTTATATTGTTGCATATGCTATAGTTGGTAATCTTTATTTCAGATGGTGAAATCTGGCAAAGTTACACGAGAAGAGTAGGAGCAATCATGGAATGGTCTTCAAATGGCTGCTAATGAGGAAAAATCTAGGCCATTTTATCAGGTGTTAACATACATGGCTTGATGTATACGGGTAATACATTGCTATTAAATGACCAATGTCATCTTTGTGTCAAGCTACGAGTGCACAACTTTTTCTCGAGGCCATTACAATAGCATGGGCCTAGTTCTTTTATTCTTCTTAGCCATTTGATGGTTTTGACAGTAGCTGTAAAAGGAATAGAAATTATTTGTGGATGTTGGAAATGATTGTCCACAAAGTCCTTTGGGTTGGAAAGGGCTGTTCTTTATGTTCTTTTACTCCTGGAGCAGATTTTGTCAACATAAATCCAGAAGTAATGGATTGCCAATTGACATGTAGTGTTGTTCTTTTAAACTAGACTTAGAAGAAGTACATGCACTATATACTAGTTCATATGGATAAATATAATTACTCAATTATGTATTTACATATTGTGACGCTCTGCAACTCTTGTAATTCGCTCTTCATGCGTTGCCACTCTAGCTTTGTTTCCAAGTATTTTAAACTTCGGAAAAAATTACAAAGATATTCTGATTGCTTCAGTTATTGTTCGATTAACCTCATCTTAACAGGGGGTCTTGATCAACCTATAAGACGACCTTATGTTGAGCTAAATTGGCGATTTTGGGCACTCTGAAATGGAGGGGCTCCAGGATCCTTTGTGCAGCTTATCACGATCTATTCTCCAACCCTTCTACAACATAAGGAAAGCAAAATAGTGGTGAATTGGAGCCACTGAACTTGGAAAGTTCACAGAGGCCTAGAGTTGTTTCCTCCCGCATCTATTCTCCAAGATACGTCACCATTTGAATTGTTAAGTTGGGAGCATTCTAAACTAAAGCTATAGTTCCAGCTTAAGTACTATATTGAACTAGTTATGCAAATGCAACTTGTGATAGAAATACTGCTTAAGCATAAGTGTAAATAGATTATTTTACAAGCTTGGCACTATTTTGATATAATTACTACTTTTACGATGTTTAATGTTGATTCTTATAAAATATAATCCTAGTGCTAAATGTAAGTAAAAGTTTTCCTAAATAGCTGGAGGTGAAACGCCGTGTAGTAAATTCATAGAAGTGAAAAATATACTAAGAACATGGCATCATCAACTTCAAATCCAACTGCAAGCACGACCCTACTTGTAGTTGTAGTTCTACCAATCATTCTTGGTGCTTTAATGCCATGCATTAATGCCTACCCAAATTCCCAAGAATTTGATAAGATATTAAAGCTCCCTAGTCAATCCAGAAGTCCACCAATCTCCAGTGCTCTGGCTATATTACTATCAATCAAGCTCATGGGAGGGCTCTTTTCTATTGGTTTTTTGAAGCTCAATCCGAAACAACAAAAAAGCCCCTTCTCCTCTGGCTCAATGGAGGCACCTTCATAGATTACTATGTCTACTTATTAATTGGTCTGATAATATCTTTACCGTACTTAACACTATCAATTAGTAATAAATCACTCTTCTTTAATAATTCTTGATAGATATACTGTGAAAAATCCTTTCTCGTCACCGTACTCTCCAATTGCAAACTTATCCTTGTTCAATGGCATTTACACAATTAGGTGTTAACAAGTTGGTGAATGTAAATACTCAGTAAACCGTGGGACACCAGGCAAGTACATAGACCACTTTTAAATAATTTTTTTTGTGCATGCAAACTAATGGATTATTAGATGCTTTGCAATGATCTTATTGTTCAATTATTCATTCACTAGTTTGTTTCTAACCAAAAAGAATAATAATAATTTATTGTTTGGTTTCATGCAAGGCCTGGATGTTCATCAATTGGACATGGTGCAATTACAAAGCTAGGTCTTCTCAGAATCACCACAAATGGAGATGGTCTAGACTTCAACAAGTACTCCTGGAATAAAGGTTTTCTTTCTGCATTTTTTCTTTTATTCATGCCATCCTTTCTAAACAAACTATGTAACATACACTTTAGCCCCCATTATTACCGCTAAAACGTAAAAAATCTGAAGTCTTTTCAAAAGATTAAAAGGTGATCAAGGTAATCTCTCTTTTTCTTGATTATTTTTTATTCTTGAAAATAGTAATTATATTAATTGGTTAGGCATCTATTGTACAGATATCAATTGTGGATAGTTGACAAGTAAAGCAAACTGTTTACTTTTAGAGTAGAGGAATTAAAAGTAAAGCAGTTTGCTCACCTTTTGCCAAATGTAATCTGATCCATACTCTAATTCATATGACACTTTTTTTTATAATTGCAGTACTATGGTGTTAATGATCATGAAGAGATGAAAAGAAGATCAGGCTTTGGTCCTGAACACGATCTAGATGGCTTTTGTTTGAAGGCATAGTTACTTTTGCCCATGCTTTTGTATAGAAAACTATGTAGTCTTTATTTTGGATGGGTTAGCTATAATTATGGGTAGTTGACAAATTTGTACTTCAACTGATGTTGATGACTTAAATATTTTAGATGATGTTTGTTTTAATGAATTTAAAAATATGTCTATGGCTATATATGTTTTAACTATTGATTGTGTGTTGAATATCATTGACTTTTATATTAGTCAAAGCTATGAGGCTGTTGTGGTTGTTTGTAATTATGCAGGAAATGGTTAGCTCATAGTAATATATGTGATTAGCCTGTTAAATAAAGTTCCTTGACAATAGAATGTTGTCACTATCCAAAAGTTCACTAAGCGACAACAGTTGTTAGTCATTAAATGAATAGGAAATCACTGATGACTCAAAGTCGTCACTGATAACTAAATTTTGTGATGATATCTATAGTAACTATGACAAAAAAAAAAGGTCAAGGAGTGCCAACATTAGTCAACACAGAATGTAATCTTGTTAGTGATGATTTTGAAGTCTTCATTACAATATGATATTCTGTGATGACCTTCTAAAGTCGTCACATGGACACATTTTGTGACATAGAACTAGTGACAACTCTATGACAACAAGAAAAGTAGTCACTAATTTATTCTATGACAACTTATGATTTTTCAGTGACAAGATTCTTTTATCAATAAAGACTCATTTTCTTGTAGAACTTTAAGATTTTTCTCAAATGGGAAATCCTAAAACCAATGATTACTATGATTATAAAGGACTACTAGAGTATACTTGGAGCTATGCAATAAAATCAGATCAGAGTATGGAAAAGCCAAAAAAGTATGTTACTTTAAGTTCCATGATTGGATGCCGAAGTGTAACAAAGTAGTAAGTGAAGTGTTCGAGAGATAAAATAAGATTAACATCTACAACATTTACGCTCCTGCTTGTCTACTCAACAGTACCTCTTCTTTTGCTGATGCTATTAGCCGTGACTATGAGCTTTTCTCTTTCTCAAGTGATTGCATATTTTCTATCAATTAACTACATTTTCATAACCTCATACATATGATACATCTAAATGCACATAGTACTTCAAGTTTTTGGGATATATTATTGTCAGGGATTGAGTATGAGAAGGATAAGATTTGTCCTAGGGAGTTATGACCAATGTTATGAAACTCAGATCGTTAATTGAACCGGTGAGATTTTTGGGTCAAGGTTCAACTGGTTGGACCGGTTTAACCCTGACTCAGTAAATTTTAAAAAAAATAATTTATATAAATATATATGTACTTTTTTTTAATAACTTATGATTTTATTGTATTAACCGAAAGGAACATAAGATAACCCACAACTCTCAACAACCCTCAACTCAAGAGTCTCCTACGAAAATTCGCGATGACTCCCATAAATCGTCTCCAGCTCCGTGTCAGCTCCTAGGTTCGCCAAATAATCAGCCGGCTTGTTTGCCTCTCTATAACAATACGTGATTTCCGGAAAATGACGCTTATATCTAAGCAAGCCCTCCAACTCCCGTTGTAGTCTCCATGGGCATCCCCGTTTCCCTTGTATAATCTCCACCAAAACTGGCGAATCAGCCTCGATGTGGAGGCCATGCAAGCCACGGGTTACACATAATTGGACTCCAAATGCCATAGCTTTGAGCTCCGCATGTAAACTCGTCAAGGAGCCAAAGAAGCAAGAATATCCGACAATGACCTGCCCTTCTGAGTCCCTCACCACGCCTCTACCCCTAATAATTCCCGAGTTCCCCCTAGCACAACCATCTGAATTCAACTTACACCCTACCGTGGGAGCCACCCAACGCACTGGGAGTATCGACATCCTCCGTCTCAAAGCCAACAAAGAAGAGTGGAACCCCTCCCAAGAGCCCGACGAAAATGTTATCTCCGGAAAATGACCATGAAATAAGTCCCTTAATTGGTGAAAAACCTGCCGTACCACCTCAATACCCACCATCCTCCTCCCTTCAAAGACCCCCTTGTTCCGTGCTTTCCACAGTTCCCAGCAGGCGAGCATAGGGAGCAGCCGATAGACGAATTTGAGGTACACATTTTGCCCGCGGCGCAACCACCACCGTAGCACCCTGTGCCGCAAATTGGACACCCTGCCCATTTCCCCTGGGTCCTCGAAACTACTCCAAACCTCCCTTGCTACATCCCTTGTGCAAAAAATGTGGTCAAGCCCCTTCTTGTCTGGAACTGCACAACAGTGACACCTAGATGGGCCGTGAATCCCAAATTTACGTAGAACATCCGTCGTGGGAAGGCTTGAGAGTTTGGATAGGCAATGGCGGGCACAATGGCTTTTGGCAAGAGTTTGTGCCAGAGAACTTACCCACTTACTGCTCTCATTGTTTTCGACAAGGTCACATGGAGAAGGGTTGTCACGTCTTGTACCCGGAGTTGAGAGGAGGGAAACAAGAGGACGGCAAGGTGGAGGCTAGGCAGCCTTTCAAGCAAGTGTTTAGGTCGAAAAAGGCCGAGTCCAGAGCATATGTGAGCACGGAGACAGCGTTGGTCGCCGACCTACAGCAGGTTCCTGTCATGGAACCAAGGGACAAGCAGCTCTCCACGCCATTGGTGAAGGAGTTGGCTACTCCCCAATCACAAGGTGCAATGGCACATACCCAAGAGGATGAGGCAGCAGCAGTGCGTGGGGGCATACCGCCTCCCCAGCGCCAGCCCGCGGTTGACCGACAACCTCATGGCGGCGTGCAGGTTTCGGGTGGGTAGAAAGAATCCCAGGCGCATAATGGAGATGTGCTGGGTACGGCTGCATGCACAGACATCTCGTCCGACTTACATGCTTTGCAAGGGGAGGGACGCTTGGTGATTGAGCTATCAACAATCCATGAGGGAACAGCGACATCGTGCGTAACAGGTGTTCCTTCGGAAGGTCTGAGCACAGAGGCAGTGGAAGGGGAGGATGAGTTACGAGAGGTGCAGGGACTGGTGGGCAATTTGTCGCTGAGGGGTGAATCTCAGAGGTTGCGGGTAGGGGAGGATAGTTCTCATTTGGCGACTTTGAATCTGGAGCAGGGCCTGATGTCATCGACTCACCAGGAGGGGCCCACGGTGGTAACCCAGGCGAAGAAGAAAGGTACTAAGGTCCATGTCCCGTCTGATCGAACACTACGGTCTTGGGTAACATCATCAACGAATGCTTTTTCCGCTTTGTCTGATGATTAGATTTCTATTTTGGAACATTCGGGTTGTCTTACGGGCCCCTAATCTTAAAAGATTTTGTAAACTTGTTAAGTTGCATTCTGTTTCACTGGTAGTTATTTGCGAGCCTAAGACAGCTCCTATTAACATGGATATGGTTAGGGTGAAAATCGGAATGGATTATGTTGTTGCAAACCAGTCGGGTAGCGTTTGGGTGCTTTATAAATCATCATTTAGCTGTCACCCACTGGGGGAGTCAGACCAGCATATCACGCTAGGCATTGATTCCCACCTTTTTCCTGAGGAGATAAATTTCTCGTTTGTTCATGCGAAGTGCACTGCCCATGAACGGGGAGATTTATGGGTGGATTTGCTACTCGAGAAGCCAGAAGGCAAACCGTGGTTTCTAGTGGGAGATTTCAATGTTATCTTGAATGCAGAAGAAAAACGAGGCGGTTTACCTTTTAGGCACTCCGAAGGGATGAAGTTGGTGCAGTTTATGTCTCTGGCAGATGTTGGAGATGCTGGCTTCTCGGCCTCCAAATTTACATGGTGTAATAATAGGCAAGGTTTGGCTAGAGTATGGAAGCGCCTAGACCGTCTCTTGATCAATTCGGCTGCAATGTTAATGGAGAATAATATTCTGGTGCAATACTTGGGGAGAGATCTGTCTGATCATGCCCCGCTCCTGTTATCGGCGGCAACAAGGTTGGATGGCAAGCCTTTGCCTTTTCGGTTCTTGAATCTCTGGACAAAAAACCCGAGTTTCCTGGAACTGGTCAAGGGGAGTTGGGATGCTACCTCCGCTGGGTCGCCTCTCAGAGTTCTGTCAGATAAGATGCGAAAGGTGAAACACGCACTCCAGCAGTGGTCTAGGAGCGAGTTTGGGGACATTTTTTTGGCAAGCCGTACGGCAGAGCAAAGGGTATTGGAAGCTGAGATAGTTCATGATAACCAACCATCGGACGGGTTGCTTTTGAATTTACAAGAAGAGCGTGCGAAATTGAGACGGGTCGTGGTGGTTGAAGAAGAGTTCTGGAGGCAGAAAGCTCAAGGTAAATGGCTCTCAGACAGGGACAAGAATACGGCATTTTTCCACGTTGTTGTGATGGAGAGGAGGAGGAAGTCGATTATACATAGGATTTGGAAGACCAATGGGGAGTGGGTGGAAGACGAAACAAGCATTTGTGCTGAAGCAGTTTCTTTCTTTTAGGATTTGTTCACAGAGGAGGCAAGCAGGCCGTTGAGCGAGATGTTAGAGATCATCCTGAGGGTACTCACTGAGCAGGATAACATGGAGCTGACAGAGGTCCCGTCACTAAGCGAAGTCAAGAAAGTCATTTTTTCGATGGATGGGGATAGTGCGGCAGGCCCGGATGGCTTCACGGGGAAATTTTTTACGGAGGCATGGAAGGTGGTGGCTGAGGATGTACACAGGGCGATCATGAGCTTCTTTTGTAGAGCGATGCTACCAAGAAACTGCTATCGTGTTACTCCCCAAGGCACAGTGTCCACAGGATTTTACTCAGTACTGACCGATAAATTTGTGCAACTTTGTCAACAAGGTAATTTCCAAAATTTTATCCTCCCGTTTGGCTAGAGTTTTGCCTCGTATTGTCTCTCCACAGCAGAGTGGCTTGGTGCCTAGACGACAGATGGTGGATAAGTTTCTTCTTGCTCAAGAGTTGTTGAGTGACATAAATAAACCCAATCGAGGCGAGAACGTGATGCTCAAATTGGACATGATGAAAGCTTATGACAGGGTTTCCTGGGTTTTCTTGATACAAGTACTATGGCGTTTTGGGTTTAGCGAGGTGTGGATTGACATGGTTTGGCGGTTGATCTCTAATGTCTGTTTTTCTGTTATTGTGAATGGATTACCGCACGGGTTCTTTAAGTCCACGCGAGGCTTGCGGTAAGGAGATCCAATCTCGGTGGCCTTGTTTGTGATTGGAGCAGAGGTTCTCTCTCGGGCTTTAAATGCGTTGACGGGGCATCGCAGCTTCCTACCGTTCAAAGTCCCGAGTGGTTGCCCTCTAGTGACTTATTTGGCATATGCTGACGATATTGTGATCTTCACGAGCGGCCTCAAGGCCTCGGTCAAGTTGGTTAAAGGAGTTGTCAATGGATATTGTGGGGTGTCGGGGCAGAAGGTTAATTGTCAGAAGAGTTGTTTTTTGGTGCACCCAACTTTTTCCCCGCAATGTCGCGCAATGATTGGAGTGGTGACGGGTTTCTCGTACAAATCATTCCCATGCAAATACCTTGGCTGCCCGCTATTTATTGGACGGCGTAGAACGAGTTACTTTGCAGAGATTTGCAATATCATAACCACTAGAATCTTATCATGGAGGCATCGGGTTCTTTCGACTGGGGGTAAGATAGTACTGCTACGGAGTGTGTTGTCTTCGCTGTCGATTCATTTGTTGGCAGCGGCTGCGCTGCCGAGGAGGGTTTTTGTCTTGCTGGAAAAGGTGATGGTGAATTGCTTATGGGGCTCGACGGATTTTGGGCCTAAATTCCATTGGATTAGTTGGGGTGATCTTTGCCACCCACAAGAGGAGGGTGGGATTGGCGTTCGGAGCATTGTGAAGGTGTATGATGCTTTTTCCATTAAGCTCTGGTGGACCTTTAGGTAGCAGCAATTTCTATGGGCAAAGTTTCTCTCAGCAAAGTACTGTAAATGAGTCCATCCATGCCTGGCAGAGGGTGTCAACTCACAGTCCACCATTTGGCAGAGATTATGTTCGGTCCAGCATTTGGCGGAGGAGCACATCAGTTGGATTCTGGATAAGGGATCGATGGATTTTTGGCATGACAATTGGTTGGGGACAGAAACCATATGCCATCGGGTGGAGATTTTTCATGAACATAGAGTTTCAGATTTTGTCACACAGGCACGGTGGAATTTGGGGTTACTCAACCAAGTTTTAGAGCCTGGGGTGGTGAGGCAGGTCATGGACGTTCCCCCTCCTTCTTCTCGAGAGTCTGATAGGATGGTTTGGGCTTTAATGCAGGATGGAATGTTTTTGATTGCCTCGGCGTATTCTCTAATTGCGCAGGCGTCTAATGTGTCCTGGGTGGCCTCCCAAGTTTGGCTCAAGGGATGCCCAATCAAGATCTCTTTCTTCATGTTACGGCTCCTACGATCAAATATATATATATGTACAAGATAAGACTTGCAAAGAACTTGGAGTTTTGAAAATAAATTTTTAAATTATAAATTGAAACAAATAAATTTCATCTCAATCTCAATTATATCTACCAAAAAAATAATGTTAAATCCTACCCAAAAATACAACAATATTTTGAAATTATACAAAATTCATGTCTATGAAAATTATACATTTTGAGTTTAAATTTTAATAAATGTTTTTCAGATTTAGAGATTGTAACTTAAAAAAAAGAAGTTTAGAGTTTGGAGGAATTCAGGAAAATCGAAAATAGAGTTGCAAACTTGATAAGAGGCAAAAAAATAATAAGAAAGTGACTGGTTGTGGAATTTAATAATTAGTCTTTAGGGTTAAAGAAAATCTATTTTTTAAAATTTAATAGACGAAAAACAAAAAAATTCTTAGTCTGCATGATTTACGAGATATACTATTAAGGATTAGATTTGGTAGAGTTAAAAAAAATTTAGATTGTAATTTCTTTAAACAAGACAAAATGAGAAGAAGCCCTCGAATAACAAAAAAAATTGCAAATCAAGAAAAGAAACTTCAATCCATCCAAATAAAAAAAGGAAAACATATAAAAAAGAGAAAAAAATTTAAAGCAAAAGAAAAAAATTAAAAAAACTTGACATACATACACATGCAGAAAAGAAAACTTCAAAAGATTGAACTAAAAAGATGGAAGAAAACATCAGCAAATTAAAACTAAAAAGGTTGAATTGAAAAGGGGTGACAAAAGAAAATAGGAGAAAAAGAGAGTTAAAGGTTAGAAAGAAAGAGTCATGAGAGAATGAAATTTTGTAGGACAAATGAAGGAAAGAAAGCTGGAGGTTTGAAGGAGTGAAAGTTTTGAAGGGGCGGTTGATGGTTTAGGGTATAGAGTATTTTTCATTTTTTTTGTGCCTCAGTTAGTAAGTTTTATATAAATGTGTTATCAAAAATGACTAACTGAATGTGACGGTGCTATGGTTACAACATTGGACTTCTATAGCAAAGGTACCAAGTCTGATCCTTGGCAGCATCATAGATGTCAGCATTTTACAAAACTTGAAAAGGGATTGAGGGGAAAACTGAAAAATTGGGAACTACCAGTACGACCGGGTTTACCGGTTTTGACTGGTTATTTGCAACTTTCAATTTTAGTGTAGAGCCGGACTGGTGTCATGGCCGATTCACGATTCAACCGGTAGAATTGGCCGATCCTGTCCGAATTTTAGAACACTACTTATGACCTGTGCTACTCCAAATATATAGAAGAGTAATTTAGCAGAATAAACATTCAAACTGCATTTCATGCCATCAATGGAGAAAGGAAATCCATATTGAAATGGGAAGTCTACATGTAAATTACTACTTAAATATTCACCCTTAGGTTTCCGAGAAGTGTATTAGGTTCACTATTAATTGCCTTTACATGTTCACTCATAGAAATAAAAACCAATTGACTGATGATACCTATTCATGTTTTCATTTCTATGACTCTATGTCAGTGATTCTGTGTTCAGGACATACAATAATAGTGTCCCGTTTGTCCCACCTGTATATAGGAAACTCATAAAAGGCAACCTCAAAATTTGGATTTACAGGTACCTAATCTTGCATTTTATTTTCTTGTGTTCTTAGGTTTTATGGCATCCGTAATTTGCCAGTCATTAGTCCAATGCACCTACATCAAAAAAAGAACTAAGGTCGTCAAATATGCGCTCATGTAACAACTATGTATAAAGCAATTAGCATTCATATAGGTATAGTCAAGGTTCAAAATAAGTTTCCCATATAGGTATAGAATATCCAGTCAATTTGGATACAATGTGCATTTGTTCTCTTGAAACCAACTTGATGAAATAATTACATTTTGCAAAGTTTGCTAATATAGCAAACTACTCATATAAGATGGTTATCAATATCATATAAGAAAACTTGTGGGAGTGGAAAACCTTGTTCAAACTAAACGAAATGCTTTTGTCCGATTGGAAAGCTGTATTCTTTTGCTTGAATTGTCGATTTGAAATCTTGAATGAATTGAAGTGTCTAGGACACTAAAGTCGACTAATTTGAAAGCAAAGTTTTCGTGCTTAAGTGAATTGATTTGGTGAATACTAAAGATTCACTTATATGTTGCATTTATCTGTCAAGGTTGCAAACTGAACGTGCAGGCTATCTTTCTGTGGACGCTTAAGTGCTTTTGGTGAGTGTTTTAAGTGCATGGTAGCACTATATAAATGTTTGATATGTTAATGAGTTTAAGAATGATATGACTATGAACTGTCATTCTTTTGAACTTGTTCTTGAACAGGCGAGTGTGTACTTTATCACATTCGATCCTACCGAATTGTTATTAGGGAAAATGATCGGTTTCATCCTTCACATTTCACACAAATATTCTTTTCGTCCCTCACTTTAAAAACGAAGCAATTTCGTCCTTGACATTTAAAAACTGAAGTTCTTACATCCCTGAACCCAAATTTCAATATGAATCAAACCACCAATCAACCTGATTACAAATTTTGGGGGTGTAATTGGTAGATCACTTGGTTAACTCAACTTGATATTCATGTAAAATTTAATGAACCAAAAATAAAAAATAAAAAATTATAACATAAAAAAGAAAGATTAATCTTTCCTACATTATCATTTTATACACTGACGGTTTTATGTACCGCCATATCATTTCAATTTAAATTTAAACACCAAATTTTATATTTATGATACACATCTAGATTCGCAAGCGGATATACTAATGATGTATAAAAAGATTTATCCAAAAAAAAAAACTCTACTATTCCAAGATAAAGAATGGCCTTTTATGTTATAATTTTTATTTTTTTGATTTACTAAATGTCATGTGAATATGATGAAATTGATCGAGTGATTTATCAATTATATTTTCGAAATTTATTACTAGGTTATTGAATGGTTTGATTCGGATTGAAAATTAGGTTCAGGGATGTAATAGCTTTAATTTTTAAATGTCAGGGACGAATTTGCTTCATTTTAAAAGTGAGGGACGAAAAGAATATTTTTGCGAAATGTGAAGGATGAAATAGGTCATTTTCCCTTGTTATTATTACAAGCAAACGTGACATGATATTATTGATACGTAGGGGCCCCAAAAACCCAACAGCTAGTTATTCGAGGTTGAGCCGGCAAGGGTTTGGTCAACTCGATTAGCAAACTTTGGGTAATGTATATTTATTGGATCCATATTGTCTTGGGTATACTCGAGTAATACCAATTCTTGAAATTTTGTCGGTGCGCGGGCCCGATAGGGGGTGAAAGTTGGATGGAGTGGCGTGAAGTGGTGATTCTACATGGACATGAAAGTTGATGGAGTGCCAACTACTTGAATTACTGATTGATCAAGTGTCAGTGCTCAGTATCCTTCATGATTGATATATTGATTTTAATGATGTGCTTATATGATACCTCTTGTTTATGATTCTGGTCGACTTAAAATGTGAAATTATTGGTTTCTTAAATTGCATGTCTTTCTTAGACCTCACTGGGCGCAAGCTCATACCTTTTCTTTTGTTTTCCTTAGCAGGGTTGGATCATAATTCGGGGCATTAGCACTTAGCTTTTGTTTTAGCTAGACTAAGTGTTTAGGGTACTACATTATTTTGATCGTAATTGTGGTTTGTTATCGAGTCTTGGCAAGAGTTGGGTAGGCGGCCCGCTGATATGTTAGGGTACCCCCTTAGGAGAGGTGGGGTCGTCACAAATATGTTTGGATCCATGTAGTAAAATCAGATCAAGAGTATAGAAAAGCCAAAAAAGTATGTTACTTTAAAATCCATGATTGGACGCCGAAGTGCAACAAAGCAGTGCGTGAGGTGTTCGAGAGATAAAATGAGATTAACATCTGCTATATTTATGCTTCATCTTGTCTACTCAAGAGCACCTCTTCTTTTGCTAGCGGTATTGGCTGTGACTATGAGCTTTCTTATTCTCAAGTGATCCCATATTTTCTATCAATTAACTGCATTTCCATAACCTAATACATATGATACATCTAAATGCATGTTGTGCTTGAAGTTTTTGGAATGTATTATTATCAGGGACAAAGTATGAGAAGGATAAGATTTGTCCTAGGGGGTTATGACCCGTGCTACTCCAAATATGCAGAAAAGTATTTCAGCAGAATAGACATTCAAACTACAATTCATGCCAACAGTGGAGGAGGGAAATCCACAGTGAAATGGGGAGTCTACCGGTAAATTATTATTAAAACATTTGTCTTTAGGTTTCCAATAACTGTATTAAGTTCACTATTAATTGTCTTTACATGTTCACTCACAGAAATAATAACCAATTGACTAATGATACCTAATCATGTTTTCATTTCTATGACTCTGTGTCAGTGATTCTGTATTCAGGACATACAAAGATAGTTCCCTTCTATCCTACCCGTATATAGGAAACTCATAAAAGACAACCTCAAAATTTGGATTTATAGGTACCTAGTCCTGCCTTTTATTTACTTGTGTTCTTAGGTTTTATGGTATCCATAATTTGCCAGTTATTACTCCAATGCAGCTACATCAAAGAAAGAACTAGGGTTTTCAGATAAGCCCATGTAATAACTATGTATAAAGCAATTAGCATTCATATAGGTATAGTCAAGGTTCAGAATAAGTTTCTCATATAGGTATAGAATATCTAACCAATTTGGCTAAACATGGTGCATTTTTTCTCTTGAAATCAATTTGATGAAATAATTACATTTTGCAAAGTTTACTAATATAGCAAGCTACTCATATAAGATGGTTGTCAACATTATAATTTTGTACATAATTAGAGCAATGGTATACAAATTTCGAAGCACCCACAGTCTGTGACGACCCCACCTCCCCCTAGCGCATATCCAAGGATTTGGCGCACCGCCTACCCAGCTCTCGCTAGGACTCACTACATTCACTACAATTAATTCTCAAAATAACCGTTCAAACCTCCATATGAGCACTAGAGTTCTACAATTCAACCTATAATTCAAGCTTAATTGCAAACCAAAAGTGAAACATAGGGTATATTACCAAAATATCAAAATAAAATCTATCTGCCAAAATACATGTATAAGAGAGTCATTACATTCAAGTTCAATCTTATCCACTCCAGGTCTCCACTCCTGCAAGTAAAACAAATCTACGGGGGAAGGGATGAGTTAAAGCTCAGTGAGGTTTTATTTTCTAAAAAAAAAAAATAAGTATCCAACAAGCAATCCAAATAGTTAAATCATGAGAACATCTCATTTAACGATTCAAGGCAGTCAAGAAGTAAATGTTCAAACATTTAAAGATTTGAAATCGTTCAAACCATTTCAAGAGTAATAAACATTCAAGCGCTCACTTGGAGCCATTCATTCAGTCATTCAGTCTCCGCCATTCAGTCATTCATTGCATTCCATCCACTGACCAATTCACTAGCCAGTTTTCCACCTGACTTCATAGCCATACTCGAATATACCAAAACAGTGACCCAGGGTTACCAACCTACTCGCTCGAGTCCACTTCTAGCTCGAATAGACTAGCGACGAAGGGCAAGGGCCCAACTCAGCCAATGGTTTACATTCATGCACAAGTAACATGTACAAGTAACATTCAGTCATTTGTTCATTGAAAATTTCACATTCAGTTAGATCAAGTGCGATAAAGTACACACTTGCCTATCAATCGTAAAACAATCTTTGAAAATACATTTTGAAATAATCTTTGAAAATACATTTAACAGTCAAATAAGCCAATAACAGCACAATAAAAGCATTTAATTCACAAACACAAGGAACACTCTTCACTTGACCTCACCAATTGGTCACCCTGGTTCTTCCTCTAGAACATTCTCGAGTCCTGTGATCATATAATCCATCAAAAGTCTAGCCAATTAAAGCCAAGATGATGAGAAAACATGAGATTCAAAACTTCACTTAGCAACCATAGAAACTATAAGTTTAACCCTAATATTAGAAGACCAAAAGGGCCATGGTTTCTTGTTTAAATCAAGTTATTATCAAGTTCAAATTAAGTGAAATATTTCATGCATGCTAAGGTTAACACATCACTAAGTATTTCAAATCAAAATATGCAGGATTTAACCAAAGAAAGTTAGGTTTAAAATCTAGAAAAGTTTTCCAAAGCTTTCCAAGTTCCACTCAATCCATTTGATAAATTTCCTAGCTTTGGTGACATTCTTTGAAAAGGTATAACTTGAGTTTCGTAGGTCAAAAAATCACAAATCTTACACCATTAGAAAATAGACTCGAAGCACTAACAGGCTTTAGAAGATATCTTCATGAAATTCAGCTCATAGATTAGTCAAATTTCAGTTTAAAAATCACTGCTATCACAAGTGTAGAAACAGAACAGTCATGATTTTCAAGAAACTTTGCAGATTTACTGGTAATAGAAATTGAACAATATCCTAAATTTTATACTGTCGGAAGTTCTATGAGTCTGGTTTCAAATGCAACAAATGGAACTCAATTCAGACTTTTCTATATGAATTTATATCCAATATCCCAAAACTGCACTGAGCTTCCTGCGAAAATTTTTCAGCAAGCAAATAGTTTGGAAAACTTTCTTAAACCTCTTTGTTTTGGCTCATAATCAATATACATATGAAGATTAAGGTTTAAAAAAGTATCTTAAGCAAAAACCTTGCCAAAATCACCATAAAATTCTGGAAAGTAACTCTGAAAAATGTCTCTCTCCTAATCGGCCAACTCTAGCAGAAATTTCAGCAAATTTTACCAACAAAACTTCCAACTTCCAACCTTAATTCCATGGCAAATACACAATATATCTTATCCAATATGTCATGAGTTATATCTTATCCAATATATCATGAGTTATATAGTAGGTATTCTTAGCAAAGAATTTCATCACAATTGCAAATATAAAAGTTTACCCTAGACTATCACTTCATGCATCAAAATCAGCTATCAATAACTTAGAAAACAAAAAAAATCTTCCATAAAGTCTTTCCTTTTTGCTCACAAAACTTCATATGCTAAGTATAAGAAAAGAAAGATAGATTGTCTAGCAAATTTACCTCTTGTTTTCCCCAAACTCAAGATGAAAAGCAACCAAGAACTACCAAGAGTTTCTTCCTCCAAGAACTCCTCCAATAGCTTTCTCCCAAGCTTGATTCAAGATTTGATGGAGTAGATTTAGGTTTCTCTCTTGTTTTCTCACTAAATAGGCAAGGAATCAAGGCTAGGAATGGAGTTGTTTTCCCTCCCTTTTCTCCCCAAATTTCATCCAGCCTAGGCACAAGAAAAAGAAATGTTCGTTTGGTGAAATGGAAGCTTAGTTATAAGAGAATTAGTCTTGGTCTTGGTCAACCCTAGTTAGATGATTGACAAGTGGCAAGAAACATGTGATATCTATCTAATTGCCTCCAAATATCTCTCTTTCTCCTAATTATCCATTAACACCTCTATTCCCACAATTTCATTTGCACAAAACTCCCTCTAATCCTCCAAAGTTTTCGCACGCATCTCACTAGTCGATCACACTAGTATCATGCACTATAAAATTTAACATACATCGAATGAAACATGCACCAAGTAAAATAAGAAAATAGGTCAAAATCATGATTCAACTAATAAAACAACCAAGAATTCAAGACAAGTAAATGAAAATCAAAGAAAATATGTAACTAACTATCGGGTCACAACACAACTTGCAAACATCTAAAAGTGAGCAAAAATGAACAAAACTTTTTTTTTCTTGGTCAAAGCTAGGGTTTGAAATCTCTTGTATTAAAAATCTCATTCTTTCCATAAATATGTCATGTCACAAAACGTTAGGCAATCAATTAAAAGAAGCAATAAGGTACAATAGTCCGTTATCATTCACTATATATACAAGCAAGCCAAATTGAAAGGTATGAAAATTTTGGGTCCTCACACAGTCTTTATGAATTAAAGGATTCTTGCTAGTGCAAAGATTCTTTCTTTTATCCTAGCTAGTTTAAAGCATGAAGAAGGAATTGAATTGTATCCAACTAAGGTTGTTATAATTGTACCTTTTCTTCATTGGTGCATGTTGCTGATTCATTCAGCTAGCTAAGATTGTTTCTATACAATGCTTGCAGGTTGGAGGGAGGATAGTGGAGCATGAAGGATTGACACTTATCACTGTAAGATGAGCAAGCCATCTAGTACCTCTCAACAAGCCAAGTAAAGCTTTGGCTCTCATCCATTCTTTCTAAAACAAGCACCCCTATGATGGAGCATGCAAAACATTAATCTTTACAAATACACCCCCTTTGAATATGATATCTTGCATTCTTTAGCTCAAAGAAATAGTAGTATGAATTAGTTCTTGAATCCCAAGTCTTGGTTGATCTACAAATGCAAATGTATTCCATTGCTGTCACTTTTATCTTCTCTATTGTTCCTCTAAATTGTTTCTGCATGTTGGTTGTTGGAGGAGAGTACATGAACAACTTCTGATTTTCAAGTTAACCATCTTGAATTTGACAGCTACTAAAAAATCCGGTAGGATTGAGGTGCGTAAAATGCTCTCTTTAAGACAATACACGCCCCTATGGTATTTTTTTAAATCGATGCAGAAGGTCTAGCGTGCCGCCACCAGGATACAACAGCCCAACTCTGTTGTTGTTACTTCGCTTTGATCTACACAACCAAGAGAAGTAGAAACTTCCCAATATCTTACTTTGCCCAAAAAAATCAGAATAAGGGAGAAACAAATAAGTGTAGGGAAAAATAATATTTAGAATAGTCTTTTTTGTGGAGAGAAGTGTATCAGAAATTCTCTAAAGGACTTCACTATTTATAAGCTACAAAAACCTTTACAAAATAGGTTGAATGTCCAAGTTCAATGTATAATAGTTTTTTATTTCATACTAAATTGTAGTTAATTTGTAGAATTTGTAAATTGATTCATATTTAAATGGCTTATAAAGACTCAATAATTCTTTATTTGACCAAATAATACATTTGTAACTCTTACTCAAATAATTGTAAAATAAATTTATTCAAAATGCATTGCACTCCCAACATTATAATTTCCATAACTCTCAAATAAATTATTATGCTCCTTGTAAAGATTTAGTCAAGGAAAAATTAAGATTTTATTAAAATACACCAACATTCCCCCATTTATTGTAATAAAATCTGAAAGAGATAAAAAAATTTGGGCAAAGTGAGAACATCATGCATAATGAAAGTGGCATTGCCTTGAAACCTTCATTTAGTGTTTCCATAATCCCCATATTAGAGTCAAAGTGGACTAAAGCCTAGAAACTAAGACTACTTTAAGATATGTAAGATTATGTCACACACATGATATTCAAGATATTAATTAACAAGTTTCTTAAGCTAGCACATTACGGCCTTATGCTTTATCCGAGATTCATGAGCGCTTTAGAGAATTAGCTAAATTCTCATAGGAAGCGGTCTTGACTTCAACATTCATATAGGTGAGTTTATCAAGAATACCCCTATAATTTAGGCATCCCACCCATAAAGGGCTACAAAACTCATTACAAGATTTATATCAAATCTTAATCTTATCTTCGTCATAGAATTACGAGCATGCTTTACACCATAGGGAGGGAATATATGCATGCTTTCCATCCAAACCAATCTATGATTCGTTTGTCCCTCACCTAATTTTTGGGATCTTCAGTCCCTAGGTAGTTGTATCCTCATAGATGGTTCCAATTTAATAATTTTTAGGCTCAAGTCCCATTCCCCTTGATATTTGAAAATTTTGTTCACTAGCTAGGGCTTTCAATAATGGATCCACGAGATATTCTTTTCATCTCATATGGTCTATATTTATAACACCATCACATAAATATGATCTCATTGACACTCAAGTCAAATTATTTCATCAAGTAGCACAATAATGTATGGTAAAACCAATATTTTGTGAGAATATTTCTCACATAATTGCCATACAAGCAATTATATTCACTTCAAGTGAAGGCCCAATATTTTCATTTTTTTTATTAGTAGCCAATAGTCTCACTAGAAATCATCAACATGACCCCTACTAGAAACTATTTTATTTCACAATAATATTCAATTTCATCTAGTAGGCTAGTAGTCCATAAACCTACTAGGAATCATTTTTCCAGTCTCCATGAAATTTTCATAGAATTTCTTTTCGCAAGAATATGAAATATTTACGACAAGTGCCTTCACATTATATTCACACTTTTGAGGGTGTATCCATCTGCACAAACTGAAGAAAAGAATTAAGAAATCCAAAAGCATGATACTCAATGTCATTTAATATTGCATTTCATTCCAACTTTAAAATTCATACGCACAAGTTGCGAAAATAACATGGCACGACATGAGGTTCTATACGTTCATTTTTTTTTGTTATTCACAATGAAAATCCATGTCATTGAGAATCTTTAATAGTATATCGGATTCTTTGCATTAATTTTTAACAAAGAAAAAACCCCCACTAGTTTAGTGTTTTAATGATATCCAACTAAACACATATCACATTCAAAGATCAAGTTCTTTGCATATTAGCATAGAAAACTACTATGAACCCCCACTATTTGTTACAACTTTGTAACATGCAATGGAGTATATATCTACTGCAATTAAAGTCAATGACCCAATTAATCATACCCAATGGAAGTTCACTTTTACTTTTTAAGAAGGCGCCTTTAAAATTTCTTCCAAAATGACGGTAGCAACTTGTCTAGTGCAGCAACGAGTTGTAATTGTTCAGTAATTCAAACTCCTTTAGATCTACTTCTCTGGTGCCATATTTTCCTATTAAGCCTTCCAAAACTTTTGGTAATAGGATAAAAAATTTCACAAAAATTGCAAACTTCATTAAAAAGATTATATAATAGATAATTCAAGTAATGGAATTCAACAACTTCCTTTTTTGATGATTTTTTCTTCACAAGCAATCTTTTATATATCTCATTGATTGAGATCTTCTCATTTTTTTTCCATCCATAGGTAGAAAAGTACTTTTTTAGCCCATCTTTTGAAGTGTTCGCCATTGAACTTGAAAGGCTTGTTGAGATTTATAGAACTTTCAACCGGTGTAGGGACAGTACAATTAGTGTTGCTTTCCATTTGAGTGTCGTCTTAAAATTGTTGGAGGAGAGTACACGAGCAACTTCTAATCTTCAAGTTAACCACCTTGAATTTGACAGCTACTAAAAAGTTTGGTACGATTGAGGCACATAGAACGTTCTCTTTAAGACGATATGCACCCCTACGGTATTTCTTTTAACCGTTACAGAAGGTCTAGAGCGCCGCCTGCAGGATACAACAGCCCAACTCTATGGATGTTGCTTCCCTTTGATCTGCACAACCAACAGAAGCAAAAGCTTCCCAATATCTTACTTTGCCCAAAGAAAATCAGAATGAGGGAGAAAAAAATGAGTGTAGAGAAAAATAATATTTAGAATGGTCTTTTTTGTTGAGAGAAGTGTATCAGAAATTCTCTAAAGGACTTCACTATTTATATTATAGGCTACAAAAACCTTTAGAAAATAGGTTGAATGTCCAAGTTCAATGTATAACAGTATTTTATTTCACACTAAATTGTAGTTAATTTGTAAATTGGTTCATATTTGAATGGCTTATAAAGACTCAATAATTCTTCATTTGACCAAATAATAGATTTGTAACTCCTATTCAAATAATTGTATAATAACTTCATTCAAAATGTATTGTAACTCCCAATATTATAATTCCCATAACTCTCAAATAAATTATTATACTCCTTGTAAAGATTTGGTCAAGGAAAAATTAAGATTTTATTAAAATACACCAACATTGGTTACCACTGCTTTAATGTTAAAGGACAGAAAAACAAAAACAAAAACAAAGCAAACTTTGGGCTATAATTAATACGTCTTGAATTGGAAAGAAGGTGTAAATCCCATTGAATTGCAGTAGCGCATAAGAGATAGTGAAACTGTTGAAATCATTAATTGAGTTCACATTCAAAAGTTTCAAAAGAAAGAAACTTGCTCGCTTCCTTCCTTGGGAAATCGGAAATTAACTGATAGTCCACACAAGTGAACTTGAAAAATGGATATTCTCATTTTATTCTACTCAATTAAATCTTTATTTAGCTACACCAAATATCACTCCCACCTAGTAAGGAGTAGAAGATTTTCAGTGGACTTATGTTGGTTGATCAATAGAAAGATTTTCTATGTAATTTTGCATACCAAATACTTCAATTCAAGTTTGAATTATTTCTTGATTTACGAGGTACATATTTTGATTTGCTCATAAAATATAAGTTTATCAGTGTTAGGAGTAAATAAGCTTAACACCATATATATTGTTATTTAGCAAGTACAACATCTACCAAGTATCCCCACAATTTTCGCTACATTACACTAAGCAATTTTACCCGTTAACCTACAATGCACTAAGCTCTCATATACCTTTTTTTCAAAAAAAAAGTTTGTTGTGTACCAATGAGGTCCTAAAAACCACATCTTTGTCCCTTTTCCTTTTCTTTGGATAAGTGAGATTTAAAACTACTTAATCTACCTTTGTCTGTAAGAAATGTCTTAATTGGATTCAAAAGTTTTGGTACAAGACATGGAATTTATTTGTCAAGAAAGATTCCTTTTCCTGCTTCTTGTCTTAATTAGCTAGCTTTTTTTTACAAAAACATTCGATGTTATGTAGCATCATGTACTTTAAAAAGAGTGATTGTTTTCTTCATTCTTATAACCTTTTTCACATTCTTCTAAGTAGTGTCACTGTTAGAGTTAAATAAGACAATTCCTATCAAGTGAGTGTTTATATTTTGTTAAGTTTCAATCTTTCAACAAGCATCACATAATCAGAAAGAGAGATAAGAAAAGTCCAAACTTGCTTACATATGAGAGTTTGCATCTTAAAATGGGCCATTTTCACAATTTTTTTCCACTCTCATAATGTCAGATAGTTACGTAACGAAGGAGGTGGCATGGCAATATTAATGGGGAGTTTCTTTTTTGCTTTAACTATATGTTGGATAAATGCATTGGGGAATTGGGACAAGGCTTGAAATTCCCATTAACTCCATGATCTTCCTCTTGATTACTAGTAAATAGTAATCTTTGCTTTTGATTACTAGTAAATAGTAATCTTTGCTTTTGATTGGAGATTAATGGTAGTATTGATTCTTGAACTGAATCCAGATCAAACGAAACTGACCAACAAGAATACGTAAGCGTACTACACTACTGACTACGATACACAGTTCACAGTTTAGTGGTGGGTTCTCCCTCCCTTTCTCTCTCTCTCTAGAAGTGGAAGGAAGCAATCCTCCAAGGGCAAAGCTTCCTCTGCATTTTTGCTTTTTTCCTGTGAATCATCTGCTAGTAAATTAAAATGAAACGAGCACCACAGATGCTCCAACTTTTTCACAAGGGAGATAGGGTGGAAGTCCTCAAAAGAGATTACTCCTACAACAAAGATGGAGTTTTCGTTTGGTTTCCAGGAATAGTGCTCCAGCCATCCTCCACCAGGTGCACCAACCGACCGAAGAACCACATCTATGTAGAGTTCAAGACCCTTAGAACAATAGCCATTGCAGTCCAAGATGAGGATAAGGATGATGATGATGATCATAACCGGACCCCTCTGCTGAGAGAATTCGTGGACCTTGTGATGTTAGGCCGGCGCCACCCAAGGAGTTGCATAGGTTCTTTAGAATTGAAGAATTCGTGGAGGCCCTTGTGGGGATAGAAATAGCAAGGGTTGGAGGAAAGTCAAGGTTTTGGACATTATGGAGAACTCTAAGTATGCGGTCACCATTCTTGCTAATACAACTAGTATTCATGATCATGATTTGCTAATACAACTAGTATTCATGATCATGATAATGATGATAGAGGGAAAAGTGCCATTGTGGAGGAAGTAGAGCAGTGGGGACTTAGGGTTGTTAGGGATTGGGATGACGGGTTTTGGGTACCATCCCTTGAGCTTCAGGTACTCCATTTCTACCCCACTCACTAACTTATCCCTTTCCATTTTTCTATCTTTCTTTCTTTTTTCCTTTTTTCCTCTAATAAGATAAACATTTGGTTCTTAATTGATAGAATGGAGAATAATGGAGTTGATTTTTGAGGAACAGTCAAAGTGAAATTCAATGTAAATTTCATGCCATTTCTATGCTATGTGGATAATTTAACTCATTCCATGTTTGTATTCTATTTACTTTTCTCCTTAAGGTTGTTACTGCTTGCAAATGTTTAGCCATATATGCATAAAGCCTGAAACAAGAATAAATAAAGATGCATAATTGCATTCCCAATTTATTATTTGTCTGCTTAGCTTTTGAATTGTTGATGTGCAGAAACCCTCACCCGATTCAGATACCCTTTCGCAAAGTGTCAAGTTGAGGATGAAGTACCACCAAAAGTCATCTTACCCAAAGTTTCACAAGTGGATGTCAGTGGAGGTCAAAAGTGATGAAGAAGGTTTCCAGGGATCATGGTATGAAGCAACTATGCTTGGATCTTTGGGAAATGCCAAGCTCCTGGTGGAATACCTAACACTCACGATAGAGGATGAGACTCAATTTTTCAAAGAAGAGGCTGGCATTTCATGCATCAGACCTTGTCCCCCAGAAATTCATCAGGTTGAGCATTTTGAACCTTTTTACACTAGTGGATGCTTGGAATAATGATGGTTGGTGGGTGGGTCATATATCCAAAGTTAAAGATGGCTTCAAGTACAAGGTTTTTTTCGAGAATACAAATGAGGAAATTGATTTTGAACATGTCCAATTGAGGCCTCATCAGGATTGGATCAAGGACAAATGGGTTGCAGCTCCTAATGTAAGATTCTTACCAATTTTCCTTATCTTGTTCTTATTTTCTCCAAGAAAATCTTTTCCATTTTTTAAGCTGCATCATGTGAAGATAATATTATACTGCTCTAGATAAGCATTGTTCATTTCATTGCCCTTCTCGTTTTTTGGTGGCAGGTGGTTGATTTACAGAGGAGTTCAGTTAAAATGGGGATAAAGCCTAGAGACTTGAAGCTCAAGATAAAATGTAGTAGAAATATAGAAGAGGAGAAGTTCAACAAGGGGATGATGGTGGAGGTCAAGAGTGATGAACAAGGATACCATGGTTCTTGGTATACTACAGCCATTGCCTACCCCATTGCAGATGACAGGTTTTTGGTTGAATATCAAACATTGAGAACAGATGATGAATCTGAACCCCTTTTAGATGTGGCTAAAAGTTCTTACATCAGGCCTTGTCCACCTCATATTCAAAAGCTTGACAGTTATAAATTGCTTGAAAAAGTTGATGCATGGTATAATGATGGATGGTGGGTTGGCCTTGTTAGCAAAGTTCTTAGAAACTTAAAGTATGTAGTTTATTTCTGGACCTCAAATGAGGAAATCAAATTTGGTCATTATGATTTGCGGCCTCATCAAGAATGGACTGGGGAAAAATGGATCACAGCTTTCAGGGTATGGATTTAAATGCTCTTACCTAGTAATTCTTTTGGAAGCATATATTAGTTCAGTAAATCATTTCTGAAATCTCTAATGTCCTGAATTGGACCCACGTGGAGTTGTAAAGATATTTATGAATTCTTTTAAATCTATGCTGACTATGAATATTCTTGAGATGCTGAAGAAGTCCAAGTTACTAAAATCCAAGCTTGGAAAGTTGAGGGGACAAATTGGTGGAGTGGAATTGGCTCCGCGTTTTTGCAATGGGATGAAGGTAGAGTTTAAAAGAGATGAAGTAGAGTACATGGGTTCTTGGTATCCTGCAGCTATTGTTAAACCCATAGGAAATGGAAAGTATTTAGTGGAATATCAAACTCTGAAGACTGATGATGAAATTGAACGTCTCAAAGAAGAAGCTGATGCTTTATGCATAAGGCCATGCCCCCCAATTGTCTAGCAAACAGAGCGATTCAAACCACTTGAAGATGTTGATGCTTGGTACAATGAAGGGTGGTGGGTTGGTCAGATCTATAAAGTGGTCGACGATTCAAAGTACTAAGTTTATTTTGAGACCACAAATGAAGTCACGGAGTTTCAGCATTCTGATTTGAGGCCTCATTGAGATTGGATTAATTAATAATGGATTTGGCCTATGAGGGTACGAATCTTAGTGCTAAATCTCTATGCAGTATTATTTTTCTCAAATGCACATAAAATGGCTTAGGAAGTTGTCAATACAAATTTATTAGCCTATATTATCACCAAATGAAGCACGAGGCCATGAACTGTTTTGTCCTCTGCACTTAAGAGTAACAATCAGGATGAGATGTCAATAGTTTTGTAATTGCAACAACTTCATTGTTTGCATTAATCACTTATCCAAGGATTTTCTTGTGTGTTTACAAACCAATTTCTTTTGGTTATCTGCTTTTATAGGGAAGGCTTCGATGATCACCAAAGTAGCTATGCATGAGAGGGCACACACACTTTTGGTTTGAGATTTTATGTTGATAGACAAATCCTCTCATCTTGCAATAGTTGAAGCACGCTTCTTCCCTTTTTGAAAGATGGGATGATAATATATGTCTCCGTTGACATTGGTGCATCCAATAGTAATTACAATGATGTATTGGTATATGGCTGTTTATGTATATTTTTGTCTATATTAGTTGTGGGTTGGTTAGAAATGGCACCAACATTTCTAACAATTAGAAAGACTTGATCTTTAAAGTTAGAATAATTTTAATCTTTTTATAATTGTAATATCCCATATTTTGATGCATATTAATTTCTTATGGAGATTTAATATTAAGTATTCTAATGCCATTAACCAATTGGTACTCTCTAGTAGTATAGTTAGTGGGAAAATTATTATTAAATGTGTCATTTTACCTAATTTGTCTTCTTGCCATAACTGCATATGAATTGAATTGATTACTATACTAGTTAGTCACAGGAATCAACTCTACACATGCTTTTTATAACCTACCATAATAGTTAATCAAAGAATGTAACCACAAACTAATTTAAATTGATTATCTTGTTTCCTTCTATTCATGCTTGACAAATGTGTCATTCCTTTTCCTTTAATTCATATAGTAAGATTTCAAATACATTTGGAATCATGAATATTTTCAAGCCCATTTTCTTAAAAATCATTTTCTTACCATATTACTTAGGCAGATTAACCTAGCCATATTACTAATCACTAATCATAAGATTCAACGAATATAGCTAGTCCATTTTCTTTAATCCATATGGTGAGATTTAAAATACATTTAGTATCATGAATATTTTAAATTCTGTTTCAATAACATTACCAATTACCAACTAGAATATTACCCTTTCAATCAAGCATTTTTTTTTCTCCAAAAATGATACCATGAAAATTAAACTTAGGGTGTATATACTCTAAACACAAAAGTAAACCATTTTTTTTTCTCTGACAAATGAGCAAACCACATAAGTGAACTCTCGAGAGAGAGAGTGAGAAAACACCTGGAGAGAGATTTGACAAGGACAAGAGGAAGGATGGCTGACTACGACATAAATCCGTCAACCAAGTAAGCAGTTCAATTTTACCATCTTAAGTTCTTTATAATCAAGTTTTGTACATTCACAATTAACTTAGACCCTTAGTATGATTTTACAAATGAATCTCGTCAGGCAATAATAGGTTATGAACTTATATATTCTAAATTTTATTAAAAGCATCATAGGTCAACAATACACATCTGTTTCTTTTCTTTTGACATGCTATTATATTAATCATTGCTGGTTAAGAGTATGTCAAACAATATAAACTTAATCATTAATAAAAGATGCACTGATTCATTATAATTCTCTTGGACCTTTATAAGATACATTAGTTGGGTTCATATTGCATGATTAGCAGATTCCCGAGATAGTTCATGCTAATGGTAATTCATGTGAATATATACATCTAGGGCAAATGATTTAATTGGTCCGCAACTAGTCTAAAAGACAATATAGGTAGGAAGGAACCTGATATTGATTAGTCTTGTACATGTGCAACTGGTTGAATGGAAAAAATCCACATTGCATCTTTACCTAACATATATGAATCCAATATTGAAGGGAAATAAAAGAATGCGTCAGGCGTTCACAATCTCTTATTGTATCTATTTCTTGGTCCAGGAAACAAGTAAAATTGCGATCATAGTTGTATTGAAAATTAGTAGATCATAATTGTTCTAAAAGAATTTGAGCTTTATATGTTATATCAATGTGCAAAGAGGGGTTTCTCTTAATATAATTTATATGCTTATGTGAATATATATTTGCAAATATATATATATATATATATATATATATGAATTAACTTTTTATGCACTGATAGTGTAGTAATTTTTTACACTAGCAACCTTGGATGTGTGCCACATTGTATAATTTGAATTTCAAATTTGAAATCATATTCTATGGCATGATCTAAATCTACTTGTGTAAAAAAATCTTTACACTAACAGCATACTTGGTCAAACAAGGGCAGCAGGTTTTACTCAGTGAGCATAGTGATGCTCACCCCACGACTTTAACATTTTTTTGCATAGAGCGAGTTCATTTATGAATTTATTGAAACTGATGGTGATTGAAATTAGTAGAGCTGGATTACAATTAGAAATGTCAAATAGTGATTGAATAGATATTGTCTTCGAATCATTCATGCAATAATGAGCATGTATGGCTCAATAGACAAGTTGATTTGTCATTTTATTATCTTTTTTTTGTAACCCGGAACATGCCCTGACCTGCGCCCTTTGGACCCGAGCCTGCACACCAAATCAGAGGGAAGCCGATAGCCCCATACAGCTTTTCTGAGCGAGTCAGTATGTATAGCGCAGCGGGCACGAATCGAACCCCGGTCAGTGGGGAAACCAGCAATTCAAGGCCGACCCCTCAACCGCTGCGCCATATGCCCTGGGGGCTCATTTTATTATCTTTGCTGTGCTGTTTGAAATAAGTTCCGTACTAGAGTATTTACTATTTCCACAAATACTTTCAGAATTACCACAAATGGAGATGGCTGGACTTCAACAAGTACTCCTAGAATAAAGGTTTTCTTTCTATATTTTTTCTTTTATTCATGCCATCATTTCAAAACAAACTAGGTAACGTACACTTTAGCCCCCATCATTACCACTAAAAAGTAAAAAGTCTAAAGTCTTTTCAGATAGTTAAAAGGTGATCACGTTAATCTCTCTTCTTCTTGATTGTTTTTAATTCCTGAAAATAGTAATTATATTAATTGGTCAAGCATCTATTATACAGATGTCAATTTGCTTTTTTTTTTTGGAATCTCTAATTAGAGCTGGATTCCATACACCAACACATCCTTTGATCTCACCAAAAAGCATCTCAAGTTTATAGGTAAACTAACGTAGATATGTTGTTTTATTACCTATATAATGAAATGTATTTTCTGCAAGTATACTCTATATATTAAGCCACAATTGCTATTTGTTATGTTTAGCTAACTATGCCTACACTTTTCTTTTGATTTGGCTAGAGAGATTTCCATAGCTCAAGACTCGTGATTTCTATATATTAGAAGAGAGTTATGCACGTAATTTAAGGCCTATTCCTAATTATTATTCTCTCGTTTTCCTTCCTCAAGCTTTGTCTCTTTCTAAGGCCATATAATAGTCTCTCTAAGTTTCTCTTCCTAAGACGAGTTCTAAGTTTCTCTTCCTAAGACGAGTTCATTTTGAATATCGTGTAGGTCACTATGTGGCTTAATTGGCAGACCTTGTCTATGACCGAAATAAGGATGCAAGGAACTGAAGGGATTTTTATATCAATGCAAGTTTATTTCAGAATTTTACCCGTTGGACTGCAAGTATACAGGCCATTTAGTAGTTTTGGGCAAATATCAGGTCGATCCCACAAGGAGCAATGTTTATAAGTACAAGGTCCTTATTTTCTCTATTATTTAGACTTATAATGAATTTGAACAGAGAAATAATATTGCTACTGTCTACAATTCTGAGTTAATAAATTGAAAGATACAAATGGAGATTTTTCACTAAAGACTTGAATCTAGGGATATAGATTCCACTTATGGCATAAACAACACAAATGAATAGATTTACCTCTTGTTATTATTCTCGTTAAACCAGGGATTCATTTCCAATATTATCAAATCACATTCTCATGATAAAATGGCCTAGAGCAGTCCAGTTTTCCCTATTTTCATGGTGAAATACTACTTCTACTCTGTTTTCCTTCATGAAATGCTAGATAATCCACTTAAGTGTATCTCTATTTTCATGAACATACAACTCAAGCTCTACTCATGTTTTTCCATTGTTACTACTAATTCTCATTGACTAATAACAACTATAAACATGCTATTGGTGATCAAACAACAACAAGTAATTACAACTACACAAATAGACAAGTTAATACAAGATACAACTAGTATAAATCACATTCAATTCATATCATTTAGTCATAAGTTTCATCTACTCCCTAGACAAAGAATTTAACTACTCATGAATGATATAACAATCAAACTCACAAATTTATTAATGCAAAACATCATAAAGTACAAGTACAAGAAAGATAAAGGAAAGCTTAGCCAAGTAATGGTGAAGCCCTCAAATTTCTGCTATGTCTTGTACAAGATGATTACAAGTTAAGTCTCTAAGTGCTTCCTCAAGAACTTCTAGCTAGAGAGAAAAAGAAATGTTACAAGAAGAAAAACTAGCTACGTATGGTCCTCCCCTGGCTTCTCCTTGCTTTTCTGCATAAAAGATGGTAGAAAGGCGCTTTCTTCTCCTTCATGATTCCAACCACTCAGATTTTGTAAAGAAAGTCAAAAGAAATGTTATTTTGACTTGTCAATAACTCATTTTGTCTTCCCTTTTGTTGCAGAAACACGTGCCACCGAATTCTCTCACCCAAGATAGCTGGAAAGTTGTGTGAAAAATGAGAAAAAACAGCTGTGCCACTTGCAGAAGAAAGAGGCAGATCCGAGCCCCCGATCCGAGGGGTGAAAAGGGATCCGAGCTCGGATCATTGTTGATCCGAGGCCTTTTTCTTATGGATCCGAGCTCAGATCCTATGACCTCGGATGCACTGCTCCAGAAATACAAACAAGGGCTCAAATTGCCATTTGTTCACACGGATCCTCGGATCCGTGCTGGTTAATTTCCAGTTTTTTATTTCTTAACTTTTTCTTCAATTTTGCTCCTAGTATCCTTGTACTTTATCCTCCAGGTGATCCTTACATTTTTCGTCATCTCGTGCATGAATTCCATCTATCAATATCCTTCACAATTTCACAAAATTAATGCGTTACTCCACTCATTTATCAAGTTTGAACACTTAAACAATATTTAAGCAATTATCACCAAAAGAGTTCAAATATGGCTTTAATCTTCTCAAAACATACCAAAAGTTCATGCCAAACTTGTACAAAATGTACGTTATATGACGACCCCACCTCCCCCTAAGGCGTACCAAAGGGTTCGGCGGACCGCCTGCCCAACTCTCGCCAGGACTCACTCACTCGTATCACATGCATACATCCATAGACCATAAATAACATCGCAATTCAAGCTTATAATTTACATTGATGCACAATCAAGATACAAAACCTCAATATACCCAAACTGGTTCAAAGTGTATACAATCCAGATACAAAACATTCTATTCGAGTAATAGCGCGAGTACAAGTCAAAAGTCAAAACAACTAGTCTACGCTAGTCTTTACATATTTCACGCCTCACTCGTACCCCTGAAAGGAAAACAAATGGAGTGGAATGAGCTAAAAGCCCAGTGAGATTCCAAATAGCAAATTGACCATTATTTATAAGTACAAGTTTTCGATATAGCAAAGTAACGAGTATGAAGAGTTCATAAAGGTGAGCAATAACACGTCAAGTAGCAATCTCAAAATGAGCGAGTGTAAAAGTTTTTCAAAATAAACAATAATCCAATAAGCAATAATCATTCCAAAGCATAAGGATACGGATGGCTCTCAGGAGCCAACTTCTATTCATCATCAGGAGCTTGATCACGTAGTAGTTGACACTCCGTCAACTTTCAAGTAAAGGAACCAATCCAGTAGAGCACCACTTAACTACTCTCCGTCCACCATTCAAACCCCCTACTGGGCCCAAAATCCTCAAGAAACACGGGTGGTAATACTCGAGTATACCAATTAGTCGAGAAGATATCACTCCACTCGACAAAACAAGAGACCCAGGGTTCGTTACCCAATCAACCAAGCCCTTGCCGGCTCGACTTAAGTAACTCGCCGCAGGGTTTCTGGAATTCCAGGAAGTGCGCGCATCATAAACAAGTATATCGAGTCAATTGCAACAATAAACAAGTATATATCACATAAGGGCAAGTGCGATAAAGTACACTCTTGCCCTAACAATTCACGTATATAACATGTAATCATATTGGCCACGTATCAAGTTCAAGTATCAAGTCCAATTCGGTATTTGAAAGCACTCACCAAAAGATATAGTGCCTTTACTGGTCACTTTCAGGTTATACTCCGGGTTCGGAGTCCAAATCTGCGATAAAACTCAGTTTGAGAACTTTGAAACATGACTAAGATTCGAAACTTAGACGTTTCGTTCAATAAAAATCAAGAAATTGGAATTCACTTGGAAAGTAGTCGTGAAACACTTGCTCGCTTTTTAAACGATAAAACTTTGTAACATTTATACTTGAAAATGCCATGCGAGTCGAAAGTACAAGGAAAACATACTCCGAACAATCATTATTTCATTTCTCAAGGGTACAAGTTCGGCCAAGTCCTTACTTATATACCTCGGAACAAGAAGACTCAAGTACCCTAGATGGTTCAAGTGATATTCATATCAACTCTACCCAAGTCGCAAGTGTATTTCTATAGTTCTCGAGCGTAAATTTGGGCAGCACGCCTTTTGTGTTTACCTAATTTTTCAGCCATTTATGGCTTCATTATTTTTTCCTCAGCCAATCCCAAAGTCATACATATCATAGATTCAAGTAAATAGCCGTTCCATAGGCTCATAACAACATAAGAATAAAAGTCAAAGTGATAACAAGTGCGGAAATGTAACCTAGCAAAAGACAGATTTGACGTGGGGTTGCGGAAAGAACACATCCGAGGCTACGCTTATCGGATTGAGGCGCAACTTATACCGTTTCGAAGCTAAGACACAGGGCTACAATGTTAATGAAGAACACTTAGTCTAATTTCCAGTGTAACCTGGTCAAATTCCCAATTCACATAACCTAATTCTAACTAATCGGCTATTTAACTGTACTGCCTTCAAATGGCCATATCTCAATCTACCAAGGTCCGTTTAAGGCGTTCTTGGAGGCGTTAAAAATCTAAGACAGTGTACTAAAACTTTCATGTTTTGGAAAATGGCTAAATCCGAACGGATTATAGTGAATAAACACAACCAAATAGACTAAACTGTCCACACTGAACTCTGGAATGTAACCTAGAACAGCGAGGGTATTTTGGCCTTTCTACAATATACGTTGCTCCGATTAGGCTGAAATTTTGTAGGCACCTATAAAATACCATTCTATACAACTTTTATGTTTTATTCCAAGCCTGATTCGGCCTCTAACTATGAGTACTAAAACCGGGCAGAACTGAACTGAAATTTTTCAGAAATCTGGGATTCTTGCAATCAATTGCTAATTTCCTTATTTTTGGCTTGCTTCACTACCTTAACTTCCCATATCAGATTATAAACATCAAAGCCCCAATTTTTAAGCACTAGAAAAATTATAGGAAAGCTGTAAAAATTTCAATAAAAATGGAAAATCATGATCCAAGCCTCTATTTCACCACATACATCAATAATTCAACCATATATGACATATTTAGCAACTAATCGCGAATTTAATCGGAGAGTCAAGGTTCTAGCATGTATACCTTTCCAAGGAGACTAGAAACAAGTGTTTAAGGCCTTTGTTCCTCAAGAAAATTACACCGGTAGGTAGCCCTTGTGCTAGATAACAACTTAATCGGAGTAGATTTGCGCGAATAGAAGAAACTTTTCAAGATTTGGAGAAGAACAAGATGAACTCTCTTTGTCTTTCTCTCTCTCTCTTGTCTCGGCTATGGAGCAGAAAAATGAAGAAGAAAGGCTGTTCTTAGGGAGTTAAGAAGACAAGAAGATTAGGATTAATCTAAGCCACAAGTTTGGCCAACACTTGGCTTAATTACAACCACAAAAATTTCTCTTTCTTCTCCTTGCATTTTAGCCACAAATTTCGGTCAAGAGATAGCCATGAGAGGGAAGATATTTTGCTCAATTAGTGATAAGCTTGTATGGCAAGAAAGTGGTGATCAAGTGGTGGTTAAATTGGTAGTACACGGTACGCGTCGGTTCGAGCCGTTTTTCCTTAAATCACACGTACTAGGGTTTTTTTTTTTTTTTCTTTTCACTAACTCTTTATCATTGCTTCTAATCACATATTATTTCTCATTTAAAAGTCACTCTTAAGTACCAAATTTGATCCCTGCTCCGTACCGAAAATTCATCCGGCGAAAAATCGCGAAAACCCTAATTTTGCCCCAATCTTGAAAACGAAGAGTAAAACCCTACTTTCTAGGTTTATTTGCACTTATTGTGGAACGATTGGGTAGTAGGGCTTTAATAAATAATGAATTTCCAAATAAAAGGAAATTTTTAAGAAAAACGTGAGGGTTTTACAATTTCAGTGATTAAAATTAGGGTTTCTATTAAAATATGAGACATTTAAGAAAACCGGTTAGTCACAAGTAAACTAGGGTTTTTGATTAAAATTTTAGGGTTTCTAGTCTTTTAAAACAAAATAAGGTTTTAAATCAAACCCAAAGAAATACACTTTAGTATCTTCTTTACAAACAACCTCCTAATATTCGGGGTGTCACACGTTAAATATTCACTTATCAAATTTCCCCACACTTGAATCATTGCTTGTTCTCAAGCAATTTACACATAACTTACTACAATGATTCAAGAGATAAAACAATATACGTACTTTTGTCAAAATTTAATTCCTCAAACCTTAGAAACCAATCATTATGCCATTGCTCAGATTACACTAAATACTCATAATGTCAAATTAAAGAAAGATAATTATGCCTTATTTTCAACATATTCAACTCAATCTCTCATTCTAACCTAATTTCATCAATAAGTAATTCACATAGTCAATTTATGGCCTTTCTCATCATATATCCATCAAAATTTTCATAACTAAGAGGGATTTATTTATACTTCATTTTACTTAAATAGTGACAATGCCGTTTTACGCAAAAATCGACACTTTTAGGTGAAGATTTTCGGTTACTCAACATTTCACTAATTCAAATTGCAAAGCATACTCTTAATTCCAATACCTTTTTACGCGAATGTCGACATTTGTAAATGCCAACCCCCGGTTACTCAGTATGTGAATCATTGGAATAGAATTTTTTTTTATTCATCAAGAAAGCAAACCAATCACAAGTTCTGCTTACAAACGCTTACAATCATTGGAATAGAATAATAATATATATACATATATATATATTTTTTAACATAATATCTTCATACTTCCCTCTAAGCATAATTACAGGATGAGTCTGGCCTTGTTTTGACTATATCAATCACCTACTTATAAAATTAAGTAAAAATGAAAAATATCATCAAACATGCAAAATTCTAAACATAATTTTCCTTACTTAACTTAATATACTTTCTAAAATATAAAAATTCTAATTGCATAATAACTAATTTCAAGCCAAACGAGGACTAAACCTTTCCAAAATACATATAACATTTTATCCAATGGAAGAATTAGGCACTTAAAATTGAACATTTTGGCCATTATTTTTAAAAAATATTGCAATGAAATATTGAAAAATATTTTGAAAAAATTTTGACAGAGTTTCCCCATATAAATGGACAAAACTCCCTGCCAACAACCTCAATTTCAAGAAAATTAATCTCATGACAATATTTTCAAATATAATTCCAACATTTCTAAGCCATAAACAACTAAAATCATGCACTCCAAGACACAATCACCCCATAAGATAAAGTAATCCCTCCTCCACACTTAAATTGCACAATGTGCTCATTGTAGAGGATGATAAAAGAAACTATTACTCCCCTCAAAAGAAGTGATGATGCAATTTGAATCCTCTAATCCTCATGAACATCCAAATTCTGTTCAAAATAAAACAAGGGGTACGAGGAAACATAAGTAGCACAAGATGAGTCAAATAAAAAGAAAACTTCAAAGTTTAAACTCAACATAATAAAAGAAAAATGACGAAACAAAAGATTGCAAAAGTCCAATTGGCAATAAATCTTCATGGCTGCTCAGAAGTAGGATCCACAGTCTCCTCAGCTCCTTGAGGACCATGAGATGTGCCAATATGTCCCTCGTCAGGATTAGGAGTCGGAGTAGGTGACCGGCGGATGTTGAAATATCTTCCATCGCCCGAAGACGACGATCATGCCTGTCTAGTCGCTCCGTCATCAGTCTCTCCTGCTGATCGATGCGTTCCATGACCCTCGTCTCCATACAACAGATGGCATTGAGGATTTCTTGCCATTTTGATCTCGGAGGAGGGGGTGGTCATGGAATAGGAGGAGGTAGATCCTGTTGTGCCTCCGTTTCTTGAACAACCGGTTCCTGCTGAGTGTGAGGTGGGGGCTGAGTTGAGGTCGACGCTTCTCCAACGTCTCGAACCAAGGAGACTCTAAAGTCTGTAGGGATACCCAAGGACCTGAGTAACGAAACATTGACTTCATCGGCAGCTTTAGTGACAATAGCTCGTGCTGCTCCAAGAGGCACATTGAGCTTCTCAAATAGGATGGAAAGAAGGCGAGGGAATCCAAAACAGGTTTCGCCGGCTCTCATACGGGCTGTGGTCCGCATGTAGCTGATAATAATACTGGCAAGAGGGATACCAGTGAGCTGCTGACCCACACCATGTATCATCTTGTCCAAGAAATAAAGATCGCAATTTCAGAGCTCCCTTTTTCCACTCCTCTTTGGCACCACATTAAAGGCAAAAAGATAGAATATCAAGTGGTACCTAGGATAGAAAGAATCGGCATATACGGTGAGCTTTTTCGAACTTTCTCGCTCACGGTACTGACCCTTAAGACGTGCCATAGCTTCTCCCACTTGCCATGGATCACGGGTTTTGAATTCTTTGGTCAGCTTTACGTCCACTCCTTCATCTTTGAGTTTGATATGCCGTGCAATGGTCTCCTTATGGATGGACACCCTCTGGCCTCGGACCCAAGAGACAATTAAATTGGCGCTGTGGCTCTGCTTATTTTCCACATTAGCGTAAAACTCCCGCACCAAGTCTGAGTAGTAATGCCGTGGCAACTTCAGTATATTCTCCCATCCAAGTCTCTTGAATGCCGTGGACACCTTGTAATGATCATCCACCTCGGGTGCCAGATGCTTCTCAATTATGATCTCCTTGTCCAATCCGGTTTCATACCACTGTTGGTTTTCAAGCGAAGTGAATCGCGTGGTATCATAGTCTGGAGGTGACTCATCACGGCTAGTGGACGCTATTTTACGCCTGGAACGAGGTGGCGACTCAGGTGAGGGAGATTTCTCAATTAGTGACTCCTCAGGTGACGGAATGCTTTCCTCGCTCGAAGACGGCGAAGGAGTGCGAATATGAGATCGTCTTGTGCGAGCCATGGTACCTATATCAAAAACAAGATCAAATGCACATTAGAAGAATTCTAAATCCCTTGAAACACTCGACCAACAATGTAAAGAAAAAAATATGATTTGGAAAAATTTCGGCAGAGTTTCCCCTTAAAAAAGGGCTAAAACTCCCTGCCAAATTGTACCCAAATATAATCAAAGGTCCTACTTAAACCATTTCCAACTGAAATGCACATGTATAATATCAATTTTTATTTAAAATCATATCACATGGCTTGAAAAATCCACTCACCACTCCATCTCTTGAAATTTCAAACAATAAGCAAGAAAAAGGTAAAAACTAGAAATACTATAGGTGTGCAAAGTTATTGGATACACAATCAATCTTGAAAAACCACCTAAAGTAACATTTCAATGCTTATGCTAATATTATGTTCAACGTCAACCATTTAGCATTGTTACCCATGGAATTCATACCAATTTAGGCAAATAATTATATGTTATCCTCTAATTGGCATAAAAGTAATCTCCATTTCTTAAAAACAATTCAAAGTAATCTAAAGAAACAAGGAATTTTAGACCAAAAAGTACAATGTGCTTTAACCTCATAATGGAGAAGGAAAATTATGCAAAAAATATTACCAAAGCCACAATTCTCTCAATACTAAACAAGAAAATAGTTGTAACAACTTATTTTAACACAATGTACCACAATTATGACAAGAAATTTCAACAAATAAACAATTACCAAAATATGCCCAAAAATTAGAAAAATGTAAAATTGGGACTTATAAAATCTCAAAGAACATTGTAAATTGTTACCTCAACTGTGTAGAGTGATGGTGGAGGATGATAATGATACAAAGATGAGGAAGAAACAAGCCCAAATTCGTCCACAAATTGCGAACTTTCAGAGCGGCCCGAATTTCAGTTTTGAAGATTAAAACCCCCGAAATTGATGTTTTTAAGATGAGATTGTTGAGGGTTTATGATCACATGAGGGTTTGGGAGGATTTTATGGTAAAAGATTGGAAGATTAATGAAGAAAATGGAAGATTGGATGAGAGGGGTTAGGGTTTCGGTGAGAAGAGGAAAAAGAAACTGGAAAAATGCAGATCCGCAGCCTCGGTTCTGCTCTTATTGCGAACCGATCCGAGCCCTCGGATCCGACAGGGTTCGGATCCTCAACTTCAGATGTTCAGCCGAACCCTCGGATCCAACTGGATTTTATTGGATCCGAGCCCGGATCGCCTTTTTTCGTCTTTGATCCTCAACGGATCCGAGGTTGTCTGGGTTTTTCGGATCCAGGCTCGGATCAGCACATTTCTGCACTAATTGCAGAAACTGCAAATTTTTTTTAAACTTTTCCTCCCTTTTCGGGCCAATTCCAAATTACACACAGGACAAACTTTTTATCAAATCTAACCTCCCACGCAAGTGTAATATACCATAAACACAATATCCAATCTCTCAAAACACATCAAACACATTTACATTGCAAATCGAGGGATGAGATTCTTTGATCATTTTTGCACTTTTACACCAAAATAGCACCTTTGGGCATGAAATGCACATCAAATGAGTCCATGAGCAGTTATAAACATGTTATCACCGAAACTCACTTGAATATACTGGAAATGCAACATATTATAAGTGAAAGGGAATTTTAAACAGTTAAAACAGAATTTGATAAGAAAACATCCCTTTTTACTATTGTTCTTCAAGTGCACCTCCAAAATGGATGTTGAAACTCCGGAACCTCCTACAAACAAGTGAAATACATATAATTAGTCAATTAAATCACACCAAAATTTAAGAAATACATAAAAACACACAACTACAATATTATTATTGGGTTGCCTCCCAACAAGCGCTTTATTTATAGTCTTTCAGCTCGACTCTCCTACAGCTTCTTTAACTCTCCATTGTGTTTCCTAAGGAGTAAATCACTCCTTTAGGAACCCTTTCTCCAGCTAAATAGGGTTTCAATCTTTGACCATTTACTTTGAATGGGACACCATTTTTTCCTTTTATTTCTACCGCTCCATAAGGAAACGTGCGAACCACTTCAAATGGCCCGGACCATCGAGACTTAAGTTTTCCAAAAAACAATTTAAGCCTTGAGTGAAACAATAACACCTTTTGCCCTTCTTCAAAATGCTTAGGAAGAATATGTTTATCATGCCAAAATTTCACTTTTTCTTTGTAAATTCTGGCATTCTCATACGAGATTAACCGCGATTCCTCCAATTCACTTAACTCGAGCATTCTCTTTTCACTTGCAGATTTAAAATCAAAATTAATAGATTTAATGGCCCAATAAGTTTTATGTTCTATTTCTACAGGTAAATGGCACGCTTTCCCATAAACAAACTTATATGGAGACATCCCCAACGGCGTTTTAAATGCCGTTCTGTAAGCCCACAAAGTATTTTTGAGCTTGTTTGACCAATCCTTTCTCGAATGATTGACACTTTTCTCTAGGATGATTTTAATCTCCCGGTTGGCCATTGGCTTGAGAATGATAGGGAAGTGACTTTTTATGCCTACATCCATATTTAAGTAACAAAGTGTCAATAGTTTTATTATAAAAATGCTTACTTTCATCGCTTATAATTGCCTTTGGGACTCCAAACCTATAAAATATGTTCCGTTTAAGGAATTTAAACACAACCATAGCATCATTAGTTTGTGAAGGAATGGCCTCCACCTATTTAAATACATAATTGACTGCTAAAAGAATGTACTTATTATTAAATGAATTAGGAAATGGTCCCATAAAATCAATACCCCAAACATCAAATAGCTCAACTTTCAAATATGTAGTTAGAGGCATTTCATTCTTTCTTGAGATATTACCGGTTCTTTGGTATTGATCACAGCTTTTAACCCAATTTCTAGCATCTCGGTACATAGTGGGCCAATAAAATCCTGATTGTCATATCTTTGCTACGGTTTTAGTTGTATTAAAATGACCTCCCGTTTCAAGGTTATGATAATGCATTAAAATACTATGTACCTCTTCTTCCAAAACACATCTTCTAATTATTCCATCTGCACAATGTTTATAAAAGAACGGTTCCTTCCAAAAATAATGTTTAGCATCGTTTAAGAGTTTTTTCTTTTGATGGGAATTCAAATCACTTGGTATCACTCCACTAACTATAAAATTAACTAAATCAGCATATCATGGTGACTTTTGAATTGCCATTAAAAACTCATTTGGAAATTCTTCTTTAATGGATAAATGATCTTCTTGAGGCATGTTTTCCAGTCTAGAAAGATGATCAACAACTAAGTTCTCAGATTCTTTTTTTATCTTTGATCTCCAAATCAAATTCCTGCAATAATAAAATCCATCGAATTAGTCTAGATTTTGCATCTTTCTTATTTAAAAGATATTTGAGTGCTGCATGGTCGGTAGAAATGATAATTTTAGATCCTATTAAGTACGATCTTAACTTATCCAATGTAAATATCACTGCTAGCAACTCCTTCTATGTTGTTGCATAATTGATTTGGGTTTCATTTAGCATTTTACTTGCATAATAAATGACATGAAGTCGCTTATCATGTTTTTGCCCAAGAACAGCTCCAACTGCAAAATCACTCGCATCACACATCAATTCGAATGGCAAGCTCCAATCCGGTGATGCTATTATGGGTGCGGAGACAAGTTCCTTCTTCAACCTATTAAAAGCAAATAAGCACTCATCATTAAAGTGAAAAGGAACATCTTTTGCAAGTAACTCACATAAAGGTTTAGTAATTTTAGAGAAATTCTTAATAAACCACCGATAAAATCCCACATGTCCAAGAAAGTTTCGAATGCCTTTCACATTGGTAGATGGAGGCATTCTTTCAATAACTTCTATCTTGACTTGATCTACCTCAATACCTTGTGAAGAAATTTTGTGGCATAAAACAATACTCTCACAAACCATGAAGTCACATTTTTTTCAATTGAGTACAAGGGTTTGTTTCTTCACATCTCTGCAAAATTAGATCTAAATTGTTAAGACAATGATTATAAGTAGATCCAAATACAGAAAAATTATCCATGAAGATTTTCATGATTTTCTCATTAAAATCAGAGAAATTGCCATCATCCAACGTTGGAAGGTGGCTAGTGCATTGCACAGTCCAAAAGGCATTCATCGAAATGTAAAATTGCCGTAAGGACAAGTGAATGTGGTTTTCTCTTGATCTTTCGATGCAATGACTATTTGATTATATCCTGAAAAACCATCCAAAAAATAATAAAATTCTTATCCGGCCAATCTTTCTACCATTTGATTAAGAAAAGGAAGAGGGAAATGATCATTTCTAGTAGCTGCATTCAGTTTTCTATAATTAATACAGACTCGCCACCCAACCACAACTATAGAGGGAATCATTTTATTATTTTTACCACGTACTATGGTTATCCCCCCTTTCTTTGGCACTACATGAATTGGAGAAATCCAAACACTATCAGAAATTGTCAAAATTATACCTGCATCCAGCCATTTAAGGATTTCTACTCTTACCACTTCTTTCATGTTTGGATTTAACCTTCTTTGAGTTTCAACCACCGGTTTAGAGTTTTCTTCCAACAAAATCCTGTGCATACAGATAGTTGGACTAATTCCCTTGATATCAGAAATCGTCCATCCTATAGTCTTTAAATGCTTCCTCAAAACACGTAAGAGCTTTCCTATTTGTTCCTCGTCTAGTGCAGCATTGACAATCACCAGCAATGTCTTCTTTTCTCCAAAAAATACATATTTGAGGTGTTTACAAAGTGACTTAAGCTCAAGTCGTGGAGTTTGCTCACACGAAGGTGGAGGTAGCCCCTTGCTCATCCCTAACTCCTCATACGTATTGCTCCTTTTGTAAGGAACTTGTGCCTGCAAAAATTCAGTCATTTCTTCAACTTGTTTCTCTTGTAGGCCTACACCATTAAGACAAAGTTCAAGAGAATCATCATCAAGATTAACTTGACTCATTTCTAATGCCAATTCATCACATATGTCAACAGAATAAACATAGTCGGTAAAAGAGGGATACTTCTCAACTTTACTCAAATCAAACTCCACTTCCTCTTCACCAATTTGGAACTTGAACTTACCACGTTTAACATCTATTATTGTACCTACAGTGGCCAGAAATGGTCTACCAAGTATAATAGGTACATTAACATCTTCCTTCATATCTAAGACAACAAAATCAACAGGAATAATGAATTTCTGCACTTTAATAAGCACATTCTCCAATATGCCCATTGGATGTCTAATAGACCTGTCAGCTAATTGCAAGGAAATGTTAGTACGCTTTAACTCTTTCAACCCCAATTGCCTAGCCACAGTTAAAGGGATCAATGAAATACTCACACCAAGGTCACATAGTGTTTTAGAAAATTCTACATTACTAATAGTGCAAGGAACTGTGAAACTCCCTGGATCTTTCAACTTTGGTGGCAATTTATTTTATATGATGACATTACATTCTTCCGTTAATGCAATTGTTTCACTATCTACTAACTTTCTCTTCTTAGTCATTATCTCCTTGAGAAACTTTGCATATGAATGAATCTGCAAAATAGCATCAACAAAAGAAATGTTAATATGTAATTGTTTGAAAATGTTGACAAATTTCTCAAACTCTTTGTCATTTCTCGAAGGCTTCAATCTTTGTGGAAATAGTAACGGTGGAGGAATTGGAGTTGGTCCATCCTTCCCTCAATTCTTTCAAACCATTGAGTAGTGGCATTGGCTAACTTTTCAATTTTATCATTTGATACATTTGTCAGCTTCTCAATTGCCAATTCCTAAGCTGGTTTGGACTCCGGAAGTGGTTGTTTCGGTTGAAAATCCGGTGTATTAATTGGTCTTTGTTGGTTCCCTTGATCCTTCCATCCAAAATTCGAGTGATTACGCCATCCTGGATTGTAGGTATTAGAGTATGGATTATTTTAGGGTGGACGGTTGTAATTGTTGAGATATTGAACCTGTTCGCTACTAGAACACATAGAATCATCATGATCTCCGCCGCAAGTAGTACAACATGCAACAACTACTCCTTGATTAGAGTTAGAACCAACATGCCTATTAAGCATCTTAACCACATTATCCATCTTTGCACTTAACATATTCAAGGTATCTACTTCAAGCATACCTGCGGTTCTCTTTGTATTACCTCGTTCGTTGGCCTATTGGTAATTATTAGCAGTTATTTCTTCAATCAGTTATTGAGCTTCCTCAGCTGTCTTTCCTATCAATACTCCTCCCGCTGCCGCATCTACATGTGTCTTTGTTGGATAGGTGAGACCATTGTAAAATGTTTGGACTACTAGCCAATTTGGTAAACCATGATGAGGACATCTTCGTTGCAATTCCCGATAGCGCTCTCAAGTTTCGTACAATGTCTCTCCTTCCTGTTGAGAGAAACTGGTTATATCCATTCTAAGTTTAGCACCTTTTCCAAGTGGAAAGAATTTATTAAGAAAAGCCTTAGCTAATTCTGCCCAAATAGTAAAAGTGTTTGGAGGATGAGATTATAACCAAACCTTGGTCTTGTCTCTTAGTGAAAATGGAAACAATCGAAATTTAATTGCATCATCACTAACACCATTAAATTTAATTGTATCACAAATTTTAAGAGATGTTGACAAATGAGAATTTGGATCTTCGGTAGCATTATCTCTATATTGAGATTGTTGTACCATTTGAATCAGTGATGATTTAATTTCAACATTATTAGCATTTACCGTTAATCATATTGAGATTGTTGTAACATTTGAATAAGTGATGATTTAATCTCAAAATTATTAGCATTTACCATTGGCCTTGCGATGCTAGTTTGAGATCCTTGTGTATCCGGTAAAGCAAAATCTCGTAGAATTCGCCTATTTGGTTCATTTTCTGCCATTTCTTCCTCAAATGGTAACTCTATCAAGATTTCTTCTATCGGCTGCCAAATCTCTTGTTCCTCTTGATGTGGTATATGCCTTCTTTGTCTCTGAAGTGTCCTCTCAATTTCTGAATCGAAAGGTGCAACTTCTCGATATATTCGGTGCATACACTACAAATAGAAATAAGAGAAATTATGCAGATTTAATTGTCAAAAACTAAATTAATGCAAAGTCAACTATAAACAATTTAAATAAAAACAATGAAAATGTCTAAATTAATAGAGATGATTAGGCCCTAATATTGTTGCTCCCCGGCAACGGCGCCAAAAACTTAAAGGAATTTTTATATTAATGCAAGTTTATTTCAGAATTTTACCTGTTGGACTGCAAGTATACAGGCCACTTAGTAATTTTGGGCAAATATTAGGTCGATCTCACAAGGAGCAATGTCTATAAGTACTAGGTCCTTATTTTCTCTATTATTTAGATTTATAATGAATTTGAGCAGAGAAATAATATTGCTACTGTCTACAATTCTGAGTTAATAAATTGAAAGATACAAATGGAGATTTTTCACTAAAAACTTGAATCTAGGGATATAGATTCCACTTATGGCATAAACAATACAAATGAATAGATTTACCTCTTGTTATTATTCTCGTTAAACCAGGGATTCATTTCCAATATTATCAAATCTCATTCTTATAATAAAATGGCCTAGAGCAGTCCAATTTTTCCTATTTTCATGGTGAAATATAGTTCTACTCTGTTTTCCTTCATGAAATGCTAGATAATCCACTTAAGTGTATCTCTATTTTCATGAACATACAACTCAAGCTCTACTCATATTTTTTCATTATAACTACCAATTCTCATTGACTAATAACAACTATAAACATGCTATTGGTGATCAAACAACAACAAGTAATTACAACTGCACAAATAGACAAGTTAATACAAGCTACAACTAGTATAAATCACATTCAATTCATATCATTTAGTCATAAGTTTCATCTACTCCCTAGACAAAGAATTTAACTACTCATGAATGATATAACAATCAAACTCACAAAATAAAGAAAGTCAATAACTCATTTTGTCTTCCCTTTTGTTGCAGAAACATGTGCCACCGAATTCTCTCACCCAAGATAGCTGGAAAGTTGTGTGAAAAATAAGAAAAAATGACTGTGCCACTTGCAGAAAAAAGAGGCAGATCCGAGCCCCGGATCCGAGGAGTGAAGAAGGATCCGAGGCCTTTTTCTTATGGATCCGAGCTCAGATTCGGATCCTATGACCTCGGATGCACTGCTCCAGAAATACAGACGAGGGCTCTGATCCGTGCTAGTTAATTTTTAGTTTTTTACTTCTTTCCTTTTTCTCCAATTTTGCTCCTAGTATCCTTGTACTTTATCCTCCAGGTGATCCTTACATTTTTCGTCATCTCGTGCATGAATTCCATCTATCAATATCTTTCACAATTTCACAAAATTAATACGTTACTCCACTCATTTATCAAGTTTTGAACACTTAAACAATATTTAAGCAATTATCACCAAAAGAGTTCGAATATGGCTTTAATCTTCTCAAAACATACCAAAAGTTCATGCCAAACTTGTACAAAATGTACGTTAAATATTCACTTATCAGGAACTATTCACATATTAATATTAAAGGTTTTATTGTAAGTTAGCTCTTGTACCACTATTGATAGACTATAGCTACTAACAAACAAGCTAAGAAAACATTAGGGACTTCTTTTATTGACACTAAAATCGGAAATGGAATGTCAGGAATCAACAAATAATAGCTCAAGTAAAATACTCATTCTAACTACAAATAGAATGACAATAGCTCGCTGTTTTGTTCTCTCACTGTCATATACAAAAAAAAAAAGGAAGAAAATTTTGTCCTCAACTAATATATCAAGGAACAGACTTTTTAAGCAATAAGATTGATGCTACATATTACCAAGGAACACTACAATGTCCTACAAGAAAATGGCTTTCAGTGACAAGATTTGCAGGGACAGTAATAATCTTGTTACTATATATGCTCTTCTAGTGGCCACATTAAAGTCATCACAGATGAGATGAAGTAGGATCATAGTTAGTGATAACATTGACTTGTCACTTCTTCTTTCTTGTCATAAAATGCTTGACGTGAGCTAGCGGGAAATTTTCCTATGACGATTTGGGAAACTATTGTCACTATACACTAGGTAGTACCGACGACAAGTTTTCTTGTCACTTGTCATCTACCCAAGGTGCTTGGTGACAACTTTGGGTTGTCACAAAAAAACACTCTTCAATAAATATACTTTTTAGAAAATAAGTTTGATCTGTAAAAGTTTGCTAAAGCATGTTTTAGATGCCCGCTTTTCTACTTTTTGTTTTGAATTTCTCATACCAAAATTTCTTCAAGATGATTTTGTTTGTTAATGTTCACTACTAATTCTATTAGCATAATTTTATTAATTTTTCCTTGTATTGTATAACTTACAATAATCATAAAATGACACCCTAATAATATACTATTTTTGACCCATAAAGTTCTACTAATATTGCTATGACATCCTAATAATATACTTAATGTCTCATTAAGTTCGACTAATTCTTTTTTTAAGTTATACTTCCTCATTAAGTTCTATTAATTCTTTTTTTTGAAGTTCTACTGATTCTACCATGGCACTCTACAATGATAATATAAGCCCTCTTAATTCTTGTTATTACTATAAAAGATAGCATATACCTATATAACTCTACATATATTGCTTTTTATTTTTTAAATCTTTTCTTAATTTATGTGCCAATAGCATATAATTCTATAAGATTTCAATTTAGGCCCCACTATTAATTTCTTTGTAAATTTTTAATTTGACTTGAATATGACATAAAATAAAATTAAAAAGTAAGTAATATAAAGTAAATTGATACAATTAAATTTTGTATGTATGGACGTACACACGTATATGTATACGTTTGTTCATGTTTGTGTGTTAGAAACAAAAATAAAAATACAGACGAGACATGTAAGGTATTTACATGCATAGACAAAGACTAATTATAAATCGAAGTAAAATTAAATTTTGTATAACATATAGTTCACTTGATTGACTAATCTACATTAATATTCTCATAATTAAAGATCTACTTTCTTCAATTTTGATATTTATCATATTCAAAAACAAGTTCGTATGTGTGAGGACCCGAAAATTATTTTATATTTCTCTTATTTTTTAATACATTAATTTATATTTTATTTTAATTTACTTGCCTTAATTTCTTAGATACTTGAATGGTTGAATCAAGATTTTTATCTTTTCCTTTTTATTATTTGGTACATGTTAAGTTTCGTAGTGCATTATGGTAGTGTAACCAACTAGTGAGGTATGTGTACTAAATATGGTGGACAAGAAGGGGTGTTGTACAAAAAGAATTATGTGGCTAAAAGTGCTAAGAATTAATTAGAGGAACATAAGATAGATTGGTTATTAGAGACATCAAGAGAGACAAAGAGATAAGCTTGGAATTAGGTCGCACCACTTTTCAACGATCCAAGAACCCATTTGATCAAGAATTTCTTTAGTCTTTATCTTTCCAATTTAATCAAAAAGCCTTTCATTTTTCTTGCTAAAGGGTCGAGAGAGAGAGAAAGGAAAAGAGATAAAACCAACTCCAACTTCTACTTGATTCTTGCTTGATTTATTGAGATATTCGACTCGAAACCCTAATCTAATCCATAGATCGTCGCAACAAGTAGGGAAGTGAGCTCTTGGTGAAGTTTTGGAGGAAGAAAAGCTCTTGTTTTGCATTTTCTCTTAGGGTTTTGAGGTATATTACTAAGAAACCTCTCTTTTCCCTCTTATCTTGCAATTTAACCAATATATGAAGTGATTATGGAAGGTTTCATGAAAAATTTCATGGTTTTGCTAAGTAGCTTGCAATTTTCAGCTTTGATGTGAGATATTCCAACTCTGGTTTGAAATTGCCGGCTTTAGGGTTAAATTTCCAACTTTGATATAGTTAAGGTTGAGCTATGGATATGTCAAATTTTGATAGCTTTTGTGGTCTAGAACATGTACCACATGTACCTTATAACATGTCATCCTGATTGATTATGATTCGCCATGAAACTAGGGTTGGAAATTAGAGAGTTGACTTGAAGAAGTTGGGGATATATTGCTGGAATATTCCTTCTTGTTGGTCAAGTGAGAGGGAGTGAGAGTTGAGGTGTAAATTTAGAATGATTTGGACCTACTGTGAAGACCCGAAAAATTTCTTATTTTATCGAATATTAATGGTTTCATTAAGTATTTATCCACCTGTTTTCCCCAAATAATTTATTACGACCATTTTAAATCCATTCGTATGGAATAATGTCTTCATTGTGTTTTTAAAATGTCCCGTTAACAACTTCAATTTTCGGAAGGATTGTTTAAGTGCGAGATAGTGAACACGAGTGTTTCGAGGTGATATTATATTCGAGAGTATGATTATCCTGGGGAAATTAAGAACGGACAATAGCAGATTAAGAAAAGTTAATCGAGAATTAAAGGTGAATAAGTTCTAAGTGAGCATATACTACTCACGCGTGGATAGTTTTCCAAAAGACGCATGATACAAATTTATTGGAGATTTGAGGAGTTAATACTCGACTCATGTGAGGACTCGTAAAAACTATTATTTTATTTAAACCTAATTTATGGCTTAATAAATTATTTAATTGGATTTTATTTCCAAGGAATATTTTCTAGTCTTATTAGACCTAAATACATGGTAATATAACTTCGTTATATTTTTAAAATGATTCGTTTCGAAAATTAATTTCCTAGAGCGCGTTTAGTAAAAATAGTGAATAGTGCTTGGAGATTTTAACCGCGTAGGAGCACAATGAACTTGGAATATTGGAGACTTGTACTACGGTCCTAAAATAGGTAATATTATGAATAAATACTCAAGTGATAGTTAGTAGTGCAATCGATATAAGAATTTCTCGGAAGTTTCGCGTTATAACGTTAAATTTGACGGTACGCGTTTTCACGCGCGCGACTTCAATTGAGGGACTTTAGACCCTTATTTCGGGACAATTAAGAGTGAATAATATTTACATGAATATATATGCCTTGGAGGTTTAGTGCACTAGTGAACCCAACGCGCGAGAAAATCGAGCCATAATCGCACCAAACGGCCCCTAATGAGAGTTGACTTTTGGGTGAATTACCACCACTTATTTCACCTTCTCTTGGAAGCTAAAGGAAGTCAGATTTCCCTCCATTTTCTCTCTCCTCACAGCCGACCAAACTCCCTCCTCTCTCTAACTCATTTGCAACAAAATTTCTGCTCACTAATCTCACTCAAAACCACCCCAAATCATCTCCAAATTTAACCAAACTTGCACCACACCTAGCTTGACACTTGAGGATCATTTTGAGCTGCAAACAAGGGTTGGAAATCACGGTTTTTCTGGTGCATTAGAGGGCCGAAATTTCTGCTTGAACACCAACCCAAAGTAAGTGATGATCCACTCTTGAAAACTTGAAGTTTGGAAGCTATCTTACCTTCTTAAGTTCATGCATGCATTTGGTTAGCTTGTGTATGGTGTAAAAATGTGATTGTGGGCTCTTTGAATTCCCACACTTGGGTTGTTGTTGCTGATTTGATGAGTGATGGTGATTATATTGTTGGTTTGGTGGTTATAATGATGCATTAGTGGTGGGTAATTAGTAGAAACTTCATTGGGTGTAAGAAGCAAAAACTTCCGATTTTGCCCCTGCCATGTTCGACCATTTTAAGGCCAGTTTTTAATGAACTAATGGCTTGAATTGGATGCCTATATGATGTATTAGAGGTGTGGAAAATTTCATTGAAAAATAATGAGGTTTGGTTGGGCAAATGAAATTTTTGTTCGAAACTAGCAATCTGGAAAAAAAAACTGATTCGCGTATGTCTCTGACCAGCAGTAGTATTTCGGCTATAACTCTGTCCTCGGATGTCGAAATCATGTGCCGTCGGTGGCGTGTGAAACTAGACATTCCTAGATTTAATTTGATATATAATGTACGTTCTGATTCTTTGTGAGCAAGCCGAACCAAATGTTTTAAGTTCGCTGTCCTGTTGCTCTGTTCATCTGGAATGAAGTGTTCAGGCAGCAACTTGATGCCCGATTTTGAACCAGATGGGTGCCGAGTTTGGAAACGATTTCTTCTGTGATATTTTAACTCTATGAATGTATTTTCCAGCGGCGTAAGCCATGCTCGATTTCGAGCTATATTGACTGAGTTGTGACTGAAACAAGTGGACTGCTCTGTTTTGGAAAAACCCTAATGTTTGGACTGGTTTGGAACAAAATCTTGGAGTGAACTTGTTAGTTGATGTTCTTGATATTAAACACTTACCAAAGGTATCATGGATGTATCTTAGACCCTTATTTCACAAATGAACCATGGTTGGATAACTTTCTTGGTTAAACGATTGGAAATTTGGAAAATGAAAGTCAAAGGCAGATTGCCTTAGGATTTTTCTTGAACTTTGGTTGGCTAATTAACTACCTTGCCGAAGGTATTTTTCCCCGCAATTCGATAGAGAGATACTTTCCATATAGTATTGAAATACTGCCAATTTTGGTACCAATTCAAGTTCGTTTCGATACCCAATTAAATTACTAAAGTTAGAGGTTCAAATCTGGAAAATTCTCATCCAGTCTTGAATTTGCTCAACTTTGAGCTACCGTATCTCGGTGCTCGAAACTCCGATTCTTGATCTGCTTGTTTTGTTATACAACTCACTTGCAACACTAATTGAGCTACAAATTTCAGAGGCCGGTTTGCAACGTGTGAATCGTGCCGAATTTTCAAAGTTGGCCGAAATCCAACTTAATGCTGCCTTGAAACCAAGTCTGCACCTTCAAGTCCATTTTTGAACACTTTCCACTTCGATTCATGGAAAAGCATCTTCTAGGAACTTATAGTACTTTCTAAGAGGTTTCCAACGGTATAAATTTTTCCAATTTTCGACTTGTACCGAGTGAGTTACGATTTTTCAAAGATTCATAATAAAGCTGAAAATTTTCCAATTTCAAAGAAATAGAGTTTTTCAAGAACTCTTTACTCTTTTGATATTATCTAAACGTTTTGCCCACGATTTTCATGATAAAAACTCAACTAACATTATACTTCATAAAACGCAAGTTGAACCTCGATTTACGAGTAATTGAGGTTCATTTTTGTGAAATATTCCTTAGATCGTACTAATGTACAATCTTACTTGATAATTGAGATACTTGAGTAATTATCCACTATTAAATGCCAGGCGCACAAGGAGACCTTCAAGAGGATCTCACCGTGGACACTTGAACCTCCAGCGAATAATCTTTATTAAATTGCTCGGTGAGTGTCAAGTGTGTGAATCTTGGATACTTGCTTAATTGTGGTAATTATTAGAGATTTTAAAAATAAGGGCGGGTGTGTACTTTATCGCATCCGTTCTGATTTCAAATGAATGAATGAAATGTATTGAATGAATGAATGAAATGCAATGCTATGTAATGGTTACATATGTCGTTGGAGTGAACCTCCTCGACTTCCAAATGAATGGGGGACGCCCAAACTCATAGGCCGACCTTGGACTCGAGCCGGCAATGGGCTTGGTCGGGAACTTGGGCGAGCCATGAGATTATAAGCTCGACCTAATTAGAGGTCTTGCTTGGCATACTCGTGCAGTATCGCCTTACAAAAGACTTGTGGGCCCTTGGGGTGTACGGTGGACGGAGGGAAGTAAGTGGTGATCTACGGAAATGGAAATACCGACCCGGTTGACAGGAGGGTCAATGCGGGAAGGTATACGAATGACATCGGCAGAGCGAGTGGAACTTAGCTCCCGAGAGCTACTATATCCTTGAATTGTTTCTGATTATTTTTTTCCTGCTCAAATGGTACTTTATTGAAATATCACGGTTTTATTTAATAAAGTTGGGATTGCTATTTGAACAATGTGCTTGCATGTGTGTTCTTGGCCTCACGAGCGTTTTGCTCACCCTGTAGATTTGTTTTCCTTAACAGGACTGGAAATGGAGTTAACGCGGAGAAATCTCCTTTTGGATATATTTTGTTTTAGGGTTTTAGGTGTATTTTGGCTTGACCCCTTTATGATTGTACCTTGGAAGTTTAATGTATCATTCGGATATCTGTGATGTATATTTTGAAATTTAAGTTGTATTATGAACGCACGACGTGCGGGTGGCAAGCTGATAGGTACCTTGTGATGTAACCATGAGAACTGTCACAGTTGGCATCAGAGCCATATGCTGACAGGTTGGGTAATGGATGGATATTGTTAAGCATGAACGTTTCCGCACTATATGTATTCGTACTAATTTGATTTTGGTATCTAGTATCGCTTTAAGGTTGAACGTTTATTGCTTGAGTCCTAGCGAGAGTTAGGCAGGCGTTCCGCGGATACCCTTTGGTGCGCCTTAGGGAGAAGTGGGGGCGTCACAGTTGGTATCAGAGCTTAGGCTTTAGATCTCTGTAGTGTCTCCTAGGCTTAATTGTTTAGGATGCCGGACTGTGGAATTTGATTGAAAGTTAAGTGACTGCTGGTGAAAATGAAAATTTGAACCTGGGTTCGAAGTAGTGGATGACAAGGAGTCTTGATATGGTGTGATACATGTGGAATAGTATGAAGTGATCAAATCTTGTTTATTTCGTGTATCTGGACCTACCTAAGCTTTTACTCTTAAGTGTAAACTACAGAAGGTAATGGCGATATTAAATTGTCTCGGGGGCGCCTTCCGGTGGTCCACTATCGAGAGAGTGAACTAAAAGAGCATTGGAGAAATGGTCCGATTTACTGGACTAGGACTTCATGTGAATTTCAAAGGACTTGCCGAGCCCAAAGAGTGGGGTGTTAATAGTGGTCGATTATTTGAAGTGGCTATCCGAATAAACTGGAGTGATTCGAAGGGATGATTGAGAACTGAGGACAATTGCGGATGCCTAGACTACTAGAATTCCTGAAATTGAAGTTGAAGTACTTCAGGAGCGAGGGAGACAAAGGCTCCTGGTGAGAAACTTCAAAAGCTAAGAACCGACTTGTTAGGTTAGTGTCCGAAATTAAAGACAGAATGGATGAGTCGGTGGCTAGGTGTGTTACCTTGGTTGCATGAGTGGGGAATGACAAGATATTCGATAAGGGACATGAGATCTAAAACTCCTAGTGCTGGAAATGAAACTGATCCTATGGAGGTAGTGAAGACTTTTGGGTACTGCCAATCACTAATTTAGTGATTTAAACTATTTTAATAGTTTGCCAAAGATAGACAGGGTGACGCTCGCTTAAAGGCCGTTGTATTTTGTGTCTTGTTTCAATATGTTTTCTACCTTTTGAGGCAATTAAACATTTCTCATGACATGTTTAACCTTACTACTTTATGATTTTAAAATCCATGATTGGGGTTATACGTATTTACGATTATCTCAGCGTTTTCCCTTTTATTCTCATATTTGTTTAGCATGATCAAGTCTCGCTTTCAAACTTCGTTTGGGTGCGTTCATTTCATGCCATGTTTATATGACTGTTAAAGTTATGAGTGGCCAAATAAGTAAAAGGGGGATCGAGGGCGAGGGGGTTAGACCACCCCAAGCTCCAGGGGATAATTAGGGAACGATTGCTGGATTGAACCGAAACCCTAGAAATAAAGGGAAACACCTACATAGCTCCTACTATTGGCCATACGACTGATATCCTAGAACAGTTGGTTGAGTACCAAAGCTCCGGACCAATAAGCCAACCTAAGGACCTGGAGAGGTGTGAAAATGAACTGATTCTTGGAGGTCGTCTATCTAGGTTTCACGGGGGACCTAACCTTGAAACAGTAAGATTGATTTGAAAGGATACTATAAGGCACTAATGGGACTACGAGATTTTGATCCCTTTTCAAACCACTTCATAGACAAATATCGAAGATTGAAGTAGGACATGAAAAACTTTATATCAAGGAATAGAGTCCCCGTATCTGGTTGTAATTGGAATTAATGGTAGTAATTTTATGGAGACTTAAGAACTCACTCATGTTCGGCAGAGAATAACTAAGATTTATATTTCGGGGTGACCTGTGAACAAAAGAATGAAAGAGTAATCTGGCTCGAGCTTCCATTATGCATGGCTACACTTTTGATCCTTTGATTTGCCTGACAGGTTAGCATTTGACTTAAGTCAACTGGTAAGATGACAACTTTGGAAGAAATGCGTAAGGAATTGAACCTTCTTCGAAACGAGGTAGAATTTCAAAGGAAATTAGCTGACTACTGGGAAGGACGGTGGAAACAAGAATATGCAGAGAAAATTGAATTACTACGCCAGAATGTAGAATTAGAGAAGAAATGCAAAGAAAATCCTCGAACTGGCCAAGCCGCCACTTCTCATGCACATTGTGGATACTGCGGCAAGGTTAACCACGTTGAGGCCGAGTGCTGGATGAAGCAAGGAAAGTGTCTGAGGTGTGGTAGTACTAAGCATAGGATTTCAGATTGCCCTAGAGCTTTCAAAAAGAGGAAGTACTCAATAGCCAACTAGGTCCACCGCAAAACGATCAAGTGCCAGATGGGAGTAATTAGTACTAATGGCTATGAACGGGGTCCTAGTAGCGAAGGTTTCACAGATTGAGATGGTTTGACTTCACTCGAGGAATAGAGGTGGTAGTTCTACCCTAGACTGGGCTAGCACCTTTGGAGGTTGTGATCTTTTAAAAAAAAAAAAAAAAAAATCTTTTGTTGTTTTGTATCCTGGCAACTTGACATGTTTTGCTACAATCCTGTCATTCTCCTTTCCTTTTGAGAGGAGTTCATAAACCTCTTCCAACTGGATGTAATTATTATGATCTTTATGACTCATGAAAACTTACTTCGCTTTTAATTGTTTTTATGACTTACACGTATGTTTAAATCCTACCCCACGCCCTTAGAATTATAATAAGATGCGAATAGTATTGGATGTGATCGAGATTTTGCTTGAAGAATATAGACCACCTGAGGTCTTGATAGTGACTAGAGATCGGGATCGAAGTGAGGACTTAGTGTTGAAATGGAATTCAATGTTTGAAATGCCAATTTGAGATATTAAAATCGGTGGATTGAGTTAGTAAAAGGAAATAATTAATGGATTCAATGTGCTTAATGATTAAGGACTAGATATTATAGTTGGAATGAAGGCTAGAAGCTATGTATTTATAGATTATGGAGTCTGGAGCGATGTGACCATTAAGAACAACTACCATTTCTCTTACATGAATAAGAATTCGATAATTTGTAAGGATCCGTGATCCTATTTAAGTTAGATTTAAAGTAGAGATATTAACCATTTGGGACCCCTAGGAACTAATGTGGTTAATACCGCTTTCAAATTAAGACATGGACACTCTAAAATTTTCGGTACACCCTTCGAGTTGACAGATGCACTAGAAGTATTTATGGACCCAAGGTATCGGAGTTAAATCGTACTTGGACAAATCGGTGGAGGCATTTATTGATGTTATATCGATATACTCAAGTGTTGAGAAGGTCATGAAAGACACTTGATGGTAATTTTACGAACCTCGAGAGAACGCCAACTTTTGTTAAGTTCAATAACTGTGAGTTCGATTGGAAGAAATAATCTTTCTACGTTATACAGTATCTAAGGAAGGAATTATTATTGACTCAGCTAAAATGAAAGATTGTATAAGAGGAAACGACCAGAAAAGCATATTGAAATTTGGGATTCTCGGAGTTAGTCGAATACTACCTTTGGTTAATCAAGGATTTTTGTAAGAGTGCAAGACTTGGCAAACCATTTGAGGTTCTAAATGTAAGGAAAAATCTTGAGATGAAGAATGTTAATTGGTGTACATGTGTAGGGGGTAATTTTGTGCTTTTTACAGATGACTCAAAGGATGGTTTAGAATGTATATTAATAAAACATGAAAAGGTGATTGTATATGCCTCTAGGAAGTTAAAACGCCTATATAAAAAAAAAATATCAAGGTTTGATTGCTAGTCGAATGAATGGAAATTGTCAAGTATAAGTTAGAAAAAAAAAAAAACGTAAGCTGGTGATCGATCTGATAGGTTTAACCATGAAGAGAATGATATTTTCTCAGGTGTGAATTTCGAGGACGAAATTCTGTTAAGGAGGGGAGGATGTGAAGACCCGAAAAATTTCTTATTTTATCGAATATTAATGGTTTCATTAAGTATTTATCCACCTGTTTTCCCCAAATAATTTATTACGACCATTTTAAATCCATTCGTATGGAATAATGTCTTCATTGTGTTTTTAAAATGTCCCGTTAACAACTTCAATTTTCGGAAGGATTGTTTAAGTGCGAGATAGTGAACACGAGTGTTTCGAGGTGATAATATATTCGAGAGTATGATTATCCTGGGGAAATTAAGAACGGACAATAGCAGATTAAGAAAAGTTAATCGAGAATTAAAGGTGAATAAGTTCTAAGTGAGCATATACTACTCACGCGTGGATAGTTTTCCAAAAGACGCATGATACAAATTTATTGGAGATTTGAGGAGTTAATACTCGACTCATGTGAGGACTCGTAAAAACTATTATTTTATTTAAACCTAATTTATGGCTTAATAAATTATTTAATTGGATTTTATTTCCAAGGAATATTTTCTAGTCTTATTAGACCTAAATACATGGTAATATAACTTCGTTATATTTTTAAAATGATTCGTTTCGAAAATTAATTTCCTAGAGCGCGTTTAGTAAAAATAGTGAATAGTGCTTGGAGATTTTAACCGCGTAGGAGCACAATGAACTTGGAATATTGGAGACTTGTACTACGGTCCTAAAATAGGTAATATTATGAATAAATACTCAAGTGATAGTTAGTAGTGCAATCGATATAAGAATTTCTCGGAAGTTTCGCGTTATAACGTTAAATTTGACGGTACGCGTTTTCACGCGCGCGACTTCAATTGAGGGACTTTAGACCCTTATTTCGGGACAATTAAGAGTGAATAATATTTACATGAATATATATGCCTTGGAGGTTTAGTGCACTAGTGAACCCAACGCGCGAGAAAATCGAGCCATAATCGCACCAAACGGCCCCTAATGAGAGTTGACTTTTGGGTGAATTACCACCACTTATTTCACCTTCTCTTGGAAGCTAAAGGAAGTCAGATTTCCCTCCATTTTCTCTCTCCTCACAGCCGACCAAACTCCCTCCTCTCTCTAACTCATTTGCAACAAAATTTCTGCTCACTAATCTCACTCAAAACCACCCCAAATCATCTCCAAATTTAACCAAACTTGCACCACACCTAGCTTGACACTTGAGGATCATTTTGAGCTGCAAACAAGGGTTGGAAATCACGGTTTTTCTGGTGCATTAGAGGGCCGAAATTTCTGCTTGAACACCAACCCAAAGTAAGTGATGATCCACTCTTGAAAACTTGAAGTTTGGAAGCTATCTTACCTTCTTAAGTTCATGCATGCATTTGGTTAGCTTGTGTATGGTGTAAAAATGTGATTGTGGGCTCTTTGAATTCCCACACTTGGGTTGTTGTTGCTGATTTGATGAGTGATGGTGATTATATTGTTGGTTTGGTGGTTATAATGATGCATTAGTGGTGGGTAATTAGTAGAAACTTCATTGGGTGTAAGAAGCAAAAACTTCCGATTTTGCCCCTGCCATGTTCGACCATTTTAAGGCCAGTTTTTAATGAACTAATGGCTTGAATTGGATGCCTATATGATGTATTAGAGGTGTGGAAAATTTCATTGAAAAATAATGAGGTTTGGTTGGGCAAATGAAATTTTTGTTCGAAACTAGCAATCTGGAAAAAAAAACTGATTCGCGTATGTCTCTGACCAGCAGTAGTAGTTCGGCTATAACTCTGTCCTCGGATGTCGAAATCATGTGCCGTCGGTGGCGTGTGAAACTAGACATTCCTAGCTTTAATTTGATATATAATGTACGTTCTGATTCTTTGTGAGCAAGCCGAACCAAATGTTTTAAGTTCGCTGTCCTGTTGCTCTGTTCATCTGGAATGAAGTGTTCAGGCAGCAACTTGATGCCCGATTTTGAACCAGATGGGTGCCGAGTTTGGAAACGATTTCTTCTGTGATATTTTAACTCTATGAATGTATTTTCCAACGGCATAAGCCATGCTCGATTTCGAGCTATATTGACTGAGTTGTGACTGAAACAAGTGGACTGCTCTGTTTTGGAAAAACCTTAATGTTTGGACTGGTTTGGAACAAAATCTTGGAGTGAACTTGTTAGTTGATGTTCTTGATATTAAACACTTACCAAAGGTATCATGGATGTATCTTAGACCCTTATTTCACAAATGAACCATGGTTGGATAACTTTCTTGGTTAAACGATTGGAAATTTGGAAAATGAAAGTCAAAGGCAGATTGCCTTAGGATTTTTCTTGAACTTTGGTTGGCTAATTAACTACCTTGCCGAAGGTATTTTTCCCCGAAATTCGATAGAGAGATACTTTCCATATAGTATTGAAATACTGCCAATTTTGGTACCAATTCAAGTTCGTTTCGATACCCAATTAAATTACTAAAGTTAGAGGTTCAAATCTGGAAAATTCTCATCCAGTCTTGAATTTGCTCAACTTTGAGCTACCGTATCTCGGTGCTCGAAACTCCGATTCTTGATCCGCTTGTTTTGTTATACAACTCACTTGCAACACTAATTGAGCTGCAAATTTCAGAGGCCGGTTTGCAACGTGTGAATCGTGCCGAATTTTCAAAGTTGGCCGAAATCCAACTTAATGCTGCCTTGAAACCAAGTCTGCACCTTCAAGTCCATTTTTGAACACTTTCCACTTCGATTCATGGAAAAGCATCTTCTAGGAACTTATAGTACTTTCTAAGAGGTTTCCAACGGTATAAATTTTTCCAATTTTCGACTTGTACCGAGTGAGTTACGATTTTTCAAAGATTCATAATAAAGCTGAAAATTTTCCAATTTCAAAGAAATAGAGTTTTTCAAGAACTCTTTACTCTTTTGATATTATCTAAACGTTTTGCCCACGATTTTCATGATAAAAACTCAACTAATATTATACTTCATAAAACGCAAGTTGAACCTCGATTTACGAGTAATTGAGGTTCATTTTTGTGAAATATTCCTTAGATCGTACTAATGTACAATCTTACTTGATAATTGAGATACTTGAGTAATTATCCACTATTAAATGCCAGGCGCACAAGGAGACCTTCAAGAGGATCTCACCGTGGACACTTGAACCTCCAGCGAATAATCTTTATTAAATTGCTCGGTGAGTGTCAAGTGTGTGAATCTTGGATACTTGCTTAATTGTGGTAATTATTAGAGATTTTAAAAATAAGGGCGGGTGTGTACTTTATCGCATCCGTTCTGATTTCAAATGAATGAATGAAATGTATTGAATGAATGAATGAAATGCAATGCTATGTAATGGTTACATATGTCGTTGGAGTGAACCTCCTCGACTTCCAAATGAATGGGGGACGCCCAAACTCATAGGCCGACCTTGGACTCGAGCCGGCAATGGGCTTGGTCGGGAACTTGGGCGAGCCATGAGATTATAAGCTCGACCTAATTAGAGGTCTTGCTTGGCATACTCGTGCAGTATCGCCTTACAAAAGACTTGTGGGCCCTTGGGGTGTACGGTGGACGGAGGGAAGTAAGTGGTGATCTACGGAAATGGAAATACCGACCCGGTTGACAGGAGGGTCAATGCGGGAAGGTATACGAATGACATCGGCAGAGCGAGTGGAACTTAGCTCCCGAGAGCTACTATATCCTTGAATTGTTTCTGATTATTTTTTTCCTGCTCAAATGGTACTTTATTGAAATATCACGGTTTTATTTAATAAAGTTGGGATTGCTATTTGAACAATGTGCTTGCATGTGTGTTCTTGGCCTCACGAGCGTTTTGCTCACCCTGTAGATTTGTTTTCCTTAACAGGACTGGAAATGGAGTTAACGCGGAGAAATCTCCTTTTGGATATATTTTGTTTTAGGGTTTTAGGTGTATTTTGGCTTGACCCCTTTATGATTGTACCTTGGAAGTTTAATGTATCATTCGGATATCTGTGATGTATATTTTGAAATTTAAGTTGTATTATGAACGCACGACGTGCGGGTGGCAAGCTGATAGGTACCTTGTGATGTAACCATGAGAACTGTCACAGTTGGCATCAGAGCCATATGCTGACAGGTTGGGTAATGGATGGATATTGTTAAGCATGAACGTTTCCGCACTATATGTATTCGTACTAATTTGATTTTGGTATCTAGTATCGCTTTAAGGTTGAACGTTTATTGCTTGAGTCCTAGCGAGAGTTAGGCAGGCGTTCCGCGGATACCCTTTGGTGCGCCTTAGGGAGAAGTGGGGGCGTCACACCTACTTTGGTTGAAGTTACTTGAGAACACCTTGATTGGTACACATAAGTTGAATTGTTGCTAAAGTAAAGTGATTTAAAAGGAGGAAAGTGATATTGTTCAAACATGTGTTATAGTTGAGTGAGTCTGGCTTTAAACCTGAGAGTTTTGTCACTTTTTTTCGAAAAGTTGTGTCTATACTTACCATATGTTACTCCATTTTGTGTTTGTGGGTGTGAGGTACAATTACATGGTTTTCCTTTGATTTTTGCAAGGCTAAGGTACGATTTTTGAAACCCTAGGTTGGAAGTTTGATCGCATCTTGTTATGTGATAATTGATTGCAACTTTCGAGAGTAGTCAGGAGGCAGAACCTGAACTTGACACTGCTAGACCTTAATTAGTCGATGAGTGCTCCTTGTGTTTGTGAATTAAATGCCTTTATTGTGTGGTTATTGGCATGTTTGACTATTAAATGTATTTCAATTATCACTTTACTATTGATATGCGAGTGTGTACTTTACTGCACTCGACCTAAGTGAATATGAATTTTTAAATGGTTAAATGATTGAATATTGCTTGTGTATGAATGTAAGCCATGTGTACTTTATCGCATTGACTGAATTGGGCCCTTGCCCTTTGTTGCCAGTCGACTTGAGCTAGAAGCAGGCTCAATTGGGTAGGTTGGTGACCTTAGACCAGTGTTTTCGGTATACTCGAGTATTACCACGAAGTCAGATGGAGTAATGGCCAATGAATGAAATGAAATGACCAAAATAAGGGATTGTTCAAATGTTGGAGGTTATAAGGAAGAGATAGGCGGAGGAGAAGTAATGATGAACGAAATAGCTCTAAATGAGCTCATATCCTTTAAATGATTGAATGCTTGCTTCTTGAATGATGAACAAATGCCTTGAGACTGTTTATTGCTGTGTAAAGTATGTGAACCTGTTAAATTTAATATTTCCATTGTGACGCCCCCACTTCTCCCTAAGGCGAACCAAAGGGTATCCGCGGGACGCCTGCCCAACTCTCGCCAGGACTCAAGCAATTTCTATTCAAGCTTATAGTGGTACTAGAAGTCAACAACCAGAACATATACATACAAATAGTGCGGAAGCGTTCAAGCTTAACGATCGATAACAATCACCCAATCTTTACATCGGGTTTCCATAATACAGCCCAAAAATATACAATATCCAAAAGTCTAGATAAAAGAGTTGGAACCCTATTACATGAGTACACAAAAGAGAAATTCCTCCGAATCTCATTCCAAGCCCAAACTTGTTAAGGAAAACAAATCTATAGGGTTAGCAAAACGCTCGTGAGGCCAAGAACACACATGCAAGCACATTGTTCAAGTAACAATCCCAAATTAATCAATTTAAAACAATAACCATTCGATAAATAGCACTTAACTGAAAAGTAAACAGAAACAATTCAAGGATATGGGAGCTCTCAGGAGCTATTTTCCACTTGCACGATCACGAACCTCCACGCGTTGACGCTCCGTCAATCGGGTAGGTTTAATCCGTAGAAACATCACTTACACTTCCCCTTGTCAACCTTACATACCACACCGGGCCCACAATACATTTATGAGGCGATACTTCAGTGAGTATGCCAAGCAAGACCTCTCAATAGGTCGAGCTTATGAAATTTCATGGTTCACTGAGGAGCTCGACCAAACCCATGCTGGCTCGAGTCCAAGGCTAGCCATTAAGAGAGTTTGGGTGTCCCCCACTTTTACACTTTTGTATCGAGGAGATTCACTCCAACGACTTATGCAATCACAGCATAAATAATCACTTAAACACTTCACATATATTCACTTAACAAGTTACTTAAACAAGTAAGCACTTCACTTCACGAACTCAAGTTCACTTCGTTTAAATGAGGACGAGTGCGATAAAGTACACACTCGACTCAAAGGTTTCAAAATCTCAATTTATATAACACTTTTCACTTTGCAGATATATCACATAATACACACACTTGACACTCACCAATATAAGAAATGAGGAAGAAATGTCCCTCGGAGCTTTAGGCGTTCACTGTGGGATACTCTTGAAGGTCCTCTTCTATGCCTAAGCAATTAACAATAGACTATCATTTACAAACCCCTACTATTAAAGAAGATCGTACCATAGTACAATCTTAGAAAGTCTCGTGAAACGAGCCTTATTTATCCTAAATCAAGGCTCTCAAGTGGGGTTTCAAAGTACAAGAGAGATTTAGTTTCCATCTTGAAAATAAAGTACAAAACATTCAAGTAATATTGATTGAATAAGGAGTACTCGAAAAACTCCATTTCCTTGATATTCGGAAAATTTCAGTTTTGATACGATACATTAGAAAAATCGTATCTCACACTTTACAAGTCAAAAATTGAAAAACTTGGTACCGTTGGAAACCTCTTCCAAGGTACTAAAAGTTCATAGAATACACTTTCCCATGATTCCAGACAAAAAGTATTCAAAAACTGGCTCAAAGTTGCTGTTTTGAACATGAAGATAGCTTTCGGGGTTGGTTTTTGGCCAACTTTGGAAATTCGGAAAAAATTCACTCAATTTGAACTAGCCTTTGAAATTTGGAACTCTATTAGAGTTGTAATCCAGGTTTTAAACAAAACAAGCGGAATGAGAATTGAAGTTTCGAGCACCAAGATATGGTAGCTCAAAGTTACCCAAATTTCCTTGTTAAACAAGGGTTTTCCGAAATCAAGTCACGAACTTTGGAAGTTTAGTTGAGAAATGAAACGGCCTCGGAATAAAACCAAAATTAGCAGTATAATAATACCATATAAGGGTTGTTCCTCTACCAAATTTCATGGAGAAATAAGCACAGAAAGTGGGTTAACAAAACCGTTAAAATCACAAGAAATTCTAAGGCTAAGCTGCCTTTGAACTTCCGTTTTGCCGTTTCCAAACATTTGGTCAAGGAGCATCTCCAACATGATTCATTCCAGTAGGAAATGTCCAAAATATGTTCAAGGTACATTCGATAGATGATTTACAATAAGAAACTTTGGATAACAAGTCCCAAACCGTAGTTAGTTTCAAATCTGTCCAAAACGCTGTTTTTGTTCACAAAGTCAGTTTTGAATTTCTATCATAAATCAATCAATTCAACTCAGAATTGAGCGTGGTTAGTGGTGTTAGAAAATAGACTCATAAGGCTATATTTTCTCAGAAGAAACCATTTTCAAAATCTGTCCATAAACAGCTCATTCGTGAGCATCAATTTGCAACTCGTGTGCTGCCTTCCAGGAAGCAATGAAACAGGACAGTGGATTTCAAATGAATGGTTTGGCTCACTCAAATGGAACCAGAACGTGCATTTTATACTTTTAGAAAGATGGGAATGTCTAGTTTCTAGTGCCGCAAACAGCACTCAATTCCAACGTCGGAGTAAAAAGATATAGCCAAAACAAATACACTGCCTGGGTGAATACGGGATAAATTTCCAGATTACTAAGCTGTCGTAAATCCAACATTTGGGTGACCAAATCAAGTTATTTTTCAATGAAACTTTTTACACAACCAATATAACATGTAAACAACATAATCAAGCCATTAGAACCTCAAAATTTTGCACAAAAGTGGTCGGACAAGGTAGGGGTAAAATGGTCACTTTTGCTCCAAGCACCTCCTTTGATTTTCTACCAACAATTCAACATTAATCCACTAATATAAGCACTAAACCACCATTAATTTCATCATCAATCATCAAATCAGTCTTTCCATCAAAGTGGGAGTTCATAGAACCCACTCACCAATTTTGCAACAATTTAAAGCTACCCATGAGACTCCAAGAGATCATGAGTGTAATCTAACTTTCATAAATCAAGAATTAAGAGGTTGATCGTTCATTACCTCTTTGGATGACTCAAACAGAAATTTTCGGCCCAAATAAGCTCAAGAAAACCATGGAGTTGAGGCTCTTTTTTCTAGCTTGAGTTGCTCTCCAAGTGTTTAGCAAAGTGTAGTTAAAATTTGGGGTAATTTGGTGGAGATTTGAAGTAGTTTGGTGCAAGATGGAGTGAAAAGATGAAGAAGCTTTTTGGTCTTCTTCTTTCCCTTGCTGTTCAGTTGTGTTGAGGTGAGAAATGGAGAGTGTTTGCTGATGGTGAGGCTTCCGTGAGAAGCTTAGCAATTGTGGGTTTCAAGTTTACAAAAGTCAACTCTCCAATAGTGCGCGAACGCGCGCGTTTTGTGCTCGATTCCTCTTAAATTTCTTACACTAGTGCACTAAACCTATAATGCACTTACATTCATATCATCATTATTCACTCTTAGTAGTCCCAAAGTAAACGTCTAAGGCCCTTCAATTAAACGCGCGTGTAAAAACGCGTATTTCCAATTTAAGCGCGATAACGCAAAATCTCTAAGAAATTCTTATAACGATAATATTACTAACTAATATTTGAGCACTTAAACATAAAATACTTAATTTAGGACTAATGTACATGTCTCCAATTTTTTCAAACTTATTGTATCCTCGATTCAATTATTTACTCCAATCGCGTATTCACTATTTTCACTTAACGAGTCTTTAGAAATTAAATTTTGAAACGAGTTACTTTAAAAATATAACTAAGCCATAGATCCCTTTAATTAGGTCTAAAAAGGTTAGAAAATAATATTTGGGGCAATTGGCCAAATAAATAATTAAATGAGCTAGAATTTGGAGTTTAAAATAGGTAAATTTTTGTGAGTCTTTACATGAGTCGAGTATTAATTCCTCAATGAACCTTTCTTAACCTACCATTGATCATTCTTAACTCTCTAATATTAATACACTTCCGATTCAAGTATAGCCTCGAAAGATGTGCACTCGTTGTTCCAAACTAAACGAATTTTTTTATTGAAAAGTAAATTTTCCAACAAAACGCTTTCAAAATATAAAAGAGACGTAATCCATATAAATGGATTTTAAATGGTCGAAATAAATAATTCGGAGAAAATGAATAAATAAATATTTAAATAAACTTGTAATATTCGATAAAAAAGAAAATTTTCGGGTCCTCACATCCTCCCCTCCTTAAAAGGAATTTCGTCCCCGAAATTCATACCTAAGATAATATCATTCTCTTAAGGGTTAAGCCTGTCAGGCCAATCACTAACTTGTGTTTTCCAACTTATACTTCACAATTTCTGTTCATTCAACTAGTAATCAAAACTCAATTTAAGTATTTTTTTTTCAATAGGCATTTTAACTTCCGAGTCATAGGGCAACTTAATCGGCCTCATGTCTACCTCACACAGGTAATGTCCTCACTTCTTTAATGCCATTATTACAGCCACTAACTCCAAATCATGAGTGGGTTACTTTCTCTCGTGATATCTTAACTTTCCAGAGGTATACAAAATCACCTCATGATGTATCAGTGGTATACATTCTAAACCATCATTTGAAACATTTATATAAATCACAAAACTACCTTGGTGCATCGATTAATCATTTTCCACTTTCAAAATCTTCCTCACATCTAGAATCCTAATTAACTTGTCAAGTCTTGCACTCTTATAAAATCCTTGATAAACCAAAGGTAGTATTCGACTAACTCTAAGAATTCCAAATTTTGGTAGGATTCTTTGGTCGTTTCCTCTTAAACAGCTTCCACTTTAGCTGAGTCAATAACAATTCCTTCCTTAGAGGTTGTGTACCTAGAAAGGTTACTTCTTCCATTCAAACTCACGTCTATTGAACTTAACGAAAGTTGATGCTCTCTAGAGGTTTGTAAACTATTATCAGGTATCTTTCGTGATCTTCTCAAACCTTAGAGTATACCGATATATTATCAACAAATGCCCCACCGATTCATCCAAATACGATTTAACTCCGATGCATTAGACCCATAAATGCTACCAGTACTTCAGTCAACTTGAAGGGTGTACTGAAAATTCAAAGTGTCCATGTCTTAAATTGAAAGCGGTGTTAACCCCATCAGTTTCTAGGATCCTCAACTGATAATAGCTCTACTTTAAATTCCTTATTCACAGCTCCTGGCCATTGATCAAAATTTCCGTTTATGTGAAGCTACGAAGTATTTGTGCTTAGTAGTCATATCGTTCAAGTTTCGACAATCTATATATATATATATATACCCTCAAGTTTCCATTCCAAATGTGATATCCGATCCCTCAATCATTATGCTCATCAAATCTACCAAAGATTTTCTTTCACTAACCCAAGTCTCACAGTATTAATATATCAAATTGGTAACCAAACATTGGATCCCAACTTCAATCCCAAACTCTCGATTTGGTCACGATCCCTGGTCGCCTCCAAGACCTCAGGGTGGTCTATATTCTCAAGCACAATCTCGACTACGTCTAACACCGTTCGTGTCTTATTATGAATCTAAAAGTGTGGGGCAAGATTTGAACATACATGGAAGTCGTAAAACCAATCAAAAGCGGAGTAAAGTTTCATATGTCATAAGGATCATAATAGGTACATCAAGTTGGAATAGATTTATCAAATCATTTCAGAATTGAAAGGAAAACAACAAGATTATAGCAAAACGTGCCGAGTTACCAAGATACAAAATAACAAAAGACTTTCCCTTATACAAAAGATTAAATCTCCAAAAGTGACAGTCTAGTCGAGGGTAAAGTTACAACCTCTATCCCTCGAGTGAAGTCAAACCATCTCGACTTGTGAAACCTCCACTACTTGGGTCCTCTTTACAACCATTAGTTTTAATTACTCTCATCTGGCATTCGATTGCTTTGAGCAAACCTAATTGGCTGCTGAGTATTTCTTCCTTTTGTTAGGGTTACCAGGGCAATTCGAAAACTTATGCTCGGCACTACCGCACTTAAAACATTTTCCTTGCTTTCTCCAGCACCCGGCTTCAGTGTGGTTAATCTTGCCACAGTATCCACAAGTTACATGAGAAGTGACGGCCTGACTAGTTTGAGAATTTCCTTTGTGTTTCTTCTCTAGTTCTACGTTCTGGCTTAGCAACTCAGTTTTCTCTGCATATTCTTGTTTCCACCGTCCTTCCCAGTACTCAGCTAATTTTCTTTGAAATTCTACCTTATTTCGAAGAATGTTAATCTCTTTACGCATTTCTTCCAAATTTGTCATCTTACCGGTTAGTTCAAGTCAAATGCTAGCCTGCCAGGCAAATCAAAGAATCGAAATGAGTAGCCATTCATAAGGGAGGCTCGAGCCATATTACTCTTGCATTCTTTTGCTTATAGATTGCTCCGGATTATAAATCTTAACTATTCTCCGCTTAACACGGGTGAGCTCTTAAGTCTCCACAAGATTACTATCGTTACTTACAAACACAACCAGATACGGAGACCTTATTCCTTGCTATAAAATTCCATGTCTTAGTTCACTCTCCAATACTTATCTACAAAGTTGTCCGAGAAGAAATCATAACCTCTTGCTCTCACTCACTACAAGAAATTTGGTCATTAGTGACAACATTTCTCAGTGATGAAAAAAAATCGTCACAGAATGGGGTCATTTAACCACAATACGGCAAGTTGTCACAATTGAGTCAAGGAAGCCAACACATCAGTGACGACCTTGCATTGTTGTCACAATTCGATTCCCGCCAGGAGTCACGGAGAGAGCGGGAACTGCAATAGTGACAACTTTCTAAAAGTCGTCAGTATTAATAGCACTTTCTTTGACAACTTTGCTATTGTTGTCACTGATAACATTATATAGCCGTTAGTGACAATGTGAGGACTCGTAAAATTTTCTTATTTAAATTCTTATTTCGAGCTCATTTAATTATTTATTTGGTCAATTGCCTCGAATATTATTTTCTAACCTTATTAGACTTAAATACATGGAATTATGGCTTCATTATGTTTTTAAAGTGACTCGTTTCAAAAATTAATTTTTTGGAAGCTCGATTAATGAAAATAGTGAAAACGTGTTTGAGAAATTTTAGCCAATTAAGAGTACATTAAACTCGGAAAATTGGAGACTTGTACTATGGTCCTAAAATAGGTAATCTTATGAATAAATACTCAAGTGATAGTTAGTAGTGCAATCGTTATAAGAATTTATTGGAAGTTTCGCGTTATAGCGTTAAAATTGACGGTACGCGTTTTCACACGCGCGACTTTATTTGAGGGACTTTAGACCCTTATTTCGGGACAATTTAGAGTGAATAATACTTACATGAATATAAATGCTTTGGAGGTTCAGTGCACTAGTGAACCAAACGCGCGAGAAAATCGAACCTAAAACGTGCCAAACGAGCCCTAATAAGAGTTGACTTTGGAGTGAATGTGCACCACTCATTTAATCTTCTCTTGGAAGCTAATTTTGATCAAACTTCACTCCATCTTCTCTCACCAAGCAGCCGGCCAACCTCTCTCTCTCTCTCTCACTCTCTTGCTTCACAAAATCCTTCATCAAATCAACCCAAAACCTCAACCAATCTTCACCAAACTTGAAGATCATCTAGCAAGCTACTTGGAGGTTGGATTTAGCTAACTAAAGGGCTGCATTTCACGGTTTCTTGGAGCTCTTAAGGGCCGAAAATTTCTGGGTTAAGGCACTAAGGAGGTATAACTTCATCCTACACCTTAAACTTGGATTATGATGGTAGAAATGCATCTTTAAGCTATTGCATGTGTATGAGTGGCTTGATATGGTTGTAAAATGTGAAAGTGGGCTCTTTGTATTCCCACACTTGGGTTGTTGTTGCTGATTAGAGGATTAATGTTGGATTTAATGGTAGTTTAATGGTTATAATGATGGATTTATGGAGTATTATTGTTGGAAACTCAAAGTAGAGGTCATGACAAGAAATTTCCGAAACTGCCCCTGTTTTGTTCGGCCACTATAAGGCCAATTTTTGGTGATTTATTGGCATGAACCTGATGTTTATATGTTATACTATATGTGTAAAAATTTTCGTTGGAAAACATTAACGTTTGGATGGGCAAATGAATTTATTCGTGGACTAGGCAAGCTGGAAAATTATTTTCGGGTAACCCTGTCCAGCGGTAGCATTTTGGCCATAACTCTGTCCTCGGGTGTCGAAATCAAGTACCGTTAGTGGCGTTTGAAACTAGACATCCCTGGCTTTAATTTGAGATAAAATGCACGTTCTGATTCTTTGTGAGTGAGCCGAACCAAATGTTTTAAGATAGCTGTCCTGTCTCTCGGATTTGCTGGAATGGTTTGTAGAGGGAGCAACTTGAGGCTCAATTTTGAGCTGGTTGCTTGCCAAATTTCAGAACGATTTCTTCTGTAAACTTTTAGTCCTATGAATTTATTTTCTAACGCCATAAACCATGCCTCATTCTGAGTTAAATTGGTTGAGTTGTGATTAAAACAAGTGGACTGCCCTGTTTTGGAAAAACGTAGTATTTGGACTGATGTGGGACAAAAACTTGGGAGTGATCTTATTAATTGAAATTTTGATGCTAAACTATTACCAAAGGTATCATGGATGTATCTTAGACCTTTATTTCACCAATGAACCATGGTTGGATAGCTTTCTTGATTAAACGATTTGAATTGGGAAATGAAGTCAAAAGACAGGTTGCTTTAGAAATTTTCCTGAACATTGGATGATTAATTAACTATCTTTCCGAAGGTATTTTTCCCTTAAATTTGATAGAGAGATGCCTTTCATATAGGAGTAACATATTGAAAAATTTTATACCAATCCAAGTTCGTTTTGACTCTTAGCTAAGGTTCCAATTTTGAAAACTCAAATCTGGAAATTGTTCACCAGACTTGAATTTTCCTAACTTTGAGCTACCGTATCTCGGTGCTCGAAACTCCAATTTTCAATCCGTTTGTTCTGCCCTAAACCTTACTTACACCTCTAATTGAGTTATAAATTTCAAGGGCTAGTTTACAACGAGTGAATTTTTCCGAATTTCCAAAGTTAGCGAAAAACCAACCCCGGCTTAATTCTGAATGTTCTGGAACAGCAACTTCATGCCCATTTTTGAATACCTTCCACTTAGATTCATGGAAAAGTGTCTTCTAAGAACTTTTAGTACTTTCTAAGAGGTTTCCAACGGTACCAAGTTTTATAATTTTGGACCTACTGATTGCAAGATCTGATTTTTCTAAATTTGACGCGCAAAGCTGAAATTTGCTGATTTCTTAGAAAATGAAAATTTGAAAACTTGTTACTCCTTCTTGATGATAATTGATCGCTTTAAACTTCATTTCATGAAGGAAATCAGTTTTTCTTATGTTAATAAAACCTCACTTTTGAACCTTTATTTTGAGTGGCTAAGGTTCTTGGTTTGAGGTATTGACTAGTCCAAATGAGCGTAACTCCTTTCTTGATTAATACGTGATTGTGAGTGAAAAATACTTGTTAATTGCTTCAGGTGCTCAAGCGAGTCTTGAAAAGAATCCCGGAGGGGACAACTAAAGATTTTCTCGCTCAATTACTTTTGAATTGGTGAGTGTCAAGTGCATGACTTATCGTGTTTACTTGATTTACCTGCTTATATACGTGAATATCACTTGATGAGACGAGTGTATACTTTATCGCACTCACTCTCCTTTACTTGAACTTTACTTGTATTAACTTGGTTTCAAAGTCGATTGAGTGAATCTCGTCGACTAAAATATACCCGTTTTCGTGTGCGTGTCGTGTTGCCATGCATGTCGTATATGTCGTGCGTGTCATGTTGTCGGGTGGAGTGAACCTCCTCGACTTATGGGGACGCCCAATTCTCTTAACCAATCTTGCAACTCGAGCCGGCATGGGCTTGGTCGAGAAGCTTGATAAACCAAGAGAGTAACAAAACACAACTTGATCTTTTGAGATCTTGTTCGGCATACTCGTGGAGTATCGCCCTTTTCGTGCGTGTTCAAAAATCAAAACTTGATCTCTTGAGATCTCGTGTGGCATACTCGATGAGTATCACCTTTTTCGTGCGTGTTTGGTTTCGGATCCGAGAGGGTGGAATGTTGGTCGGAGGAAGTAATAAGTGAAGTTTCTACGGATAAAATACCCACCCGGATAACGGAGTGTCATCACGAGGGGGTATCAGATCGAGCCGTGGCGAAGCAAGAGGAAAATAGCTCCTGAGAGCTCCTATATCCTTGAATTGTTTCTGTTTATTTTTCTCGCTTGAATTGTAAATTACTTGAATATTGGGATTGTTATTTGGACAACGTGCTTGCATGTGTGTTTTCTTGGCCTCACGAGCGTTTCGCTCACCCCGTAGATTTGTTTTCCTTAACAGGAATGGATGGAGTGAAACTCGTTGGAACCCTTTGGATGTACTTTTGTATTAAGGTTTCAATTGTAATTGACTAGACATTTTGGCTATTGTATATATTTGGGAATTGATGTATCTTTTGGATCCTGACGTAAGAATTGGATAACGGATGTATTTTGAACACGTGGTACAAGACTTGGATATTCGATTATGGAAGCGATTTTTCCTTATTGGACTGGTATAAATTGTTATTTATTGTTAAGTTTGAATTGATTTGTCTCGAGTCCTGGCGAGAGTTAGGCAGGCGTTCCGCGGATACCCTTGGGTTCGCCCTTGGGAGAAGTGGGGGCGTCACAGACAACCTAGTCTTATCACTGTTTGATTTAAATATTTATTGCTTTTTGCAACTATTAATCCTAATTTGTTGTAATCATTATGTGTTCTCTAATGATTTTTAACTGTTGTATACTTATGAGCCTCCTTATTAGTTTAATTTTCTTGTATATGTAATAACTTCATTAGAATAAAAAATAATTAAAAAATAAAAAATTCATTAGTGTAAATAAACTTGTGACAACTTAACTTAGAATGATTATTAGTTAATTTGATATGAATAAATAAGAGTTTTCAAATTGAACCGATTATCGAAGTGGATAAATCCTAAACTCCATAGTTAATTAACTAATACACTTTATGTATTAGTTGAATTGTGCATTTTTTTCTTATTTGAAGATAATGGATTAACAGTGAAGTTTTATAAATAGTAGTTATAATTGATATAAAGTTTTAGCACCTATAAGAACTAGTTAAATTTTATTAAAATGCTTTTCCATTTATATGAATTTAAAAAGTTTTTCCACTCATACTAAAATTTTTAAAATTGTGACACAAAAATAATGAATAAAAATGAAATCTATATTTCAAATACAATTATAAAAGACAAAATTGCACCAATTTTTCTTGTGTAAAAAGGGGGGAATTATGATGTCCAAATCTAGTTAAAATTCAAGACAAAAACAAAGTGGCGCAATTTTAAAATTCAAGGCAAAAAAAAGAGGCGCAAATTTGTCCAAGTCTCTTGTACTACGTAGATGCCAAACAATAACTTTTCTAAGTGTTGAACTCTCTCTCAGACTCTCACAAATCACCTCACTTTTACTCAGCCCGTCAGCCCACACTCACCTCTACCTCCACGGCTCCACCTCTACTTCCACTTCCATTTTCACCTCCACCTCCACCTCTACCACACTCTCGACCTCTTCGACAATTGAAGACCAGTGAAGTACCGTGGCTCTTTGGCATTGAAGACCAAGTAATTCTCCAAGTCTCTGCAGCAAAGGTTAGTTCTTTCCCTCTCTTCTTTGTCTCTAAGATAGTTTGCAAATATTTTGGCCCTACGCTTGTTTTTTTTTTTTCCTGAAAATTTCTACCTGCATTCTTGTTGAACCTGTATTGAGGGTGTAATTTTATGGTTATTTACATGATTAAACTTTTCATCCCCTGAAATTTTATTGCCCTAAATTTTAACTTAGGGAAAAAATTAGGGAAAATTTTTTGCCTAGTTATCGTGAATCCCTTAGATTAATTGTATCCTCTGCTTTTTGGCCCACTTGGGAAAGACTTGCTGCTTCCCAACGATTTTGTACAAAATCAGCTACGGCTGGACTTGGTAGGGGGAGAATTGAATAATAATGACCAAATTAGATGAGGCAATTAGACAAGCTTTAGATGAGGCATAATAGCATACTCATTTACCTCAAAATATTTATTGCTTTATTCTTATTTAGAAAATTGTAGGTTTTAAAATCCTTCTGTTGTATGTCTTGATCCCACAAAAAAGTTGCAGGGGAAGGGGTTGGTTGCTGCCAATCCTATTGCTATGTTGTTATGCCAAGATTGGCTAACGGTTAGTTGACGAGTTAAAGAAATTAGTAGATGTTCTGTCTCTTATCCTTGAAGCAAGCTACTTCCAAAAGGGTGGTTCTACTAGCAGTGACGATTGTAGTTCATTGGAGACTTGGCCTTCAAAGAAAGATGCAGGTCACATAATTGAGTTTATTACTTATTATGTTGCCTGTGAAAGAGCAAAGGTCTCTAGAGATATTTTAAGTCAAAATTTGGAGTATTTGACATCAGAAATTAGCTTTTCACCTAGTGTCTCTAGGCCGAATATTGAGATCCACACAAGAAGAGAGAAGCAATTGCTTACACTTTTAGAGGTTGTACCTGACACAGATTGGGATGCTCCTTACCTGTTGCATTTGTGTGAAAGATGTCAGTTTCACCAGGTATTTCACATGCTGATGAAAATAATATCCATTGTTAGGCAAATCCATGGATATCGAATAAGTCTATTGTAATGTTTTTATGACCTTGTTCAAGTCTGCGGCTTAATTCATTCAAACAAATGTCAGTACATTGCTGCATTGGATAGTTATATAAAAGCTGTAGATGAATCCATTCATGCCTTTTCTTTTATCCATGATATGTTGCGGCGACTGAGTGAGACTGATTCAGAAGCCTTCCAAGCAGCAGTCTTTTTAAGGATTGGTGATCTGGTCAAATTAGACAGGTAATTTTGCGCAAACTCTGATGGTAATTTCTCAGTTACACTCTCACCCAGAGAGCCTTTTTCTTTATTTGAAGACACTTGTTGAAGTTCACGCAACTGGAAATCTCAAATTTTCTTGCTTAAGAAAAGATGGAATATCAAAAATTTTCTTGTCCATCACAGTCTTTCCGAAGTTTCTGTAGCATATTTTGTATTTACTGGGGAGGGGCAGCTTTATACATTCATGGTCCTCATATCAGAAATGACTACCCCAGAAATCAACATGAGATGGCATCTTGATATTTCTGGATTAAAGAGGTCCAATGTCTACCTAATTAACGGTGTCTTTATTTTTTTTGGCTGGCTGATGGCAAGGATTTTGTTGTTTGTTTGCATGTTTCACCATGTTTACATTCACTATAGTCAGGTCATCCAGATGCATTCAGTTGGTTATTTTCTAGTATTTGTTGTGCCTTGCACTCTTTCTTGTCGCGCCCCACTTTTCGAATGCAAGTGTGTGTGATGTGTGGTGTGTAATGTGTGAACGTGTGCAAAATGAAAAGTAAAAGGCCATGGGACTTAGAATGCGACGGTTTGGCCAAGTGAAGTTCAAAAGGGTTTTTTGTATCAAAAATGGAGTCGCCACTTGGTATAGAGTTAGGGTGTACCAAGTCATCCAAAAATGATTTTTTGTTTTTGAATAAAAAAGTAAATAAACCCTTTTTGAGAACTTTTGGGTCTACGTAACCAAAAGAGGGATCGGGGGTCACATTTGACGAAGGGGAAGGCAAGGATAAAAATCCAAGGCACCCCTTCGACCTAGCCAAGGCTAGTTGCGTGACTTAAACCAATTTTCCCTAATTTTTCTACCCAAGGTATGTATCGCGTGTTGGATATGTCTATATGAATGCAAAACCCTAGACCTAGGGGTATTGGGGGAAATTTCTCTTCAAAGGTTGAGTGGTGCCAATCACATTAGTTGTGAAGCCCAATAATGATCCTTTTGGAGAGGTCACACCTAAACCTAAATGACGTGAAAAATGAGTGGAATGCATGCCATGTGAAAGTGTGAGTTTGTGTGAAGTGAGAAAAATGATAAAAGTAATAAGGTAAGAGTGAAGGTGTGCAAATGTAGATGAAAGTACTCGTGTGCGAGTGAAGATAAAAATGTTCGTGTGCAAGTGAAGATAAAAGGGTGTATGTGTGCAAGTGAAGATAAAAAAAAAAATGTTCGTGTGCAAGTGAAGATAAAAAAGGTGCATGTGTGCAAATGAGACAAAGGTGAAAGTGTAATGATAGAGTGGATTGAGAATGCATGAGCCTAGGGAATTCATGCATATTGGGTACGGGGAGACCTAAATCGTGACTTGATTTTTCCTTTGATAGAGGGAATATAAGCGTGCTAAGGCTTAGAAAAAGCCACACTCGTCTATATCCCATATTTAAGGGGACTCTCACGCAAATGTACCCTAACTAGCATGAGATGCAAAAAATCCTAAAATGAGGGAAAAGGGGCTCGAGGAGCATGCCAAATGATAAAACTAAGAAAAATGCATGACATGTAGTGAACATGCAAATATGCACTAACAAAAAGGGATGGCCTAATGAGCCACAACTAGCATTGGACTAGTGTGGTGACGTACATTCATCCATTCCATTCATTCATGGTTATGAAAGCAAGTAGACATGCCAAAACGCTCGTAAACACGTAGCACGTAGCACTTAGCATGCTCGACTAGATGCAAGAGCCTACTAAAGCAATTAAACATGTAGCAACAAAAACAAGCAACCAAGGGGAAGGGGAAATGGACCAGATGCTCTCCGAGCGCTATCTATTACAAGCCAAGAGGTGTACACATACCCCATAAAAGCATAAAAGGGAAAGGGTGAATGGACCAGATGCTCTCCGAGCGCTATCTATTACAAGCCAAGAGGTGTACACATACCCCATAAAAGCATAAAAGGGAAAGGGTGAATGGACCAGATGCTCTCCGAGCACTATCTATTACAAGCCAAGAGGTGTACACATACCCCATAAAAACTTAAATAAAAGTAAAAAGCAAGTAAATGCACGCAGGGAGGTAAGGAAAGCGAAGTAGACAGGCATATTCACATAACACATAGGAGCACGTAGGAAAAATAAAGTGCAAGTGAGGGATAGAGTGTACCTCCCTTGCAATCGGGGCCCAATGAAGTGAAATCACTTATTTATCCTCCAAAATAAAAAAAATGGTCAAGGTACCAATTTATTTGGAAAAATTAAAGAAAATAGGCAAACACAAGCTCACTTGATCATAATGCCCCTAAAGTCGTGACTTAAGCGCAATTGAAACAAAGCATGGTAGTCAATTGAAACAAACAAGCAATGAATTGCAAAAAATTAAAACTACTAAGGACCAAAATGAAGAGATTATTCAATTGGCTGGGTCCTAGTGAAACAAAGGGGAATTAGAGGGGTCAAAGGGCAATTTTTGAAAGCCATTTGCATGCAAGCTTCATGCAACTACGTGAGAAAGCTTCTGCAATTCCATTTCTTTCTACAATTTCTGATATGCGTAAGTTGCAGCAATTCATCACTAGTGAACTATCACACATTTCTCAAGTAAAATCCAAGCAAACTATCACACATTTCTCTACTTTGCAAACATGAAACTTGTAAATTTACATTTCTCAAACTAAAGACACAGCCATGGTAGTTCAAAAAGAAAACAGCAACAAGAAAAGAAATGGGTTATGGCCGGAAAACCAAAACTGCGGCAGAATTTCTTGAGTGAACTTTGCAGCTTGTTTCATGTGGTTGGGTCCTAAATAAACTCTATCAATGCCACAAATCCAATAACGGATGCAAGACTCTCACTCATGTTGTTCACTTTACTCAAACACAGCCATCTATTACCCGCAAAAGATTTAAACAAATCATCCAAATACAAAGTGCAGCCAAGTAATGCAAGGATTAGTGGCTACTTCATTAGACCAGAAATTCACTTGAGAGTGTTGTTAGCAACACACAAATGCACATGTTCACTCTCAACTGGTCCCATGAGGCTACTTCATACGGAAGAAAGAAATAGACAAACAACCTATATGCCAAGCAATAAGGTGATCACTGCTGCAACAAGGATGAAGCAAAACCTGTTGTTCAAAACAGTTTTGCTCAAGAAGGAAATTTCAGATTTTAGATGTAAACACGCAGCTTTGTTCAACAAATTTCGACCAAAACCATAACCTATAACTAAACAACAAGATATATAACTAAAAAAAACAAATCATCAAAACACATAAGCAAGACTGATGCAAAGCTGGGGACACATTTAAACACTTTCTTTGGGGAACGAACACAGCTGCAACCAAACCAAAAGTTTCGACATTACTATGAAACCAGCAACTTGAATTCACTCACGGGTTTCTTTCTGTGCAAATTCAGCTTTCATATGTGCAGGGAGACAACAAAACAGGTTCCTTAAACCTCAACCAAGGTCTAGCAATACAAAGGCGTTCAGACATCAACTAACTTCAAATCAAACAAAATTCAAGAAAAAGCATCCTAAGGTCCCAAATTAAAAGAACAAACACTATGCAAAGAATCCCCTGCAACCTGCCGGCCTCTCTCATTCAGCTTCAAAGAAAAAAACAAAACAAACGAAGAAGCCAACAGCTTTTTGATTCACAGGTTTTGCAACCAGAAAATTCCGATCAGAATTTTGATAGCAAACAGATTCATATAGTAGACCATTTCAGATGCTTTGACAACTAGCAACTTCATATAGCCATAACAAAATTCAACCAGCAGTAAAGATTCAACCAAGGCCGAACCAAAAAGAGTCTTTGTACTATCAGTTATCATTCAAGACAGAATCACTGATCACATTCATCAAATTTCTGGTACCGAAAATGCAAAGCTGACTGCCTTTTTCCCGATTCACCAATTTTCACAAGACAAATTCAAAACACAGCTCATGCATATCCACAAGACTTGATTTTTCATTCATAAACAAGGAAAACAGAATCTTGGGGACATGAAACAGAAAAAAAGGCAAAAAGAAAGACGAAAAAAAAAACCAAAATTTCCCGTAAGCTAAATCTCGACACTCACGTAGTTCTCGCTGGTTTCTTGATGAAAATCAGAGCTGATGATGGGGTTGGGCTCTTTCTTTGGTTCTCCTCAGGATCTTCCCCTTCCTCTCGGCTTTCTCTTTTTCCGTCTTCTGCTCTATCGTCCCCAAGTCCCTTTTTCATCCAAACCTTGCTGATATCCTTTCTTCCTTCTAGCCGTCTCACAGAAGCTTGCTCAGTTTTTCTTTTTTTTTGGTTTGCCAACTTGCGGCCGTCAACCTCTCTCCGTATCCCACACTCTTGGTTTCTTGGACAAACCCTCTTGCTTTTTGTCCTCTGTTTCCCTCTTAGCCCGTTAATGCTCTCCAGAAAACCCCCTTGCTCACCGAAAAACTCCCCCCTGCGGCTGTGGTTTTCTTTGCTCTTTTATATTCACTTCCCAATCTCCTAAACCTGCTCTCAATGGTGAGGATGAAGGCTTGTCCTTCCCTTTCCATCCAGCCATCCGATGGCTATTGAAATTGTACCTTGCACGCTGCAAAAAATTGCAGCGTGCATGCTGCGATAATATTATTTATTTATTTATTTATTTTTAACACAACTTGATAATTACAGAAATGATAAAATAAAATATAAATAATAATAATAACAAAGTTACACAAACCAGGTAATAATAATAATAACAAAACAAAAATAATTTTAAACAAAAAACTAAACAAAAATGGCCATTTTTAATTTTCCAATTTTCCATTTTTCATCATTTTCTTTTTCCTCAAAATAACTTAATAAAAATAACTAAAGTGCCCAAAGATTGAATTTAAAGAAACAAACATATTTTTGTGAACAAATTTTCCTTTTTCCTTTTTCTCTTTTTTTTTTCATTTTTCCAATCCAACTAAAGCCTATTTTTTTTTGAATTTTTCTTTTCAAGAAAGCATTGAATAAAAACAAAATGACAACAACATATTTTTGATGTTTTCCTTTTCTTTTTTTCTAAAAACTCTACGTTAATTTTAAACTTAAAAGCTAAAACTAAAAATTAAAACTAAAAGTAAACAACGAATGCAAGCAATCTAAAATGAAAATCATGAAATAGATGCCACATAAAATTATTCAAAATTTGGTGTCTACATTTCTATCATGAATTTGATGTGGTTTGGTAAAATTATCAAGGGGCTCATAAAAATGTTAGCAAAGAAGCAGTGAGGAACAGTAATGCTCTGATTTCTTCTATTACCACAGTCAAATTTTTCCCTCGCGTTCCTACTTGTACAAATCTATAGGAGAATGCCCACAGAAAATAGAGAAAGATTAGTTCAACTTTTGTTTGTGATCCGTGCAATTTAACTTTGGTTACTTAAGTATGGTGAAGTAGTTTATACATATGTTATGCCATTGTGGATGGGTAATTCCTGTGCTTTTTGGTTCCAATTATCATCTATGTTCTTACCTTAATTATCTTTTATTTCTCCATGCAATTCAGTTTTGGTTACTTAAGTATGGCAAAGTAGTTTATACTTAGGAGTAGTTTGTGATTTGAAGTGTAATTTGAAATGGTTTTCAGAGTATTCTACCTTAGGGCATAAAATAGGATATGGTAAAGAGGATAGGGTGCTTGTTTTTCTTTCTTGAAAAATAAATGTACCTGATAAATCAATAGCCTATCTGATGCCACTGGCTATGAGGTAATTTTTTTCTCAACAAACATATTATTTTTCATAGTTATGTTCAGCTTATTATTTACTTGAATTGATGACGAGTATTTACTTTGTTAGATTTGAAGCAATACTGAATTCTTGAAGCTAGGAGGGAGTGTTAAAGATAGAGTGGCAACGAAGATTATCGAAGAGGTGACTTAATTGTTTTTCTTTAATTTGCTGCTTTTAAAGTTCTCTTATTTGACTTTGAAAGTTTTGAACTTTGGATCTTTCATTACAGAAATTTGTGCTCTCTAAGCTTAGCATATGTTGTTTTGAAATATTGAAGTGATTTGAGTTTTTGTATGATATGATGGTGTTATTGAGGTAATGTGTTTGAGCACAAGCTAGGATAGTGATGAGTTATGACCTTGGATGGTAGCTATTAAGTCTTGCAATTTACAGTATTTACTGCTTTAACAAGCATTTACACGGCAATGCCAATGCTTTTCAGTAGCTTTTAGTTGTTTTTGTGATTTGAGTAATTTGGGTATAATGATTTTGATAATGTTAATATTGTTTATGCAGTACCACTCCATGTATTCATCCTCTAGTGGTTTGGAGAAATGGGTTGTAAAGATTGAGCAACCCATAGACATCTTTCTCACGATACCCATTGCATCAATTTCTCTTATATAAATGAGGTACACATTGCCTCAGTTTCTCCTATATGAATGGATAGCTCGACACCTTGTATCGTGATCCACATTACTTTGGTTATCATACTGGACATGTTGTATCCTCTGCTATGCATTACTTTGGATTGTTTTGGTTTAGTTCAGTTTAGTTTATTTGAATGTTTAGCTAAGCAAGCGAATCAAAGTTGCTTTTCCTTTAGTGTTGTGCTTGTAGTCTTATCAATTGGTTATATTGTTCATAGCAGTACTTAGAGCAGTGCTTGTTGCATTATCAACTTGTTATATTATTCCTTTGAAGCTGAAGTTTAATAGCAGTACTTATTTCTTGAGCTGATTTTGTGCAATAGTTTGGGGCTGATTTTGATTTTCTGGGGCTGATTTTGGTTTTATTTGGGGTTGATTTTGAATGTACAGCTTTAATTATTGAGGTTCTTATTGGATTGCATATTTTAGCTAAGCAACCTAAGTATTGTTACTTCTCCTTCAGTGCTTTAATCCTCCCCTTATCTACTTGTTTTACTACTTTATTACAGATAAATGCTATTTAAACAAAATTTTGGGAGCTGTCTATAGCAATGACTGAAGGACGTTGAAGACAAAGTCGCAATTTCTCATGCAAGGGTTCACTTGGATGTTCTTTGGTTTCTTGAACTTAAATCCTTTTGTAAACGTACCTTATGAATATGTGATATTTGGGCACAATGTTACTTTTATAGACCTTTGTTGGGTAATGTGCACCTCAATATGACATTTGAGTACTGAATATGCTATATTGGCATGTAGCCTAATGCAACAACTACTTTTGATTATCGATTGTTTAGATTACTTCTTTCTATTTATTTTAGATAAATAATTTACCATGCTAAATTGTGAGTTTATTGAAATGGGGCTGACAATGTTAAAGATCACTAATGACAAAAAAGAGCTGTTGCATAACAAGAATAAAAAACTCTTTGTGACAACAAAGCTTGTCACTAACTCCAAACTTCAATTGTGACAAGAAATGTTGTCAATAAGTATATCATATAAGTGACAACTTCTGACACTTTTCAGTGACAACCTTGATCAATACATCTCTGACAACATGCCAAGTCGTCAATAAAACTCTTTCATACTGTTGTCACTAATGACAACCATTCACTGACGACTTTTTGTGTTGTTACTATATACTTTTACCGACGGAGATATAGTGACGACTCTGTGACGACTCAAAAGTCGTCAATAAAAGTCATTAGTGACAACATTTCTATGTCTTGTGATGACATATTGTTGTCACTGTCTCACTGATGACCAAATTTCTTGTAGTGACTAGTGCTTTATTGTATCCTTTTAAATCAATATTACTATTTCGAAATTAGGTTCTCCATGAAGCCTAGATAGGCGAACTTCAAGAATCATTCCATTTTCACACCTCACTTAATTCTTAGGTTGACTAATTGATCTAGAGCTTGGGTGCTCAACCAACCATGCTAGGACATCAATCGTATGGTCAATAGCAGTAACTACGTGATTGTTTTCCTTCATTTCTAGGGTTTCGGTTCAGTCCAACAGTCGTTCCCTAATCATCCCCTTGAGTTTGGGGTTGCTTAATCCCTCGCCCTCAGTCCCTTTTCACTTGTTCAGCCACTCATAAGTTTAATATGTTGAAAGGCATGACATAAAGTGAGTGCAGATAACTGGAGTTTGAAAAGTGATACCTTTATCACGTCAAACAAATACAAGAATAAAAGGGAAGACACCAAAATAATCACAAATGTGTACATCCCAATCATGGATTTGAAATCATGAAGCAGTAAAGTCAAGCATGTCATGAGTAACGTTTATTTGCCTCAAAAGATGGGAAACATAGTAAGACAAAATACAAAATACAATGGCCTTTAAGCGAGTGCCACCCTGTCTATCTTTGGCAAAAATATTAAAATAGTTTAAATCACTAACTTAGTGATTGGCGGAGCCAAAAATCTTCACTACTTCCGTAGGATCATTTTCATTTCCAGCACTAGGAGTTTTAGATTTCATGTCCCTTATCGAATATCTTGTCATTCTCCACTTGTTCAACCAGGGTAACACATCTAGCCACCGACCTATCCATCCTATTTTTAATTTAGAGCACTACCCTAACAAGTCGAGTCTTAGCTTTTAAATCTTCTCACAAGGAGCCTTTGTCTTTCTCGCTCCTTAAGTATCTCAATTTTCACTTCAGGAATTCTAGCAGTCTAGGCATCCGCAATTGCCCTCAGTTCTCGATTATTCCCTCGAATCACCCTAACTTCCTCGGATAGCCACTTTTAATGATCGACCACTATTAACACCCCATTTGTTGACCTTGGTCGATCAATCCTTGGTTTTGATGATTAACAAACCAAAATGTAGATTTGGTCTAATGTTTTTATGTGAGAAATTTGTTAGAATCAGGTTCAATGGTGTCAAGGAAAGAAAACCAACCAAATGAAGAAGCAAAATCAGGTCACTCATGTCGGACGGCCAAAAGGAAACTATCGGACGTCCGAAAGGATGAAGAACATCAAGAAGGAAACTCTGTCGGACGCTCGTGAGGAAGCATCGGACGTCCGGAAGGATCGGACGCACGCCTCGGACGCACATCGATCGCATCGGACGTCCGAGAAATTTCGCAAAGATTTGATGACTCTCTGCCTACGTTCGGACGCAGGGTTCGGACGTCCGACAGGTGGTTCGGACGTCTGACAGGCACCTGTCGGACGTCCGACAGGCCAACGGCTAGTTTTGACAGCATTTAATATTTGACCGTTAGAGAGCCTTTTGAAGCCATTTCTCACCTTCTATAAATACCCCAAAGCACAAGAAGACAAGAGACTTTTGCCAACACAAAATACAAGCTTACAAGTGAGATTTTTGAGTAGAAAGATTCTTTGTTGGTTGTATAAGGGGTTGGGGAAGTTGGGTTGTGAGGTTGCTCAAGTGAAGGTTACTCTCTTGGAGTAGTAAAACCTTGGTGAAGGTGAACCAATCACTTGGAGTGGTAAAACCTTGGTGAAGGTTGCCTCATTTGTATAAAATAGTTCTTAATTGGGTGAGTGATCTTTCAAGTGTAGGTTGTTGAGGGTTAACTAGAATAGTTGTAAAACTCCTTGGCTCAACCAAAGAGTATTTGGGGTGAGGAAGGAGTGAGCCTTCACTTGTACATCTTGGTTAGCATCGCCATCAATTGAAGAGGCTATTGGTTTGATATTTGGTTTGCATTTCTTATCTTTTCTCTTTAATTAAGTTTTCTTTATTGTGCTTAAATTTGATATATCTTTGTGCATCATTGTGAATTTGTTTGTACTCATTGGGTTGCACCGGGCTCTTACACCATTATTTGGGTGCGAGCAAGTCCTTTGAAAATCACATAAAGTCCTAATTCTGTGAATTGGATTATCTCTCCAATGCTCCCTTAGGTCTTTCTCGATAATGGACCACCGGAAGGCACCCCGAGACAATTTAATATCACCCTTACCTTCCATACTTACACTTAAAAATAAAAGCTCATGTGGGTCCAGATATATTCAATAAACTAGATTTGATCATTTTGTACTAACCCACATGTATAACACAAGATCAAGACTTCTTGTCATCCACTAATTCAAACCTAGGTTCTAGTTTTCATTCCCACAAGCAGTCGCTTAACTCTCCACCCAATTCCACAGTCCGGCATCCTAAACTTCAAGCCTAGGATACACTACAGAGATCTGAAGCCTAGGCTCTGATACCAACTGTGACGCCCCCATTTCTCCCTAAGGCGAAACAAAGGGTATCCGCGGGACGCCTATCCAACTCTCGCCAGGACTCAAGCAATTTCTATTCAAGCTTATAGCGGTACTAGAAGTCAACAACCAGAACATATACATACAAATAGTGCGGAAGCGTTCAAGCTTAACGGTCGATAACAATCACACAATCTTTACATCGGGTTTCCGTAATACCGCCCAAAAATATACAATATCCAAAAGTCTAGATAAAAGAGTTGGAACCCTATTACATGAGTACACAAAAGAGAAATTCCTCCGAATCTCATTCCAAGCCCAAACCTGTTAAGGAAAACAAATCTATAGAGTGAGCAAAACACTTGTGAGGCCAAGAACACACATGCAAGCACATTGTTGAAGTAACAATCCCAAATTAATCAATTTAAAACAATAACCATTCGATAAAGAGCACTTTACTGAAAAGTAAACAGAAACAATTCAAGGATATGGGAGCTCTCAGGAGCTATTTTTTACTTGCACGATCACGAACCTCCACGCGTTAACGCTCCGTCAACCGGGTAGGTTTAATCCGTAGAAACATCACTTACACTTCCCCTTCTCAACCTTACATGCCACACCGGCCCCGCAATACATTTGTGAGGCGATACTTCAGCGAGTATGCCAAACAAGACCTCTCAATAGGTCGAGCTTATGAAATCTCATGGTTCATTGAGGAGCTCGACCAAGCCCATGCTGGCTCGAGTCCAAGGCTAGCCATTAAGAGAGTTTGGGCGTCCCCCACTTTTACACTTTTGTATCGAGGAGGTTCACTCCAATGACTTATGCAATCACAGCATAAATAATCACTTAAACACTTCACATATATTCACTTAACAAGTAAGCACTTCCCTTCACGAACTCAAGTTCACTTCTTTTAAATGAGGACGAGTGTGATAAAGTACACACTCGACTCAAAGGTTTCAAAATCTCAATTTATATAACACTTATCACTTTACAGATATATCACATAATACACACACTTGACACTCACCAATATAAGAAATGAGGAAGAAATGTCCCTCGGAGCTTTAGGCATTCACTGTGGGATACTCTTGAAGGTCCTCTTCTGTACCTAAGCAATTAACAATAGACTATCATTTACAAACCCCTACTATTAAAGAAGATCGTACCATAGTACAATCTTAGAAAGTCTCGTGAAACGAGCCTTATTTATCCTAAATCAAGGCTCTCAAGTGGGGTTTCAAAGTACAAGAGAGATTTAGTTTCTATCTTGGAAATCAAGTATAAAACATTCAAGTAATATTGATGGAATAAGGAGTACTCGAAAAACTCCATTTCCTTGATATTCAGAAAATTTCAGTTTTTATACGATACATTAGAAAAATCGTATCTCACACTTTACAAGTCAAAAATTGGGAAACTTGGTACCGTTGGAAACCTCTTCCATGGTGCTAAAAGTTCATAGAATACACTTTCCCATGATTCCAGACGGAAAGTATTCAAAAACTGGCTCAAAGTTGCTGTTTTGAACATGAAAATAGCTTTCGGGGTTGGTTTTTGGCCAACTTTGGAAATTCGGAAAAAATTCACTCAATTTGAACTAGCCTTTGAAATTTGGAACTCTATTAGAGTTGTAATCCAGGTTTTAAAAAAAAACAAGCGGAATGAGAATTGAAGTTTCGAGCACCAAGATATGGTAGCTCAAAATTACCCAAATTTCCTTGTTAAACAAGGGTTTTCCAAAATCAAGTCACGAACTTTGGATGTTTAGTTGAGAAATGAAACGGCCTCGGAATAACACCAAAATTAGCAGTATAATACTACCATATAAGGGTTGTTCCTCTACCAAATTTCATGGAGAAATAAACACAAAAAGTGGGTTAACAAAACCGTTGAAATCACAAGATATTCTAAGGCTAAGCTGCCTTTGAACTTCCGTTTTGCCGTTTCCAAACATTTGGTCAAGGAACATCTCCAACATGGGTCATTCCAGTAGGAAATGTCCAAAATATGTTCAAGGTACATTCGATAGATGATTTACAATAAGAAACTTTGGATAACAAGTCCCAAACCGTAGTTAGTTTCAAATCTGTCCAAAACGCTGTTTTGGTTCACAAAGTCAGTTTTAAATTTCGATCATAAATCACTCAATTCAACTTGGAATTGAGCGTTGTTAGTGGCGTTAGAAAATAGACTCATAAGTCTATATTTTCTCAGAAGAAACCATTTTCAAAATATGTCCATAAACAGCTCATCCGTGAGCATCAATTTGCAACCGTGTGCTGCCTTCAAGGAAGCAATGAAACAGGACAGTGGATTTCAAACGAATGGTTTGGCTCACTCAAATGGAACCAGAACGTGAATTTTATACTTTTAGAAATATGGGAATGTCTAGTTTCTAGTGCCACAAATGGTACTCAATTCCAACGTCGAAGTAAAAAGATATAGCCAAAACAAATACACTGCCTGGGTGAATACGGGATAAATTTCCCGATTGCTAAGCTGTCGTAAATCCAACATTTGGGTGACCAAATCAAGTTATTTTTCAATTAAACTTTTTACACAACCAATATAACATGTAAACAATATAATCAAGCCATTAGAACCTCAAAATTTTGCACAAAAGTGGTCGGACAAGGCAGGGGTAAAATGGTCACTTTTGCTCCAAGCACCTCCTTTGATTTTCTACCAACAATTCAACATTAATCCACTAATATAAGCACTAAACCACCATTAATTTCATCATCAATCATCAAATCAGTCTTTCCATCAAAGTGGGAGTTCATAGAGCCCACTCACCAATTTTGCAACAATTTAAAGCTACCCATGAGAATCCAAGAGCTCATGAGTGTAATCTAACTTCTATAAATCAAGAATTAAGAGGTTGATCGTTCATTACCTCTTTGGATGACTCAAACAGAAATTTTCGGCCCAAATATGCTCAAGAAAACCATGGAGTTGAGGCTCTTTTTTCTAACTTGAGTTGCTCTCCAAGTGTTGTTAAAATTTGGGGTAATTTGGTGGAGATTTGAAGTAGTTTGGTGCAAGATGGAGTGAAAAGATGAAGAAGCTTTTTGGTCTTCTTCTTTCCCTTGCTGTTCGGTTGTGTTGAGGTGAGAAATGGAGAGTGTTTGCTGATGGTGAGACTTCCGTGAGAAGCTTAGCAATTGTGGGTTTCAAGTTTACGAAAGTCAACTCTCCAACAGTGCGCGAACGCGTGCGTTTTGTGCTCGATTCCTCTTAAATTTCTTACACTAGTGCACTAAACCTATAATGCACTTACATTCATATCATCATTATTCACTCTTAGTAGTCCCAAAGTAAACGTCTAAGGCCCTTCAATTAATTGCGCGCGTAAAACGCGAATTTTCAATTTAAACGCGATAACGCGAAATCTCTAAGAAATTCTTATAACGATAATATTACTAACTAATATTTGAGCACTTAAACATAAAATACTTAATTTAGGACTAATGTACATGTCTCCAATTTTTTCAAACTTATTGTATCCTCGATTCAATTATTTACTCCAATCGCGTATTCACTATTTTCACTTAACGAATCTTCAGAAATTAAATTTTGAAACGAGTCACTTTAAAAATATAACTAAGCCATAGATCCCTTTAATTAGGTCTAAAAAGATTAGAAAATAATATTTGGGGCAATTGGCCAAATAAATAATTAAATAAGCTAGAATTTGGAGTTTAAAATAAGTAAATTTTTGTGAGTCTTTACATGAGTCGAGTATTAATTCCTCAATGAACCTTTCTTAACCTACCATTGATCATTCTTAACTCTCTAATATTAATACACTTCCGATTCAAGTATACCCTTGAAAGACGTGCACTCGTTGTTCCAAACTAAACGAATTTTTTTTTTGAAAAGTAAATTTTCCAACAAAACGCTTTCAAAATATAAAAGAGGCGTAATCCATATAAATGGATTTTAAATGGTCGAAATAAATAATTCGGAGAAAATGAATAAATAAATATTTAAATAAACTTGTAATATTCGATAAATAAGAAAATTTTCGGGTCCTCACATCCTCCCCTCCTTAAAAGGAATTTCGTCCCCGAAATTCATACCTAAGATAATATCATTCTCTTAAGGGTTAAGCCTGTCAGGCCAATCACTAACTTGCGTTTTCCAACTTATACTTCACAATTTCTGTTCATTCAACTAGTAATCAAAACTCAATTTAAGTATTTTTTTTTTCAATAGGCATTTTAACTTCCGAGTCATAGGGCAACTTAATCGGCCTCATGTCTATCTCACATAGGTAATGTTCTCACTTCTTTAATGCCATTATTACAGCCACTAACTCCAAATCATGAGTGGGTTACTTTCTCTCGTGATATCTTAACTTTTCAGAGGTATACAAAATCACCTCATGATGTATCAGTGGTATACATTCTAAACCATCATTTGAAACATTTATATAAATCACAAAACTACCTTGGTGCATCGATTAATCATTTTCCACTTTCAAAATCTTCCTCACATCTAGAATCCTAATTAACTTGTCAAGTCTTGCACTCTTATAAAATCCTTGATAAACCAAAGGTAGTATTCGACTAACTCTAAGAATTCCAAATTTTGGTAGGATTCTTTGGTCGTTTCCTCTTAAACAGCTTCCACTTTAGCTGAGTCAATAACAATTCCTTCCTTAGAGGTTGTGTACCTAGAAAGGTTACTTCTTCCATTCAAACTCACGTCTATTGAACTTAACGAAAGTTGATGCTCTCTAGAGGTTTGTAATCTATTATCAGGTATCTTTCGTGATCTTCTCAAACCTTAGAGTATACCGATATATTATCAACAAATGCCCCACCGATTCATCCAAATACGATTCAACTCCGATGCATTAGACCCATAAATGCTACCAGTGCTTCAGTCAACTTGAAGGGTGTACTGAAAATTCAAAGTGTCCATGTCTTAAATTGAAAGCGGTGTTAACCCCATCAGTTTCTAGGATCCTTAACTGATAATAGCTCTACTTTAAATTCCTTATTCACAGCTCTTGGCCATTGATCAAAATTTCCGTTTATGTGAAGCTACGGAGTATTTGTGCTTAGTAGTCACATCGCTCAAGTTTCGATAATCTATATATATATATATACCCTCAAGCTTCCATTCCAAATGTGATATCCGATCCCTCAATCATTATGCTCATCAAATCTACCAAAGATTTTCTTTCACTAACCCAAGTCTCACAGTATTAATATATCAAATTGGTAACCAAACATTGGATCCCAACTTCAATCCCAAACTCTCGATTTGGTCACGATCCCTGGTCGCCTCCAAGACCTCAGGGTGGTCTATATTCTCAAGCACAATCTCAACTACTTCTAACACCGTTCGTGTCTTATTATGAATCTAAAAGTGTGGGGCAAGATTTGAACATACATAGAAGTCGTAAAACCAATCAAAAGCGGAGTAAAGTTTCATATGTCATAAGGATCATAATAGGTACATCAAGTTGGAATAGATTTATCAAATCATTTCAGAAGTGAAAGGAAAACAACAAGATTGTAGCAAAACGTGCAGAGTTACCAAGATACAAAATAACAAAAGACTTTCCCTTATACAAAAGATTAAATCTCCAAAAGTGCCAGTCTAGTCGAGGGTAAAGTTACAACCTCTATCCCTCGAGTGAAGTCAAACCATCTCGACTTGTGAAACCTCCACTACTTGGGTCCTCTTTACAACCATTAGTATTAATTACTCTCATCTGGCATTCGATTGCTTTGAGCAAACCTAATTGGCTGCTGAGTATTTCTTCCTTTTGTTAGGGTTACCAGGGCAATTCGAAAACTTATGCTCGGCACTACCGCACTTAAAACATTTTCCTTGCTTTCTCCAGCACCCGGCTTCAGTGTGGTTAATCTTGCCACAGTATCCACAAATTACATGAGAAGTGACGGCCTGACTAGTTTGAGAATTTCCTTTGTGTTTCTTCTCCAGTTCTACGTTATGGCGTAGCAACTCAGTTTTCTCTGCATATTCTTGTTTCCACCGTCCTTCCCAGTACTCAGCTAATTTTCTTTGAAATTCTACCTTATTTCGAAGAATGTTCATCTCTTTACGCATTTCTTCCAAATTTATCACCTTACCGGTTAGTTCAAGTCAAATGCTAGCCTGCCAGGCAAATCAAAGAATCGAAATGAGTAGCCATTCATAAGGGAGGCTCGAGCCATATTACTCTTGCATTCTTTTGCTTATAGATTGCTCCGGATTATAAATCTTAACTATTCTCCGCTTAACACGGGCGAGCTCTTAAGTCTCCACAAGGTTACTATCGTTACTTACAAACACAACCAGATACGAAGACCTTATTCCTTACTATAAAATTTCATGTCTTAGTTCACTCTCCAATACTTATCTACAAAGTTGTCCGAGAAGAAATCATAACCACTTGCTCTCACTAGTGCCTTATTGTATCCTTTTAAATCAATCTTACTATTTCGAAATTAGAAGCCTAGATAGGCGAACTTCAAGAATCATTCCATTTTCACACCTCACTTAATTCTTAGGTTGACTTATTGATCTAGAGCTTGGGTGCTCAACCAACCATGCTAGGACATCAATCGTATGGTCAATAGCAGTAACTACGTGATTGTTTTCCTTCATTTCTAGGGTTTCGGTTCAGTCCAACAGTCGTTCCCTAATCATCCCCTTGAGCTTGGGGTTGCTTAATCCCTCGCCCTCAGTCCCTTTTCACTTGTTCAGCCACTCATAAGTTTAATATGTTGAAAGGCATGACATAAAGTGAGTGCAGATAACTGGAGTTTGAAAAGTGATACCTTTATCACGTCAAACAAATACAAGAATAAAGGGGAAGACACCAAAATAATCACAAATGTGTACATCCCAATCATGGATTTGAAATCATGAAGCAGTAAAGTCAAGCATGTCATGAGTAACGTTTATTTGCCTCAAAAGATGGGAAACATAGTAAGACAAAATACAAAATGCAATGGCCTTTAAGCGAGTGCCACCCTGTCTATCTTTGGCAAAACTATTAAAATAGTTTAAATCACTAACTTAGTGATTGGCGGAGCGAAAAATCTTCACTACTTCCGTAGGATCACTTTCATTTCCAGCACTAGGAGTTTTAGATTTCATTTCCCTTATCGAATATCTTGTCATTCTCCACTTGTTCAACCAAGGTAACACACCGAGCCACCGACTTATCCATCCTGTTTTTAATTTAGAGCACTACCCTAACAAGTCGAGTCTTAGCTTTTAAATCTTCTCACAAGGAGCCTTTGTCTTTCTCGCTCCTTAAGTATCTCAATTTTCACTTCAGGAATTCTAGTAGTCTAGGCATCCGCAATTGTCCTCAGTTCTCGATTATCCCCTCGAATCACCCTAACTTCCTCGGATAGCCACTTTTAATGATCGACCACTATAAACACCCCATTATTTGTGTGCGAGCAAGTCCTTTGAAAATCACATAAAGTCCTAATTCTGTGAATTGGATTATCTCTCCAATGCTCCCTAAGGTCTTTCTCGATAATGGACCACCGGAAGGCACCCCGAGACAATTTAATATCACCCTTACCTTCCATACTTACACTTAAAAGTAAAAGCTCATGTGGGTCCAGATATATTCAATAAACTAGATTTGATCATTTTGTACTAACCCACATGTATCACACAAGATCAACACTTCTTGTCATCCACTAATTCAAACCTAGGTTCTAATTTTCATTCCCATAAGCAGTCGCTTAACTCTCCACCCAATTCCACAGTCCGGCATCCTAAACTTCAAGTCTAGGATACACTACAGAGATCTGAAGCCTAGGCTCTGATACCAACTGTGATGCCCCCACTTCTCCCTAAGGCGAACCAAAGGGTATCCGCGGGACGCCTATCCAACTCTCGCCAGGACTCAAGCAATTTCTATTCAAGCTTATAGCGGTACTAGAAGTCAACAACCAGAACATATACATACAAATAGTGCGGAAGCGTTCAAGCTTAACGGTCGATAACAATCACCCAATTGTTACATCGGGTTTCCATAATACAGCCCAAAAATATACAATATCCAAAAGTCTAGTTAAAAGAGTTGGAACCCTATTACATGAGTACACAAAAGAGAAATTCCTCCGAATCTCATTCCATGCCCAAACCGGTTAAGGAAAACAAATCTATAGGGTGAGCAAAACACTCGTGAGACCAAGAACACACATGCAAGCACATTGTTCAAGTAACAATCCCAAATTAATCAATTTAAAACAATAACCATTCGATAAAGAGCACTTTACTGAAAAGTAAACAGAAACAATTCAAGGATATGGGAGCTCTCAGGAGCTATTTTTTACTTGCACGATCACGAACCTCCACGCGTTGACGCTCCGTCAACCGGGTAGGTTTAATCCGTAGAAACATCACTTACACTTCACCTTCTCAACCTTACATGCCACACCGGCCCCGCAATACATTTATGAGGCGATACTTCAGCGAGTATGCCAAACAAGACCTCTCAATAGGTCGAGCTTATGAAATCTCATGGTTCATTGAGGAGCTCGACCAAACCCATGCTGGCTCGAGTCCAAGGCTAGCCATTAAGAGAGTTTGGGCGTCCCCCACTTTTACACTTTTGTATCGAGGAGGTTCACTCCAACGACTTATGCAATCACAGCATAAATAATCACTTAAACACTTCACATATATTCACTTAACAAGTTACTTAAACAAGTAAGCACTTCCCTTCACGAACTCAAGTTCACTTCTTTTAAATGAGGACGAGTGCGATAAAGTACACACTCGACTCAAAGGTTTCAAAATCTCAATTTATATAACACTTATCACTTTGCAGATATATCACATAATACACACACTTGACACTCACCAATATAAGAAATGAGGAAGAAATGTCCCTCGGAGCTTTAGGCGTTCACTGTGGGATACTCTTGAAGGTCCTCTTCTGTGCCTAAGCAATTAACAATAGACTATCATTTACAAACCCCTACTATTAAAGAAGATCGTACCATAGTACAATCTTAGAAAGTCTCGTGAAACGAGCCTTATTTATCCTAAATCAAGGCTCTCAAGTGGGGTTTCAAAGTACACGAGAGATTTAGTTTCCATCTTGGAAATCAAGTATAAAACATTCAAGTAATATCGAAGGAATAAGGAGTACTTGAAAAACTCATTTCCTTGATATTCAGAAAATTTCAGTTTTTATACGATTCATTAGAAAAATCGTATCTCACACTTTACATGTCGAAAATTGGGAAACTTGGTACCGTTGGAAACCTCTTCCAAGATACTAAGAGTTCATAGAATACACTTTCCCATGATTCCAGATGGAAAGCATTCAAAAACTGGCTCAAAGTTGCTGTTTTGAACATGAAGATAGCTTTCGGGGTTGGTTTTTGGCCAACTTTGGAAATTCGGAAAAAATTCACTCAATTTGAACTAGCCTTTGAAATTTGGAACTCTATTAGAGTTGTAATCCAGGTTTTAAACAAAACAAGCGGAATGCGAATTGAAGTTTCGAGCACCAAGATATGGTAGCTCAAAGTTACCCAAATTTCCTTGTTAAACAAGGGTTTTCCAAAATCAAGTCACGAACTTTGGAAGTTTAGTTGAGAAATGAAACGGCCTCAGAATATCACCAAAATTAGTAGTATAATACTACCATATAAGGGTTGTTCCGCTACCAAATTTCATGGAGAAATAAACACAGAAAGTGGGTTAACAAAACCGTTGAAATCACTAGAAATTCTGATGCTAAGCTGCCTTTGAACTTCCGTTTTGCCGTTTCCAAACATTTGGTCAAGGAACATCTCCAACATGGTTCATTCCAGTAGGAAATATCCAAAATATGTTCAACGTACATTCGATAGATGATTTACAATAAGAAACTTTGGATAATAAGTCCCAAACCGTTGTTAGTTTCAAATCTCTCCAAAACGCTGTTTTTGTTCACAAAGTCAGTTTTGAATTTCGATCATAAATCACTCAATTCAACGCGGAATTGAGCGTGGTTACTGGTGTTAGAAAATAGACTCATAAGGATATATTTTCTCAGAAGAAACAATTTTCAAAATCTGTCCATAAACAGCTCATTCGGGAGCATCAATTTGCAACTCGTGTGCTGCCTTCCAGGAAGCAATGAAACAGGACAGTGGATTTCAAACGAATGGTTTGGCTCACTCAAATGGAACCAGAATGTGAATTTTATACTTTTAGAAAGATAGGAATGTCTAGTTTCTAGTGCCACAAACGGTACTCAATTCCAACGTCGGAGTAAAAAGATATAGCCAAAAATAATACACTGCCTGGGTGAATACGGGATAAATTTCCAGATTACTAAGCTGTCGTAAATCCAACATTTGGGTGACCAAATCAAGTTATTTTTCAATGAAACTTTTTACACAACCAATACAACATGTAAACAACATAATCAAGCCATTAGAACCTCAAAATTTTGCACAAAAGTGGTCGGACAAGGCAGGGGTAAAATGGTCACTTTTGCTCCAAGCACCTCCTTTGATTTTCTACCAACAATTCAACATTAATCCACTAATATAAGCACTAAACCACCATTAATTTCATCATAAATCATCAAATCAGTCTTTCCATCAAAGTGGGAGTTCATAGAGCCCACTCACCAATTTTGCAACAATTTAAAGCTACCCATGAGAATCCAAGAGCTCATGAGTGTAATCTAACTTCCATAAATCAAGAATTAAGAGGTTGATCGTTCATTACCTCTTTGGATGACTCAAACAGAAATTTTCGGCCCAAATAAGCTCAAGAAAACCATGGAGTTGAGGCTCTTTTTTCTAGCTTGAGTTGCTCTCCAAGTGTTTAGCAAAGTGTAGATAAAATTTGGGATAATTTGGTGGAGATTTGAAGTAGTTTGGTGCAAGATGGAGTGAAAAGATGAAGAAGCTTTTTGGTCTTCTTCTTTCCCTTGCTGTTCGGTTGTGTTGAGGTGAGAAATGGAGAGTGTTTGCTGACGGTGAGGCTTCCGTGAGAAGCTTAGCAATTGTGGGTTTCAAGTTTACAAAAGTCAACTCTCCAATAGTGCGCGAACGCGTGCGTTTTGTGCTCGATTCCTCTTAAATTTCTTACACTAGTGCACTAAACCTATAATGCACTTACATTCATATCATCATTATTCACTCTTAGTAGTCCCAAAGTAAACGTCTAAGGCCCTTCAATTAATTGCGCGCGTAAAACGCGAATTTTCAATTTAAACGCGATAACGCGAAATCTCTAAGAAATTCTTATAACGATAATATTACTAACTAATATTTGAGCACTTAAACATAAAATACTTAATTTAGGACTAATGTACATGTCTCCAATTTTTTCAAACTTATTGTATCCTCGATTCAATTATTTACTCCAATCGCGTATTCACTATTTTCACTTAACGAATCTTCAGAAATTAAATTTTGAAACGAGTCACTTTAAAAATATAACTAAGCCATAGATCCCTTTAATTAGGTCTAAAAAGATTAGAAAATAATATTTGGGGCAATTGGCCAAATAAATAATTAAATGAGCTAGAATTTGGAGTTTAAAATAGGTAAATTTTTGTGAGTCTTTACATGAGTCGAGTATTAATTCCTCAATGAACCTTTCTTAACCTACCATTGATCATTCTTAACTCTCTAATATTAATACACTTCCGATTCAAGTATAGCCTCGAAAGACGTGCACTCGTTGTTCCAAACTAAACGAATTTTTTTTTTGAAAAGTAAATTTTCCAACAAAACGCTTTCAAAATATAAAAGAGGCGTAATCCATATAAATGGATTTTAAATGGTCGAAATAAATAATTCGGAGAAAATGAATAAATAAATATTTAAATAAACTTGTAATATTCGATAAATAAGAAAATTTTCGGGTCCTCACATCCTCCCCTCCTTAAAAGGAATTTCGTCCCCGAAATTCATACCTAAGATAATATCATTCTCTTAAGGGTTAAGCCTGTCAGGCCAATCACTAACTTGTGTTTTCCAACTTATACTTCACAATTTCTGTTCATTCAACTAGTAATCAAAACTCAATTTAAGTATTTTTTTTTTCAATAGGCATTTTAACTTCCGAGTCATAGGGCAACTTAATCGGCCTCATGTCTACCTCACATAGGTAATGTCCTCACTTCTTTAATGCCATTATTACAGCCACTAACTCCAAATCATGAGTGCGTTACTTTCTCTCGTGATATCTTAACTTTCCAGAGGTATACAAAATCACCTCATGATGTATCGGTGGTATACATTCTAAACCATCATTTGAAACATTTATATAAATCACAAAACTACCTTGGTGCATCGATTAATCATTTTCCACTTTCAAAATCTTCCTCACATCTAGAATCCTAATTAACTTGTCAAGTCTTGCACTCTTATAAAATCCTTGATAAACCAAAGGTAGTATTCGACTAACTCTAAGAATTCCAAATTTTGGTAGGATTCTTTGGTCGTTTCCTCTTAAACAGCTTCCACTTTAGCTGAGTCAATAACAATTCCTTCCTTAGAGGTTGTGTACCTAGAAAGGTTACTTCTTCCATTCAAACTCACGTCTATTGAACTTAACGAAAGTTGATGCTCTCTAGAGGTTTGTAAACTATTATCAGGTATCTTTCGTGATCTTCTCAAACCTTAGAGTATACCGATATATTATCAACAAATGCCCCACCGATTCATCCAAATACGATTCAACTCCGATGCATTAGACCCATAAATGCTACCAGTGCTTCAGTCAACTTGAAGGGTGTACTGAAAATTCAAAGTGTCCATGTCTTAAATTGAAAGCGGTGTTAACCCCATCAGTTTCTAGGATCCTCAACTGATAATAGCTCTACTTTAAATTCCTTATTCACAGCTCCTGGCCATTGATCAAAATTTTCGTTTATGTGAAGCTACGGAGTATTTGTGCTTAGTAGTCACATCGTTCAAGTTTCGATAATCTATATATATATATACACCTTCAAGCTTCCATTTCAAATGTGATATCCGATCCCTCAATCATTATGCTCATCAAATCTACCAAAGATTGTCTTTCACTAACCCAAGTCTCACAGTATTAATATATCAAATTGGTAACCAAACATTGGATCCCAACTTCAATCCCAAACTCTCGATTTGGTCACGATCCCTGGTCGCCTCCAAGACCTCAGGGTGGTCTATATTCTCAAGCACAATCTCAACTACGTCTAACACCGTTCGTGTCTTATTATGAATCTAAAAGTGTGTGGCAAGATTTGAACATACATAGAAGTCGTAAAACCAATCAAAAGCGGAGTAAAGTTTCATATGTCATAAGGATCATAATAGGTACATCAAGTTGGAATAGATTTATCAAATCATTTCAGAAGTGAAAGGAAAACAACAAGATTATAGCAAAACGTGCCGAGTTACCAAGATACAAAATAACAAAAGACTTTCCCTTATACAAAAGATTAAATCTCCAAAAGTGCCAGTCTAGTCGAGGGTAAAGTTACAACCTCTATCCCTCGAGTGAAGTCAAACCATCTCGACTTGTGAAACCTCCACTACTTGGGTCCTCTTTACAACCATTAGTATTAATTACTCTCATCTGGCATTCGATTGCTTTGAGCAAACCTAATTGGCTGCTGAGTATTTCTTCCTTTTGTTAGGATTACCAGGGCAATTCGAAAACTTATGCTCGGCACTACCGCACTTAAAACATTTTCCTTGCTTTCTCCAGCACCCGGCTTCAGTGTGGTTAATCTTGCCACAGTATCCACAAATTACATGAGAAGTGACGGCCTGACTAGTTTGAGAATTTCCTTTGTGTTTCTTCTCCAGTTCTACGTTATGGCGTAGCAACTCAGTTTTCTCTGCATATTCTTGTTTCCACTGTCCTTCCCAGTACTCAGCTAATTTTCTTTGAAATTCAACCTTATTTCGAAGAATGTTCATCTCTTTACGCATTTCTTCCAAATTTATCATCTTACCGGTTAGTTCAAGTCAAATGCTCGCCTGCCAGGCAAATCAAAGAATCGAAATGAGTAGCCATTCATAAGGGAGGCTCGAGCCATATTACTCTTGCATTCGTTTGCTTATAGATTGCTCCGGATTATAAATCTTAACTATTCTCCGCTTAACACGGGCGAGCTCTTAAGTCTCCACAAGGTTACTATCGTTACTTACAAACACAACCAGATACGAAGACCTTATTCCTTACTATAAAATTCCATGTCTTAGTTCACTCTCCAATACTTATCTACAAAGTTGTCCGAGAAGAAATCATAACCACTTGCTCTCACTAGTGCCTTATTGTATCCTTTTAAATCAATCTTACTATTTCGAAATTAGAAGCCTAGATAGGCGAACTTCAAGAATCATTCCATTTTCACACCTCATTTAATTCTTAGGTTGACTTATTGATCTAGAGCTTGGGTGCTCAACCAACCATGCTAGGACATCAATCGTATGGTCAATAGCAGTAACTACGTGATTGTTTTCCTTCATTTCTAGGGTTTCGGTTCAGTCCAACAGTCGTTCCCTAATCATCCCCTTGAGCTTGGGGTTGCTTAATCCCTCGCCCTCAGTCCCTTTTCACTTGTTCAGCCACTCATAAGTTTAACATGTTGAAAGGCATGACATAAAGTGAGTGCAGATAACTGGAGTTTGAAAAGTGATACCTTTATCACGTCAAACAAATACAAGAATAAAAGGGAAGACACCAAAATAATCACAAATGTGTAAATCTCAACCATGGACTTGAAATCATGAAGCAGTAAAGTCAAGCATGTCATGAGTAACGTTTATTTGCCTCAAAAGATGGGAAACATAGTAAGACAAAATACAAAATGCAATGGCCTTTAAGCGAGTGCCACCCTGTCTATCTTTGGCAAAACTATTAGAATAGTTTAAATCACTAACTTAGTGATTGGCGGAGCCAAAAATCTTCACTACTTCCGTAGGATCACTTTCATTTCCAGCACTAGGAGTTTTAGATTTCATGTCCCTTATCGAATATCTTGTCATTCTTCACTTGTTCAACCAAGGTAACACACCGAGCCACCGACTTATCCATCCTGTTTTTAATTTAGAGCACTACCCTAACAAGTCGAGTCTTAGCTTTTAAATCTTCTCACAAGGAGCCTTTGTCTTTCTCGCTCCTTAAGTATCTCAATTTTCACTTCAGGAATTCTAGTAGTCTAGGCATCCGCAATTGTCCTCAGTTCTCGATTATCCCCTCGAATCACCCTAACTTCCTCGGATAGCCACTTTTAATGATCGACCACTATTAACACCCCATTATTTGGGTGCGAGCAAGTCCTTTGAAAATCACATAAAGTCCTAATTCTGTGAATTTGATTATCTCTCCAATGCTCCCTAAGGTCTTTCTCGATAATGGACCACCGGAAGGCACCCCGAGACAATTTAATATCACCCTTACCTTCCATACTTACACTTAAAAGTAAAAGCTCATGTGGGTCCAGATATATTCAATAAACTAGATTTGATCATTTTGTACTAACCCACATGTATCACACAAGATCAAGACTTCTTGTCATCCACTAATTCAAACCTAGGTTCTAATTTTCATTCCCATAAGCAGTCGCTTAACTCTCCACCCAATTCCACAGTCCGGCATCCTAAACTTCAAGCCTAGGATACACTACAGAGATCTGAAGCCTAGGCTCTGATACCAACTGTGACGCCCCCACTTCTCCCTAAGGCGAACCAAAGGGTATCCGCGGGACGCCAATCCAACTCTCGCCAGGACTCAAGCAATTTCTATTCAAGCTTATAGCGGTACTAGAAGTCAACAACCAGAACATATACATACAAATAGTGCGGAAGCGTTCAAGCTTAACGGTCGATAACAATCACCCAATTGTTACATCGGGTTTCCATAATACAGCCCAAAAATATACAATATCCAAAAGTCTAGTTAAAAGAGTTGGAACCCTATTACATGAGTACACAAAAGAGAAATTCCTCCGAATCTCATTCCAAGCCCAAACCTGTTAAGGAAAACAAATCTATAGGGTGAGCAAAACACTCGTGAGGCCAAGAACACACATGCAAGCACATTGTTCAAGTAACAATCCCAAATTAATCAATTTAAAACAATAACCATTCGATAAAGAGCACTTTACTGAAAAGTAAACAGAAACAATTCAAGGATATGGGAGCTCTCAGGAGCTATTTTTTACTTGCACGATCACGAACCTCCACGCGTTGACGCTCCGTCAACCAGGTAGGTTTAATCCGTAGAAACATCACTTACACTTCACCTTCTCAACCTTACATGCCACACCGGCCCCGCAATACATTTATGAGGCGATACTTCAGCGAGTATGCCAAACAAGACCTCTCAATAGGTCGAGCTTATGAAATCTCATGGTTCATTGAGGAGCTCGACCAAACCCATGCTGGCTCGAGTCCAAGGCTAGCCATTAAGAGAGTTTGGGCGTCCCCCACTTTCACACTTTTGTATCGAGGAGGTTCACTCCAACGACTTATGCAATCACAGCATAAATAATCACTTAAACACTTCACATATATTCACTTAACAAGTTACTTAAACAAGTAAGCACTTCCCTTCACGAACTCAAGTTCACTTCTTTTAAATGAGGACGAGTGCGATAAAGTACACACTCGACTCAAAGGTTTCAAAATCTCAATTTATATAACACTTATCACTTTGCAGATATATCACATAATACACACACTTGACACTCACCAATATAAGAAATGAGGAAGAAATGTCCCTCAGAGCTTTAGGCGTTCACTGTGGGATACTCTTGAAGGTCATCTTCTGTGCCTAAGCAATTAACAATAGACTATCATTTACAAACCCCTACTATTAAAGAAGATCGTACCATAGTACAATCTTAGAAAGTCTCGTGAAACGAGCCTTAATTATCCTAAATCAAGGCTCTCAAGTGGGGTTTCAAAGTACACGAGAGATTTAGTTTCCATCTTGGAAATCAAGTATAAAACATTCAAGTAATATCGAAGGAATAAGGAGTACTCGAAAAACTCCATTTCCTTGATATTCAGAAAATTTCAGTTTTTATACGATACATTAGAAAAATCGTATCTCACACTTTACAAGTCAAAAATTGGGAAACTTGGTACCGTTGGAAACCTCTTCCAAGGTACTAAGAGTTCATAGAATACACTTTCCCATGATTCCAGACGGAAAGCATTCAAAAACTGGCTCAAAGTTGCTGTTTTGAACATGAAGATAGCTTTCGGGGTTGGTTTTTGGCCAACTTTGGAAATTCGGAAAAAATTCACTCAATTTGAACTAGCCTTTGAAATTTGGAACTCTATTAGAGTTGTAATCCAGGTTTTAAACAAAACAAGCGGAATGCGAATTGAAGTTTCGAGCACCAAGATATGGTAGCTCAAAGTTACCCAAATTTCCTTGTTAAACAAGGGTTTTCCAAAATCAAGTCACGAACTTTGGAAGTTTAGTTGAGAAATGAAACGGCCTCAGAATATCACCAAAATTAGCAGTATAATACTACCATATAAGGGTTGTTCCTCTACCAAATTTCATGGAGAAATAAACACAGAAAGTGGGTTAACAAAACCGTTGAAATCACTAGAAATTCTGAGGCTAAGCTGCCTTTGAACTTCCGTTTTGCCGTTTCCAAACATTTGGTCAAGGAACGTCTCCAACATGGTTCATTCCAGTAGGAAATATCCAAAATATGTTCAACGTACATTCGATAGATGATTTACAATAAGAAACTTTGGATAATAAGTCCCAAACCGTTGTTAGTTTCAAATCTCTCCAAAACGCTGTTTTTGTTCACAAAGTCAGTTTTGAATTTCGATCATAAATCACTCAGTTCAACGCGGAATTGAGCGTGGTTAGTGGTGTTAGAAAATAGACTCATAAGGATATATTTTCTCAGAAGAAATAATTTTCAAAATCTGTCCATAAACAGCTCATTCGGGAGCATCAATTTGCAACTCGTGTGCTGCCTTCCAGGAAGCAATGAAACAGGACAGTGGATTTCAAACGAATGGTTTGGCTCACTCAAATAGAACCAGAATGTGAATTTTATACTTTTAGAAAGATAGGAATGTCTAGTTTCTAGTGCCCCAAACGGTACTCAATTCCAACGTCGGAGTAAAAAGATATAGCCAAAAAAAATACACTGCCTGGGTGAATACGGGATAAATTTCCAGATTACTAAGCTGTCGTAAATCCAACATTTGGGTGACCAAATCAAGTTATTTTTCAATGAAACTTTTTACACAACCAATACAACATGTAAACAACATAATCAAGCCATTAGAACCTCAAAATTTTGCACAAAAGTGGTCGGACAAGGCAGGGGTAAAATGGTCACTTTTGCTCCAAGCACCTCCTTTGATTTTCTACCAACAATTCAACATTAATCCACTAATATAAGCACTAAACCACCATTAATTTCATCATAAATCATCAAATCAGTCTTTCCATCAAAGTGGGAGTTCATAGAGCCCACTCACCAATTTTGCAACAATTTAAAGCTACCCATGAGAATCCAAGAGCTCATGAGTGTAATCTAACTTCCATAAATCAAGAATTAAGAGGTTGATCGTTCATTACCTCTTTGGATGACTCAAACAGAAATTTTCGGCCCAAATAAGCTCAAGAAAACCATGGAGTTGAGGCTCTTTTTTCTAGCTTGAGTTGCTCTCCAAGTGTTTAGCAAAGTGTAGATAAAATTTGGGATAATTTGGTGGAGATTTGAAGTAGTTTGGTGCAAGATGGAGTGAAAAGATGAAGAAGCTTTTTGGTCTTCTTCTTTCCCTTGCTGTTCGGTTGTGTTGAGGTGAGAAATGGAGAGTGTTTGCTGACGGTGAGGCTTCCGTGAGAAGCTTAGCAATTGTGGGTTTCAAGTTTACAAAAGTCAACTCTCCAATAGTGCGCGAACGCGTGCGTTTTGTGCTCGATTCCTCTTAAATTTCTTACACTAGTGCACTAAACCTATAATGCACTTACATTCATATCATCATTATTCACTCTTAGTAGTCCCAAAGTAAACGTCTAAGGCCCTTCAATTAATCGCGCGCGTAAAAACGCGAATTTTCAATTTAAACGCGATAACGCGAAATCTCTAAGAAATTTTTGTAACGATAATATTACTAACTAATATTTGAGCACTTAAACATAAAATACTTAATTTAGGACTAATGTACATGTCTCCAATTTTTTCAAACTTATTGTATCCTCGATTCAATTATTTACTCCAATCGCGTATTCACTATTTTCACTTAACGAGTCTTCAGAAATTAAATTTTGAAACGAGTCACTTTAAAAATATAACTAAGCCATAGATCCCTTTAATTAGGTCTAAAAAGATTAGAAAATAATATTTGGGGCAATTGGCCAAATAAATAATTAAATGAGCTAGAATTTGGAGTTTAAAATAGGTAAATTTTTGTGAGTCTTTACATGAGTCGAGTATTAATTTCTCAATGAACCTTTCTTAACCTACCATTGATCATTCTTAACTCTCTAATATTAATACACTTCCGATTCAAGTATAGCCTCGAAAGACGTGCACTCGTTGTTCCAAACTAAACGAAATTTTTTTTTGAAAAGTAAATTTTCCAACAAAACGCTTTAAAAATATAAAAGAGGCGTAATCCATATAAATGGATTTTAAATGGTCGAAATAAATAATTCGGAGAAAATGAATAAATAAATATTTAAATAAACTTGTAATATTCGATAAATAAGAAAATTTTCGGGTCCTCACATCCTCCCCTCCTTAAAAGGAATTTCGTCCCCGAAATTCATACCTAAGATAATATCATTCTCTTAAGGGTTAAGCCTGTCAGGCCAATCACTAACTTGTGTTTTCCAACTTATACTTCACAATTTCTGTTCATTCAACTAGTAATCAAAACTCAATTTAAGTATTTTTTTTTTCAATAGGCATTTTAACTTCCGAGTCATAGGGCAACTTAATCGGCCTCATGTCTACCTCACATAGGTAATGTCCTCACTTCTTTAATGCCATTATTACAGCCACTAACTCCAAATCATGAGTGGGTTACTTTCTCTCGTGATATCTTAACTTTCCAGAGGTATACAAAATCACCTCATGATGTATCGGTGGTATACATTCTAAACCATCATTTGAAACATTTATATAAATCACAAAACTACCTTGGTGCATCGATTAATCATTTTCCACTTTCAAAATCTTCCTCACATCTAGAATCCTAATTAACTTGTCAAGTCTTGCACTCTTATAAAATCCTTGATAAACCAAAGGTAGTATTCGACTAACTCTAAGAATTCCAAATTTTGGTAGGATTCTTTGGTCGTTTCCTCTTAAACAGCTTCCACTTTAGCTGAGTCAATAACAATTCCTTCCTTAGAGGTTGTGTACCTAGAAAGGTTACTTCTTCCATTCAAACTCACGTCTATTGAACTTAACGAAAGTTGATGCTCTCTAGAGGTTTATAAACTATTATCAGGTATCTTTCGTGATCTTCTCAAACCTTAGAGTATACCGATATATTATCAACAAATGCCCCACCGATTCATCCAAATACGATTCAACTCCGATGCATTAGACCCATAAATGCTACCAGTGCTTCAGTCAACTTGAAGGGTGTACTGAAAATTCAAAGTGTCCATGTCTTAAATTGAAAGCGGTGTTAACCCCATCAGTTTCTAGGATCCTCAACTGATAATAGCTCTACTTTAAATTCCTTATTCACAGCTCCTGGCCATTGATCAAAATTTTCGTTTATGTGAAGCTACGGAGTATTTGTGCTTAGTAGTCACATCGTTCAAGTTTCGATAATCTATATATATATATACACCCTCAAGCTTCCATTCCAAATGTGATATCCGATCCCTCAATCATTATGCTCATCAAATCTACCAAAGATTTTCTTTCACTAACCCAAGTCTCACAGTATTAATATATCAAATTGGTAACCAAACATTGGATCCCAACTTCAATCCCAAACTCTCGATTTGGTCACGATCCCTGGTCGCCTCCAAGACCTCAGGGTGGTCTATATTCTCAAGCACAATCTCAACTACGTCTAACACCGTTCGTGTCTTATTATGAATCTAAAAGTGTGGGGCAAGATTTGAACATACATAGAAGTCGTAAAACCAATCAAAAGCGGAGTAAAGTTTCATATGTCATAAGGATCATAATAGGTACATCAAGTTGGAATAGATTTATCAAATCATTTCAGAAGTGAAAGGAAAACAACAAGATTATAGCAAAACGTGCCGAGTTACCAAGATACAAAATAACAAAAGACTTTCCCTTGAGCTTTAGCTCACCCCACGTTTATTGTTTTCCTTAACAGGTTCTGGAAACTGAAAGCTGGATGCTTACTTATGTTTTCCTTTTGGATTGTATTTGAATACTATAACTTATTCTGTGGGCTGTAATGTGTTATTTGAGATAATGCACTTTTCTTTTGGGTTGCCACTTGAAGCTGAAAAATGTTTAAACCCTAATTCAATTACTTGGCTTGTAAGTTTGAAATAGAGAGTTGTGTATTTATCTATCCGAATTGGTACGACTTTATACTTTGGTACGCAGTACGTGGGACGTTTGAGAGCCTTGACTGGCAAATTTATCATTGCTATCTCTGAAGTTCATGTGGTTTAGTGATTGACTTTTTTTTTTGAGGGAAGCGATATTGTAATAGTTTAGGTTATTCTTCGGAAGGATTCGGGTTAGTGAGCGTGCGTGAGTCCTGGCGAGAGTTGGGCAGACGGCCCGCCAACCCTCTGGTTCGCCTTAGGGGGAAGTGGGGTCGTCACAGGTGGTATCAGAGCTCCTATCGAGCTCAAACCGGGAAAAGGTTCTCGGACCGTGAGGAAAGGCCTATTAAGTGTTGAACTAAGTACTATTGCTAAGGGAATTAGATATGTACGTTGGGTAGGAATCTCAAATATAGGTGATTCATGCTTGGGACTGGCCAGCTTGAGTTGTGAATCACCTTATTTTCGGATTCTTGTACCCGAGTACCAAATATTACATTTAATGGAGTATTGGCAATTGAAAAGAATTCAGTATATCGCATTATGATGTGATTAGAAATCATGACTAAGTTTGGAAAAGTAGGATCGAAGGGACCAATTCTGACTTTTGAAAGTTAAAAGCGCAAAGCCAGCAGTGAGATCTTGAAGATTAGTGCAAATTTCATATTTTCTTTAAGATGAATAATTCCATTAGTCGTTCGAAGGTAAATGGATTTTATGTCACCTCTTACCCAAAAATGTGGCTTTAGACCTAGAATTTGAGTGAAATAGCAATTTAAACAAGAACTATGCAGTTGTGAATGATTCTAAACCCGGAGGAGAGATAAGTTTGATAAATTTGCCACATGAATAGTATGCTATCATTTGCAAATAATTAAAGGTGAGCTCTAGATGACATTGTGGTCTTTGAATTTTATTGAAGGATTATTCGGGGCTAATATCCAATGGGATAAAGATACCTAGTTGTTAGGTTATTAGAAAACTTGATGAATGAAATGTTTGAGTTCATTTAGAATACTTAAGAGCCACTGATGTACTTAAGTAATGATCATATTATTTGATTTGGCACTAGACATAGTAGATCTACAATTTACTAAGGAGACTTGATTAGTGTTACTAAGGGGGTCTAGTGGGATTGTCCAGGACTAAACCAATGAAGGTTAAGTTGAACCCAAACTAAGGGTTAGGCTATTAGCTATGTGGTTACAATAATTTGTGTATTGTTGTATTGTTTTCTTTCATGCTTATAAAGATTGAAGTTTGAGTTATGTATGAAAATATTGAATGTATTCGTGAATTATCTAGCTTTTGAAGTTGTATGAATTTGGTATGCAATGTGACATATATTGTGAGTATATAATTTGATGATTACGTGTTTAATTTTTGTAACGCTGTAATATTTATTAGTCCCGGGAATTAAATAATTACTAACCTGAGTGAATTTTGGTAACCAAAGTGGTGTATAGAACTATGAGATTAAGAAAAAAATAATAATAAAAATAAATAATAAAAAAAATAAAAATAAATAATATATGGAGTAGGTGGTGATTATTAGGGCAATCCTGTCTTGGTAAATCGTTGCAGTTTATGAGTTAAAGAAATAGTTATCGTACCATGTATACAAGTTGTTGATGTAACCATTATTAATAACCGGAAATAGGAAAGGGTAAGAGCATGAATAAAATTTAAAAGTTAGTAAACTCGATCTATTTATCAGCTCATACCTTTAGAAGAAAGGTTAGACCAACGTTGAAGCAATGACTTGATAGATCCAGTGAATGGGAAAAAAAAATATTAATAATAATAATAAACCGAACTTTTGTGAATAGGTAGGAATTTCAAGGATTTACCAACTCTATTACGGATAGAAATCAATAGGATGGGATGTTGGAGTCGGAACTTTGCCATGTTTGGATATTGAATGCACTTAAAAAGAGATTTGTTTGATTTCTGATTAGAGTGTACTTGAGCTTGATATATGTTGTAATTGACTTTGTTCTGTGATGTAATTAAATTGATCATGAATTTGCTTGGTATTAATGATATATATGGAGTGAAATTAACCGCAATCTTATGTATGCATAATTGGTTATTATTTATTTTAAATCAACTCGTTGTGAGAAATATAGAGCTTAGGGAGCGATAATGTCAGATTGATAATGCTATCTTGGGTGAAAATTTTTAATTAAGTATGACGTGCAGATAAATTGTAACTTCAAGTAGTTGAACTTTTATATACTTTGGGAAGCAGTCGATTCGACACTTAAATTACGGGGAAAACACTAAGACAAATTCCTTTAGTAAAGGTTTCGTGGCAAACATGAATGATTAGACGAAGTGATGTGGAAATGGAAGATAAAATACGGAAAGAATAACCGAAAATCGTTACGATTAAAAGTGTGAAATTTTGACTATCAAGATCAGAACCAATTTCTTTTCTTCTTGTCCTCCATTCGAATAACCATTTTATTTATATATGTATATAGACCACAATTTTTTTTTCAAATGTGTATTTAATATCCTGTTATTAGTCGCGAAAGGTACGTAAAATTTTGAAAGTTGAGCCTTTAATGATGTATAATTGTTTCAAGAGCTAATGGTAGACAGACTTCGACAAAGATGCTATCAATGGGAATTTAGAAGGAACCCACCCACGTAGCTACCCTATTGACCATATGACTGATACCTTAGAACGGTTGGTGGAGTACCAAAGCTTTAGGCCAATCAACTAACCTTGGAACCAAAAGAGTTGCGAAAATGGAGTGACTCTTGAAATTCGTCTATCTAGGTTTCATGGGGAATCTGACCTTAAAATAATAAGAATGAATCGAAGGAATACAATAAGGCCTAGTGAGAATCAGCAGTATGACTGTTGTTTTAAACAATGTTGAAGGTAAGTATTGAATAGTGCACTAAGACATGAAATTTTTCTTGGGATAAGGCTTCCTTATTCTGTCGTGATAGTGATTAACGATGGTAATCTCGGTGACATTTAAGAACTCGTTGGATTAAGTAGAAAGTAGTAAGGTTTATATCTTGGAGTAACCATCAGTAAAAGGATGATGGAGTATTACGGCTTAAGCTTCCAGTATGAATAGTTGCTTATTTTGATTCTATGATCTGCCTGGCAGGCTAGCTGTTTGACTTAAGCCAACTAGTAAGATAACAACTTTGGAAGAAATGCGTAAGGAAATAGACATCCTCCGAAATGAGGTAGAATTTCAAAGGAAATTGGCTGACTACTGGGAAGGACGATGGAAACAGGAATATACAGAGAAAATTGAGCTACTACGCCAGAACGTAGAACCGGAGAAGAAACATAAGAAAAATCCTCGAAATGTCCAGGCCACCACCACTCATGCAAAATGTGGGTATTGTAGGAAAGCTGGTCATACCGAGAAGGAATGCTAGAAAAAAGGGAGGAAAGTGCTTGAGGTGCGGTAGTACCAAGCAAAAGATTTCGGAATGCCCTAGAGCATTTAAAAAGGGGAAGTACTCAGCAGACAACTAAGCCCGCTACAGAGCGATCAAGTGCCAGATGGAAGTAATTCGTGTTAATGACCATGAACGGGGTCCTAGTAGTGAACGTTTTACAAATCAAGAGGGTTTGATCTCACTCGAGGAATAGAGGTTATAGTTACCCTTAACTAGAATAGCACTTTTGGAGATTGTTTCTTCCGCTATGAATTATATGTACGCTAAGAATACCCTTTATTTTAATTGCTTTGCTATTAGAACTATTATAACAAATCAATGGTTAATTAAGTGCCCAATTGAATGTATAAAAAAAAAATTTTGAATTTAGAAATATTCTAGAATAGTGCAATATATAGATATATGAATCGAATATACACGATAGGTATATTGTAATTTGAGCAATTGAATATATTATATAGTTGAATAAATTACATGACTAATTAATTCTCCTTAAAGCCAAACGTGTGGAAACCTACTAAATTGATATAAGCGAAATCTTCGAAGTACACATAATTTAGAACCAACGAAACTTTGAGTCAACGCGTGAGACAATAAAAATATGGCCTTGTAGCAAATGAATGATCTAAAACGAAACGACCGAACTAATCTTGGGAACTAGAAGAAGAGATGCAAAAAGTACCCCGACCTATCTCTTGAGAAAGTAAGAATTTTGAGGACAAAATTCATTTTAAGGAGGGGAGGATGTGAGAACCCTGAAAATAGACACATAAATATCAGTGCATATTTCATTTGCATTTTAATTCTTTAATAAATTTTAGCACTAAGTCTAATTGGTTTTAAATAAGTGCGTAGAAATAAACGTTATGTGCAAAATAAAAGAATTGTGCTAAACTACTAAACTTCTTAGTTTTGTTACATTAACTTCATATTTCGATGGTAAACTATTTCATTGATCTAATCATAAATTTCTTTGAATTCTAGTATTGTAACTAATTGTTTTGAAATAAAAGTGTAAAGATAATTTTTATGAAATAAATAATATAACTATGCCAATATTGAATTATTTGGTTTTATTATACAAAAGTAATAATTCTTGAGTTATATTAAGTTTACTCTTTAAAAATAAATTCCTTAATTTGCAGTAGCTAACATTCTTTCCGAATAAGATTAAGGGTATACAAAAACCTTACTATTAAGATGCCATCGATAAATCTTACAATACATGTATACTAGATACGTGTAGGACGTAAAAAATTACGATAATTGAAACCTCGTGAGATTAGCGCATCATTAGGAGGTTCAATTACATTCGGAATAAATTTTTGGGATCAAACTAGAATCAAGGACTTAAGTGTTCATTAGAAGGAATGTGAAAAGACTAAACTACCCTCCCAAGCTCACCAAAACCACCATGCAAACCCAGCAAATTTCGGACAACATAATTACCTCACCTCTCACTCGGCCAATACATTTCTTTCACCACCTTCACACTCCACCCTCCTGCACACTCAACCTCTTCTCCTAAATACCGCAACACCACCACCCTTCACAACCTCATTCCGCTTTGGACCAACAACAAAAGAGTGAGGGAGAGACTTACCTCGTGAGTATCGACCAAGAGAGAGTGAGAGGCCGAGCTGCAACATCTTCCATTTCTGTTCGTGAGCTAGAGGAAAGAAAGGGGAGAGCTAGTGGGAGTCGTAGGAGCTGCTGATCATCATCATCTTCGTCAACTTCAGACCAACATCTACCAGCTGCAACCAAAATCTGCTGCGTGCATGAGAGCCGAGAGGAAGGAAAATTTTTCAAACTTTCTGTACGAGAACTTAGCTTGCTGTGAGGTAATTTCTGGATCATTTTAGGAGTTATCAGAGGTAGATTGAACCCTTTAGGGACATGCATGCATGGTTTAGACAGCCGGTTAATGAAATCAAAGTCCTAGAAAAATCTGCTTTGGAAGTAAATGCTTCTACTGAGAAGCTGATTTGAAATGCGGCTTCATTTTGTTTTTCCTGTGACAATCAGAGCACTTTAATGAAATTAGCCGTGTGAATACTTGATGATTAAGACCATGCATGTTGATTGTGCTTTCGGATGATAACGGTAAAGCACAAGGAAATTCTGTTTTAAGAAGAAATGTCTTAGCCGAGAATCTGGTTTGGAAATGCAGCTTTAATGTTGTTTTCCTAGAGTAATCTGAGCATACAATGGTGATTAACTAACTGAATCTTGGATGATTATTATGATTTGGGCCATGCATGATAATTTTATGCGATTGGATGATGGAATCAGAACCTGGAAAATTCTGTTTTAGTGGAATGGAGTTTTTTGTTGTGAACCAGAAATCTGAATCGCAGTTGTAATCTATTCCAATTGATAATCTGAGCTTTCGGCTGTGTTACCTAACTTAAGACGAGAGGATTATGGCCTTGCATGTAGAGTGATTCGATCAGATGTTGGAATCAGAGGTTTGAGAAAATCGGTTTGATGAAATGGAATTACCGTGAGCTGGAAATTTTGAAATGCAGCCTAATGTAATTAAATGTGATAATTTGAGTTGATATCTATGTTTATCTAAGCGAACAACATGATGATTGAGGCTGGCATGAGGATGATTAACTCGGCTAACCAAGAAAATAAAACGAAAACAGAAATCTGTTTCATGCATGTTATTTCGAGGCTAGCTGGAGTTTCTTTCTTGGAAATTTGATGACTTGTGTTGTTAATCCAACTTAATTTTTTGAACTGGAAATGTTAATGAGTTAGTTAAGTATTTGTATGCTGAATTTGAGTATTTAAATCACTGAATAAGCCAAGGAAAATTTTTATCCAAGCTTAATGGCTGCTGGAAAATTTAGCTAACCAAATGTTTGAGCGGAAAATATTAAATTGTTTCCAGATTTCACCAGTTGATGTTGAATATTTTCCCTTGGCATATAATGGTTTTGAAACGCAGGAAAAGGTGTATTTTAAGATATATAAGTTGTTTAACTATGAAACAGTGGATATTTTGGAAGTTTGAATCGAATTGATGAAGTGTAAACCTGGAAAATTTTCCAGCCTTAGCCGAGTTTGATAAGGAATTACTTATTGATTCCTTTATAGAGTTTGGGGCTGTGAAAGATTATATTATTGTTGATATCGCTTTATAATACCTTGAGATGGTCATGCATTTGAATTTTGGGGTGACAATTTGATACTATGGATGAAATTTCTTGGCTTTGGTTCAAATACTTGGGTATGAGGTTGTTGCAAATTTGGTCCTTGGTTTAGATACCTGTTAGTAAATTTAAACACTTGAAATGTTAGCTTTATTGCTATAAAAACGAATTGATGGTCGTCAAAGGCTAATGATTGGTGAAGCCTTGGCCATTTGAATGGTTTTATAAATATTAAAGAGTGATGAACTTTGATTGCTGGAATTTCTTGAAGGCCTTACCTTCATTTTTGTTTTAGTTAAGATGTGATATGAGCTTGCCAAAACCAAGTGCTAATGATTGACGAAGCCTTGGTTATTCGTTCTATTCTTGATCAGAATTGAATCTGTTGAAACCTAGGGCTAATGATTGACGAAGCCCTAGTGAGATTTCTATTTGAAATGTGAGTTGGTTATATTGACAAATCTTAAATATTATGTGCTTGTAAATCGAAATTGTAAGGAATCCGTTTTGGTCTTGTGCACTTGAGGAAGTTTTAAGCAAGCTATTTAAATATATCTTCACTCTAGTATGGTTCGATAAAACTTAGCACTGTATGTTAAAGTTAGAAATTTCGTGTAGGGATTTTCTAAACCCTGCCAACTCGATATCTCTCCTTTAAGCGTAAACTAGCCTTATTACCTTTAGAAAATGATTTCACTAGTTTTAAAACCCTAAGTCTTGATCTATTTCCTTTTCTTTTCTTAAAATTGTCCCTGGCTAATTGTCTAGAGGAAAATTTCCAAAATACAAGATTTTAGTGGCTTTAACTAAAAAGAGCTGAAAACTTCCTCGGCAAGAAAACTTATTCTAAATAAAATAGTACTAGCCGCACTCGTATAGAGAAAAATATTTTTAAGGAAAACCATATAAAACATTTCCTACTTTTACTAAATTTCAATCCTAAGTGGATGGTCGAATTGTTTCAAGAAAATAATACTAGTTACCCTTTTCTAAGGAAAAATACCTCAAGAAAAACTATAAGAAACATTTCTACTACTTTTGTCAAGTTTCAACCTAAGTAGATTTTTGAATTTACTGTGGAAAAGTAAACTAGTAATATATTAGATAAACCTCGTTGTGTATAAGCTTAAAAACTGAATAAAAACTCATAGTTTCAACATTTGATATTTTAGGATATTGCGAGGACGCGGAATTCGATTTCCAACTTGATATCTGAACTCCACTCTTGGTGAGTGTCCCTGCTTGTTTTATGCTTATGTGGTTAAGCGCTTTATCAACTCGCTATGTGATAATTGTCAAAAATGAAATAAATGGTTTCTGATCCATCGAAGTGAGCAGTGTGTACTTTATCGCACTAGCCGTTCGAGTGGTGACGTGTGTGAAACATTTTCTAATAAACCCGTGAATCTAAATGTAGTTGCGTCGTTGGGTGAATCCCTCGACTCGTGAATCCAACTACCATAACGTATGAATCCGTGAATCTAAATGTAGTTGCGTCGTTGGGTGAATCCCTCGACTCGTGAATCCAACTACCATAACGTCGTTGGGTGAATCCCTCGACTAATTTTATACGGGTATATCTCGAGTATACTGCGTCGGTAGGTGAAGTTCGGGCCCGAAGCAGAGGTAGGAACGGTGACGGGTTAGGATTAAAATAAGTGGATCTACATGGACTATAAGTAGTGAAAGTTGACGGAGGGTCAACTACGAGGGTATCTGATCAAGCGAGGAGAATGGCTCCCGAGAGCCCCTGTATCCTACCTTGTGCTGTTATACGCTTTCTTAATTGATTAAATCTGTTTAAATTGTTATCTGTTGTTTGATTTATGTGAGTGCATGTCTTGGGGCACCACTGAGCTTTAGCTCACCCCACGTTTATTGTTTTCCTTAACAGGTTCTGGAAACTGAAAGCTGGATGCTTACTTATGTTTTCCTTTTGGATTGTATTTGAATACTATAACTTATTCTGTGGGCTGTAATGTGTTATTTGAGATAATGCACTTTTCTTTTGGGTTGCCACTTGAAACTGAAAAATGTGTAAACCCTAATTCAATTACTTGGCTTGTAAGTTTGAAATAGAGAGTTGTGTATTTATCTATCCGGATTGGTACGACTTTATACTTTGGTACGCAGTACGTGGGACGTTTGAGAGCCTTGACTGGCAAATTTATCATTGCTATCTCTGAAGTTCATGTGGTTTAGTGATTGACTTTTTTTTTGAGGGAAGCGATATTGTAATAGTTTAGGTTATTCTTCGGAAGGATTCGGGTTAGTGAGCGTGCGTGAGTCCTGGCGAGAGTTGGGCAGACGGCCCGCCAACCCTCTGGTTCGCCTTAGGGGGAAGTGGGGTCGTCACAAGGACAAACGACAAAGGAGACAACGGATCGCCTGGCCTAACTCCCCTAGATGACTTGAAAATCCCCAATGGCTCACCGTTAAGCAACATTGTAAACCCGTTATTGGAAACAACCCTAAAAAACAAGTCAACCACCATTTCCTAAAAGCCAAAATTCCTTAACATGAATAGCAAAAAAGACCACTCCACCTGATCGTACGCCTTCTTCATATCCAATTTTAATATGAGATTCGGATGCACAAGCCTCCGATCCAAATCTTGACACAACTCTGGAGCAATCAAAATATTATCAACTATCTCTCTTCCTGGAACAAACCCGGCTTGCCATGCAGACACCAGCCGAGGCAATACCTTACCTAATTGATTCGAAAATTTTCCTACTTGGCTGGTCCTAATACAACTAGAATTAAGTGAGACATAAATATTTGGGACAAATTTTCAAAAAACTTGGCAGTTTGTTTACTTTTAGCAAGATGTAATCCAATCCATATTCTAATTCATATATCATTTTTTTAAAATTGCAGTACTATGGTATTAATGATCGCGAAGAGATGAAAAAAAGATCAGCCTTTTGTCCTGAACGCGATGCAGATGGCTTTTGGTTTGAAGACATAGTGGTGTGTTTGGATTGAGATGATTTGAAAGAAAATAATTTGTTTCACAAATTCCAATCACCTTTTTATCTCACATACATCACATCACAAAAAGTGTTACCGTAATTATCTCAAGTAAATCAACCAAATAAACTCCTATCCAAACAACTCAGTTACTTTTGTTATGACCCCAGGCTCCTTAAGGCAAACCAAAGGGTTTAGCGGATCGTCTGCCCAACTCTTGTTGGGACTCAATCACTAACTTACTCACAAACCGTGGTTACAAGCGTAACCACCTCAAAGGCAAGAATCGCATCTCCAAATAACAATAACAAGAACCATTCTTCAATAAATACATGAGACAGTGATCACTTCAATGTTAACATACATCACTAGTTCAAAATTTCAAAAGTCATGTTTTCAAACTTAAACAAAACTAAAGATTGATACTAATATACAAAAGTAAAAGATTTAGACAAAACTTGACCCGTCGCAATCAATTGCCCAAATTCTCACCCCCTGTAAGGAAAGCAAACTAAAACGGTGAGATTTCACCCAATAAAGTTCCAAAAAGGTCATGCAATTATTAATAATATAATACACAAGCCACAAAGAATGTAAACCACCACAAGATAGAGCAATTACACTTCAATTAAATAATAACACATTCATTTAAAAGGATACGGGGCTCTCATGAACTTGTTCAAGTAGTTTGATCAAGATTCAAGATGTCCGTTGACACTCCGTCAACTTTATTCCATAATACTTTCAAATAATTTCCCCCATCACGTCATTCTCCAACCACTGTTCAATCCCCTACCGGGCTCGCACGTCAAATTCAAGAAGGGTAACACTCGAGTATATCGGTTCCAGATCAAATTCAAGAACGCAAGTACAGGTTCCAATTTAAGTTCAAGTTCAAGTCCAAGTGACAAAACCCATGGTTCAATGATCTCATTGACCAAGCCCTTGTCGGCTCGACTCGACCAATGAGTCAATGGAGTTTGGGGCTCCCAAGCATGCAATGAAGTCATTGGAATAACAACCCAAACGACTATCAAATCAAACACAAGTAAAACAACTCATTTAATACAAATATCAGGAATCTAGCCATGAAGGGTCGAGTATGAGAAGGTACATCCTCGCCCAGGCAATATCAATTCAAGGACAAGTATCTCAACCAAGCAAACATGTCATTCAAGTAAGGAAACATGACACGTAAACACTTCACAAGCACTTAGAACACTCATCACTTAAAGTAAAGTTATCAAGTAAATAAAGTACAATAAAGTCCACTACTCCAACCCACACACTTAAACGAAACTACTTCCAAGTTCCAACTAAGAAATCTCATGTTTTCAGATATTCTCACTCACAAACTCTACCCAAAAAGCATGGTTTCTTGTTCAATTCAAGCAGAAAATTCATGTACATGTTAGGTCAATGATTCAAGTAAAAGGTAGTGCAAAAATATCTCATTTTCATCCACCGATTAGCGTTTAAGACTGTCCAAAACAGTTTTGTTTCTAAGCTAGAAATCCAGCACTTAAAACAAGGAAAAGTGAGGTTTTTCACCTCTTAGACTTATTCGCTCAAATCTATCATCCATATTAGGGTTAAAGTATAATCAAGCCATTATTATAACAATTTCACCCCACAACTTCAAGAGATCTCTTATTTATCTTTCTTTCCATTATTTTTGCCCAATACTCCAGAATTTTTTTTAGTTATTTTATAATAAGGAGAGATGATTTGTTTCAAATGGTTAATTTCACTTCAAATTATTGCACTAATATTAATTTACATGACAAAATTTGAGTTCCTAACAGTTAAAAAATTCATCAGAGAGCAAATACAGAATAACAATTGCTATAGTGTATACATATTTTAAATCAGATCGTGACAAGAGAAACTTGTCACTAACTAGTTCCATTATTATCAGTGACAACAACAATCAAGTTGTCAAAGAAAGGGGAATTATTATTGATAACATCTAGATAGTCGTCGCTGATGTAGTTTGGCGCGATGTGGCGGGAGTCCAACTGTGACGACAATTAAAGGTCATCACTGATGCCTTTGCTCCTTTCAGTCAATTGTGACAACTTTTTTTATTGTGGCTAATAGGCCCCATTTTGTGACGACTGATTTTTGTCACTAGGAAATATTGTAACTAATAACCAAATTTCTTGTAGTGAGAAAAGCTGCACAAAACCTCTCTCTCTCTCTCTCTAGAATTTCAGCCAAGAAAATAGTGAGAAAATGGAGTTTAAACCACTTAAAGTCTATGATTTTGGTTCAAATCTAGCACACACTTGTAGTTTAAAGTCTTATAGAGTGTTTTGAGAAAGATTTAGCTTAAAATCATCATGAAAAATTTTAAATCCAAACTGAAATTTCTAGTCCCTTTTTTTGCCAGCAAGCAGAAATTTTTCCCAAATTTTTTTCCATCGTTTATCCAACTAATCACTCAATTTGTAACTAAAAATTTCTAACAAATCCACAAGACTTCATCCCCATCATGTTAATAGATATATATAACCATAAATCTTAACAAGTAAAACCACCAAAGTTACATATAAACGTCCAAACCCTAAGTTGTCATCTCAAGAAGACAAGTATCAAATTCAAAATCAACAACTTGGGAAACTTCTAGAATTCACCACAAGATCTAGTCTTTAAACCTGTGACAGCCCCACTTTCTCTAAAGGCAAACCAGAGGGGTCAGTGGACCGGTTGCCCAACTCTCGTCAGGACTCACTGACGGGATTTTTATATCAATACAAGTTTAAATCCGATCTTACACCCGTTTAACTGCAAGTATACAGGCCAAAATTGTAATGTAGGGTATGTATCGGGTCGATCCCACAAGGAGCAAATTAACCAATTACTAGGTCCTTGTTTTCTCTATTATTTAGACTTATGAATGAATTTGAGCAGAGAAATCATATTGCTGTTTTCTACAAATCTGATCTACAAATCTAGTTTAGCAAATGCTAATTGCAAATGGAGAATTTTCACTCTAGGATAAATCTAGGGATGTAGATTCCACCTATGGCATAAACAACACAAATAAATGGATTTACCTCTTGTTATTATTCTTGTTTAACCAGGGATTCATTTCTAATATTACCAAACTTCATTCTCATGATAAAATGGCTTAGAGTAGTCCAGTTTTCCCTATTTTCATGGTGAAATACTACTACTACTCTGTTTCTTTCATGAAATGCTAAGTAATCCACTTAAATGTATCTCTATTTTCATGAACATACAACTTAAGCTCTACTCATGTGTTTCCATTGTTACTACCAATTCTCATTGAACAATAACAACTATAAATATGCTATTGGTGATCAAGCAATAACAAGTAATTACTACATGCATAAATAGACAAGTTAATACAAGATATAACAAGTGTAAATCACATTCAATTTATCTCATTTAGCCATAAGTTTTATCTACTCCCTAGATTAAGAAGTTTAGCTACTCATGAATGATTTAACAATCAAACTCACAAGTTTATTTATGCAAAACATCATAAAATACAAGTACAAGAAAGATAAAAGAAAGCTTAGCCAATTGATAGTGAAGCCCTCCAATTTCTGCTATGTTCTTGTACAAGATGATTACAAGTGAAAACTCCAAATGCTTCTCCAAGAACTCCTATCTAGAGAGAAACTAGTTACAAGAAGGAAAACTAGCTACGTAAGGTGATGTCCAACTTCTCAATTGTGTCTCTGCAAAAAAGGTGGTAGAAAGGCATTTTTTTTTCTCCTTCATGATTTCAACCACTTAGATTTTGTAAAGGAAGTCAAAAGATATGTCGTTTTGACTGGTCAATAACTCATTTGGTCTTCTCTTTTGTTGCAGAAGCATGTGCCACCGAATTTTCTCTCCCAAGATAGCTGGAAAGTTGTGTGAAAAGTGAGAAAAAATGGCTACGCCACTTGCTGAAGAGAGAGGCAGATCCGAGCCTCGGATTCGAGGGGTGAAGATCGATCCGAGGACTTTCTCTGATGGAGCCGAGCTCGAATCGTTTGTCCTCGGATATACTGCTCCAGAAGTACAGACGAGGGCTCGGATCGCCCTTTACTCACACGGATCCGAGCGTGCTGGTCATTTTCCAATTTTTCACTTCTTTTCCTTATTCTTCATTTTTGCTCCTAGTTTCTCTTATACTTTATCCTCAGGATAATTCTTACAATTCCTTCATCTCGTGCATGAATTCCATATATCAATATCCTTCATAATTTCACATTAATCCACTCATTTATCAAATTTTGAACACTTAAACAATATTTAATCAATTATCACCAAAAGAGTTCAAATATGGCTTTAATCTTCTCAAAACATACCAAAAGTTCATGCCAAACTTGTACAAAATATACGTTAAATATTCACTTATCAAATTCCCCCACACTTGAATCATTGCTTGTCCTCAAGCAATTTCACACATAACTTATCACAATGATTCAAGAGATAAAACAATATATATACCTTTATCAAATTTAATTCCTCAAAGCCTAGAAACCAATCATTGTGCCATTTCTCAGATTACATAAATACTCATAATATTCAATTAAATAAAAATAATTAAGCCTTAATTTCAACAAATTCAACTCAATCTCTCATTCTATCCTAATTCCACAAATAAGTAAATCACATAGTCAATTCTATGACCTTCCTCATCCCATGACCATCAAAACTTAACAGTTGAGAGGGATTTATTCACACTTCATTTTACTTAAATAGTGAAAACGCCTTTTTACGCGAAAATCAACACTTTTAGGTGAAAATTCCCGGTTACTTAACATTTCACTTATTCAAATTGCTAAGCGTACTCTTAATTCCAATACCTTTTTACGCGAATGTCGACATTTGTAAATGCCAACCCCCGGTTACTCAGTATGTGAATCATTGGAGTAGAAAAATAATATCAATATATATCTATATTTTTTTCTTTTTTTTTCTCTTTTTTTTAACATTTCTTTTCCCTCTACGCATAATTAAAGGAAGAATCTGACCTTGTTTTGACTATATCAATTACTTACTTATAAAATTAAGTAAAAATGAGAAATATCATTAAACATGCAAAATTCTTAGCATAATTTTTCTTATTTAACCGAATATACTTTCTAAAATGTAAAAATCCTAATTGCATAATGACTAATTCCAAGTCAAATAAAGACTAAACTTCCCCAAAATACATATAACATTTTATCCAATGGAAGAATTAGGTACTTAAAATTGAACATTTTGGCCATTAATTTGAAATATTGGAAAATATTTTAGAAAAATTTTGACAGAGTTTTCCCATAAAAATGGACAAAACTCCCTGCCAACAACCTCAATTTCGAAAAAATTAACCTCATGACAATATTTTCAAAAATAAATCCAACATTTTTAAGTCATAGACAACTAAAATCATGCATTTCAAGACACAATCATCCATAAGATAAAGTAATCCCTCCCCCACACTAAAAATTCACAATGCCCTCATTGTGGAGGAAAGTAAAAGAAACTAGTACTCCCCTATAAGAAGTGGTGATGCCACTCGAAGCCATTAATCCTCCTGAACATCGAAATTCTGTCCAAAATGAAACAAAAGGGTACGAAAAACCATAAGTAGCACAAGATATTCCAAAAGAAAACTACAATGTTTAAGATAAAAGGGTACACAATAAAAGAAAAGTAAAGAAACAAAAGATCCAATCAACTAAGGATCTTCATGGCTGATCGGAACGAGGGTCTACTGCCTCCTCAGCTCCATGGGGACCATGTGATGTTCCAATATGCCCTCCTCATGGTGAGGCGTCGGAGTAGGTGATCGGCAAATGTGGAAATGATCCTCGATCGCATGAAGACGGCGATCATGCCTGTCGAGTCGCTTTGTCATCATCCGCTCCATCTGGTCAATGCCCTCCAGGACCCGTGTCTCCATACAGCAGATGGCATTGAGGAGCTCTTGCCACTTGGATCGCAGCGGAGGTGGTGGTCATGGAACGGGAGGAGGAAAAGCTTGTTGTGCCTCCATTTTTTGAGCTTCTTGTTGTGGCTCAGTGTGAGGTGGGGGCTGAGTTGAGGTCGAAGCTGCTCCCACATCGCGAACCAAAGAAGTTCCAAAATCTGTAGGGATACTCAAGGACCGTAATACTGAAACATTGACCTCATCAACTGCCTTGGTAGTAATGGCTCTCTCCTCACCCAATGGTACCTTGAACTTTTCAAACAGAAGAGTGAGGAGACGAGAAACCCAAAACAAGTCTTACTGGCTCGCATGCGGGCTGTAGTGCACATATAGTTGACAATGATGCTGCCGAGAGGAATTCCTGTCAACTGCTGACCTATTCTATTCATCATCTTATCCAAAAAGTAAAGGTCGCTATTTCGAACGTCCCTTTTTCCACTCCTCTTAGGTACCACATTAAAAGCAAAGAGATAGATGATAAGGTGGTACCTAGGCTCAAATGAATCGGCATAAACGAGGAGTTTCTTCGAACTTCCTCGTTCCCGGTATTGACCCTTAAGACGTGATACGGCTTCGCCCACTTGCCATGGATCACATGCCTTGAATTCCTTGGTCAATTTCACGTCTTCTCCGTCGTCCTTGAGTTTGATAAATTGGGCGATTTTCTCCCGGTGGATGGCCACTCTCTTGCCTCGAACCTAAGAGACAATGAGATTTCCACTATGACTCTGCTTGTTCTCGACATTGGCATAAAACTCCCGGACCAAGTTGGGATAATAATGCCTAGGCAACTTTAGAATATTGGCCCATCCGAGTCGACCAAAGGCGGTGGACACCTTATAGTGGTCATCCACCTCTGGTGCCAAGTGCTTCTCAATAATAATCTCCTTGGCCAAGCCTGCCTCATACCACTGTTGATTTTCTAGCGAGGTGAATCGCATGGTATCATAGTCTGGAGGCAGCTCCTCGCTGCTAGTAGATGCTGTCTTTCGCCTGGAGCGAGGTGGCGGCTCAGGAGAGAGAGATTCCTCCTCTAGCGACTCCTCATGCAAAGAAGGTGTGTGTTCCTCACTTGACGATGGTGTAGGAGTACGAATACGAGCCCTCCTTGTGCGAGCCATAGTACCTATACACAAACAAGATGAATATTCATGAGAAACAATATAAACTTGCTCTCACATGTTAAATAGAAATTTAAGAAAATTTCGGCAGAGTTTTCCCTTATAAAAGGGCTAAACTCCCTGCCAAAATGTACCCAAAAACAACCAAATGTGCTACTTAAAACATTCCTAACACAAATGCACATTTATAATAACAACTCCAATCCACATTCTCGAGATGGCATGAGTATTCCATTTTCAACATTTGAACATCATATTTCAATTAGAATGTCATTAAAAAGTCCAATCTCTTGAGAATTTATGCACATTGCAACAATAGAATATAATTTCAAAGTAAAAGGGGCTATTAAATGATCAATAACATTGGTTCCTTATTCATTGAAGAGTTCATGGGCATTAGGCTAAAATTTGAGAACGAAAATCTACCAAGTAATACGAATTCCACAATTTTCTCGAAACTACACATAAAAATAGTTGTAGCAACACATTCTAGTACAATGTATCACATTTACAACAAGAATTTTCAACAAATAAACATTTATCAAAATATGCCCAAAAACTAGAAAAATGCAAAAATAAGAAATATAAAATGTCAAAGAAATTCGCAAATTGTTACCTCAAATGTGTGGAGTGATGATGGAGGATGATAAGGATGCAAAAATGATGAAGAAATAACCCTAAATTCGATCACAAATAGCAACAATTCAGTGAAGACCGAATTCTAGTTTTGAGAATCGAAACCCCCCAAATTGATGTTTTTGATTTCAGAAAACTGAGGGTTTATGCTCAAAAGAGGTTGGGAGATGTTTTTCTGGTGAAAAATTGGATGATTATTGGACAAAATGGAAGATTGGTGAAAGAGGAGTAGGGTTTCGGTGAGAGAGAAGAAGAAGAAAGCTAGAAAATGAGGAGCCGAGGCCGCGGTTTTACTCATATCGCGAACCGATCCGAGGTCGGATCGGTTCTTAAACGCCCTCGGATCCGACAGGGGCTCAGATCTGCACCGCCAGAAGCACAGACGAGCCCTCGGATCTTACTGGAATTTGTTGGATCCGAGCTCGGATCCCATTTTTTTTATTTTTGATCTTCAAAGGATCCGAGGTCGGATCCGTTTGGATTTTTCGGATCCGAGCTCGGATCAGCACAATTCTGCACTAATTGCAGAAACTGCAATTTTTTAAATTTTTTCTCCCTTTTTCGTCCAATTCAGAATTACACATAGGACAAACTTTTTATCAAATCCAACCCCCCACGCAAGTGTAATATACCAAAAACACAATATCCAACCTCTCGAAACACATAAAACACATGTATATTGCAAATATACATGTATATTGCAAATCGAGGGTTGAGGTTTTTTGCTCATTTTTACACTTTTACACCAAAATAGCACCTTTGGGCATTAAATGCATATCAAATGAGTCCATAAGTATTTATAATCATGTTATCATCAAAACTCACTTGAATATATTTAAAATGCACAATGTATATATGAATGGTAATTCTAAACACTTAAAGCACAATTTGGTCCTTTTTACATTTGTTCTTCAAATGCACCTCCAATATTGATGTGAAGACCTCTGGTACCTCCTATAAACAAGTGAAATACATCTAATTAGTCAATTAAATCATACCAAAATTTAATAAACACTTAAAATACACAATTACAATATTATTATTGGGTTGCCTCCCAACAAGCGCTTTGTTTAGAGTCGTTAAGCTCGACTCTTCTATAGCTTCTTTAACTCTCCATTGTGTTTCCTAAGGAGTAAATCACTCCTTTAAGAACCTTTTCTCCGGCTAAATAGGGCTTCAATGTTTGACCATTTACTTTAAATGGGGCACCATTTTCTCCTTTTATTTCCATTACTCCATAAAAAAACATGCGAACCACTTCAAATGGTCCGAACCATCGAGACTTAAGCTTTCCAGGGAATAATTTAAGCCTTGCGTTAAATAATAACACCTTTTGCCCTTCTTCAAAATGCTTAGGAAGAATGTGTTTATCATGCCAAAATTTCACTTTTTCCTTGTAAATCTTGGCATTTTCATACGAGATTAACCGTGATTCCTCCAATTCGCTTAACTCGAGCATTCTCTTTTCGCCTGCAGATTTAAAATCAAAATCAATAGCTTTAATGACCCAATAAACTTTATGTTCTATTTTCACAGGTAAATGACACGCTTTTCCATAAACAAACTTATATGGAGACATTCCCAACGGCGTTTTAAATGCCGTTCTATACGCCCACAAAGTATTTTCAAGCTTGTTTGACCAATCCTTTCTCGATCGGTTGACAGTTTTCTTCAAAATAATTTTTGTTTCCCGGTTAGCCAACTCTGCTTGACCATTAGCTTGAGAATGATAGGGAAGTGATTTTTTTTGCCTGCATCCATATTTAACCAAGGTGTCAATAATTTTATTACAAAAATGCTTACCTTCATTGCTTATTATTGCCTTTGGGACTCCAAACCTACAAAATATGTTACGTTTAAGGAATTTAAGCACAACTTTAGCATCATTAGTTTGTGAAGGAATGGCCTCCACCCATTTAGAGACATAATCAACTGCTAAAAGGATGTACTTATTATTATATGAGTTAGGAAGTGGTCCCATAAAATCAATGTCCCAAACGTCAAATAACTCAACTTCCAAATATGTAGTCAATGGCATTTCATTCTTTCTTGAGATATTACCGGTTCTTTGATATTGATCACAACTTTTAACCCAATTTCTAGTGTCTCGGTTCATAGCAGGCCAATAAAATCCAAATTGCCATATCTTTGCTACGGTCTTAGTTGTACTAAAATGACCTCCCGTTTCAAGAGTATGACAATGCATTAGAATACTACGTACCTCTTCTTCCGGAACACATCTTCTAATTATTTCATCTGCACAATGTTTGTAAAAGAACGGTTCCTCCCAAAAATAATGTTTAGCATCATTTAAGAACTTTTTCCTTTGGTGAGAATTCAAATCACTTGGTACCACTCTACTAACTACAAAGTTAACTAGATCAGCATACCATGGTGACTTATAAATTGCCATTAAAAATTCATCTGAAAATTCTTCTTTAATGGAGGAATGGTCTTTTTGAGGCATGTTTTCCAGTCTAGAAAGATGATCAGCAACTAAGTTTTCGGATCCTTTTTTATCTTTGATCTCCAAATCAAATTCCTGCAATAATAAAATCCATCGAATTAGTCGAGATTTTGCATCTTTCTTATTTAACAAATATTTGAGTGTTGCATGGTCGGTATAAATGGTAACTTTAGATCCTATTAAGTACGATCTAAACTTATTCAATGCAAATATCACTGCTAGCAACTCTTTCTCTGTTGTTGCATAGTTGACTTGGGTTTCATTTAACATTTTACTTGCATAATAAATAACATGAAGTCACTTATCATGTTTTGGCCCAAGGACAGCTCCAACTGCAAAATCACTTGTATCACATATTAATTCGAATGGTAAGCTCCAATCCGGTGATGCTATTATAGGTACGGAGACAGGTTCCTTTTTCAACCTATTAAAAGCAAGTAAACACTCATCATTAAAGTGAAGAGGAACATCTTTTGCAAGTAATTCACATAAAGGTTTAGTAATCTTGGAGAAATCCTTAATAAACCGCCGATAAAATTCCACGTGTCCAAAAAAGCTGCGAATGCCTTTCACATTGATAGGTGGATGCATTCTCTCAATAACCTCTATCTTGGCTTGATCTAGCTCAATACCTTCTGAAGAAATTTTGTAGCCTAGCACAATACCCTCACAAACCATGAAGTGACATTTTTTCCAATTGAGTACAAGATTTGTTTCTTCACATCTCTGCAAAATTAGATCTAAATTGTTAAGACAATTATCATAAGTAGATCCAAATACAGAAAAATCATCCATGAAGATTTTCATAATTTTCTCATTAAAATCAGAGAAAATTGCCATCATGCATCGTTGGAAGGTGGCCAGTGCATTGCACAGTCCAAAAGGTATTTTTCGAAATGCAAAAGTGCCGTAAGGACAAGTGAATGTTATTTTCTCTTGATCTTCCGGTGCAATGACTATTTGATTGTATCCTGAAAAATCATCCAAGAAATAATAAAATTCATATTCAACCAATCTTTCTACCATTTGATCAAGAAAAGGAAAAGGGAAATGATCCTTTCTAGTAGCTGCATTCAGTTTTCTATAATCAATACAAATTCGCCACTCAACCACAACTCTAGATGGAATCATTTCATCATTGTTACCACGTACTATGATTATCCCCCCTTTCTTTGGCACAACATGAATAGGAGAAATCCAAATATTATCAGAAATTGAAAAAATTATACCTGCATCCAACCATTTAAGGATTTCTACTCTTACCACTTCTTTCATATTTGGATTTAACCTTCTTTGAGTTTCAACCACCGGTTTAGAGTTTTCTTCCAACAAAATCCTGTGCATACAAATAGTTGGACTAATCCCTTTGATATCAGAAATCGTCCATCCTATTGCCTTTAAATGCTTTCTCAAAACACGTAAGAGTTTGCCTAGTTGTTCCTCATCTAGTGCAGAATTTACAATCACCGGCAATGTCTCTTTTTCTCCAAGAAATGCATATTTGAGGTGTTTAGGCAGTGGCATAAGTTCAAGCCGTGGAGCTTGCTCACACGATGGTGGCGGTAATCCTTTGTTCAGCCCTAACTTCTCATATGCATTTCTCCTTTTGTAGGGAACCTATGCCTGCAAAAATTCAGTCATTTCTTTAACTTGTTCCTCTTGTAAGCCTATACCATTAAGACAAAGTTTAAGAGAATCATCATCAAAATTAATTTGACTCATCTCTAATGCCAATTCATCACATAGATCAACAGAATAAACATGGTCGGTAAAAGAGGGATATTTCTCCACTTTATTCAAATCAAATTCCATTTCTTCTTCACCGATTTGGAACTTGAACTTACCTCATTTGACATCTATTATTGTACCTGCAGTGGCCTGAAATGGTCTACCAAGTATAATAGGTACATTTACATCTTCCTTCATGTCTAAAACAACAAAATCAACAGGAATAATGAATTTCTGCACTTTAATGAGCACATTCTCCAATATGCCCATTGGATATCTAATAGACCTGTCAGTCAATTGCAAGAAAATGTTAGTACACTTTAACTCTTTCAACCCCAATTGCCTAGTCACAGTTAAAGGAATCAATGAAACACTTGCACCAAGGTCACAAAGTGTTTTAGAGAATTCTACATTATCAATAGTGCAAGGAACTTTGAAACTCCCTGGATCTTTCAACTTTGGTAACAATTTGTTTTGTACAATGGCACTATGTTCTTCCGTTAATGCAATTGTCTCGCTATCTACTAACTTCCTTTTTTTAGTCATTATCTCCTTGAGAAACTTTGCGTATCAAGGAATCTGTAAAATAGCATCAACAAAAGGGATGTTAATATGTAATTGTTTGAAAATGTTGACAAACTTCTCAAATTCTTTGTCATTTCTCGAAGGTTTCAATCTTTGAGAAAATGGCACCGGTGGAGGAATTGGTGTTGTTTCTTCTATTTACGGCTCACACTCTTCCACCTTTTGTTTCCCTTCAATTGTCTTGTTATCATCTCCCAAATTGCTCAACTGCTTGTTTTCTCGTCGTTCATATTTTCTTTCACTTTCAACTACAGGTAGTTCACCTACTTCCTTACCACTTCTGAGGGTTATGGCTTTCACATGCTCCCTTGGGTTCACTTCAGTCTTATTAGGTAAATCCCCTTAGTTTCGATTGTTAACCGCATTAGCGATTTGGCCTAATTGGACCTCTACATTTCTATATATATTGGTGAGTTGGTCCATTCTTCCCTCAATTCTTTCAAACCGTTGAGTAATGGCACTAGCTAGCTTTTCAATTTTATCATTTGATACATTTGTCAGCTTCTCAATTGTTAATTCCCAAGCTGGTTTAGACTCCGGAAGTGGTTGCTTCGGTTGAAAACCCGATGGATTAACTGGTCTTTGTTGATTCTCTTGATCTTTCTATCCAAAATTCGGGTGATTACGCCATCCTAAATTGTAAGAATTGGAGTATGGATTATTTTGGGGTGGACGGTTGTAATTGTTGAGATATTGAACTTGTTCGCTATTAGAATACATAGAATCATCATGATTTCCGCCGCAAGTAGTACAACATGCAACAACTATTCCTTGATTAGAATTAGAACCAACTTGCCTATTAAGCATCTTAACCACATTATCCATATTTGCACTTAATATATTCAAGGTATCTACTTCAAACATACCTGCGGTTCTCCTTGTATTATCTCGTTCGTTTGTCCATTGGTAGTTGTTAGCAGCCATTTCTTCAATCAATTGTTGAGCTTCCTCAACTGTCTTTCCCATTAAAGCTCCTCCAGCTGCCACATCTACATGCGTCTTTGTTGGATAGGTGAAACCATTGTAAAATATTTGGACTACTAGCCAATCTGGTAAACCATGATGAGGACATCTTTGTTGCAATTCCCGATAGCGCTCCCAAGTTTCATACAATGTCTCTCCTTCCTGTTGAGAGAAACTAGTTATATCCATTCTGAGTTTAGCAGTTTTTCCAGGTGGAAAGAATTTATTAAGAAAAGTCTTAGCTAATTCAACCCAAGTTGTAAAAGTGTTAGGAGGATTAGATTGTAGCCAAACCTTGGCCTTGTCCCTTTGTGAAAATGGAAACAATCGAAGTTTAATTGCATCATCACTCACACAATTAAACTTAATTGTATCACAGATTTCAAGAAATGTTGACAAGTGAGAATTTGGATCTTCGGTAGCATTGCCTCCATATTGAGATTGTTGTACCATTTGAATCAGTGATAGTTTAATCTCAAAATTATTAGCATTTACCGTTGGCCTTACAATGCTAGTTTGAGAATCTTGTGATTCCGGTAAAGCAAAATCTTGTAGAATTCGCCTATTTGGTTCATTTTTCGCCATTTCTTCCTCAAATGGTAATTCTATCAAAATTTCCTCTATCGACTGCCAAACCTCTTGTTCCTTTTGATGTGGTGTATTCCTCCTTTGTCTCCGTAGTGTCCTCTCAATTTCAAGATCGAAAAGTGCAATTTCTTGATTTGATCGGTGCATACACTATAAATAAAAATAAGAGAAATTTTACAGTTTTAATTATTAAAATCAACTATAAACAACTTGAATAAAAATAATAAAAATATCTAAATTAATAGAGATGATTAGACCCTAATATTGCCGCTCCCCAGCAACGGCGCAAAAAACTTGACGGAATTTTTATATCAATACAAGTTTAAATCCGATCTTATACCCGTTTAACTGCAAGTATACAGGCCAAAATTGTAATGTAGGGTATGTATCGGATCGATCCCACAAGGAGCAAATTAACCAATTATTAGGTCTTTATTTTCTCTATTATTTAGACTTATGAATGAATTTGAACAGAGAAATCGTATTGCTATTTTCTATAAATCTGATCTACAAATCTAGTTTAGCAAATGCTAATTGCAAATGGAGCATTTTCACTCTATGATAAATCTAGGGATGTAGATTCCACCTATGGCATAAACAACACAAATAAATAAATTTACCTCTTGTTATTATTCTTGTTTAACCAGGGATTCATTTCTAATATTACCAAACTTCATTCTCACGATAAAATGGCTTAGAATAGTCCAATTTTCCCTATTTTCATGGTGAAATACTACTACTACTCTGTTTTCTTTCATGAAATGCTAAATAATTCACTTAAATGTATCTCTATTTTCATGTACATACAACTTAAGCTCTACTCATGTGTTTCCATTGTTACTACCAATTCTCATTGAACAATAACAACTATAAACATGCTATTGGTGATCAAGCAATAACAAGTAATTACTACATACACAAATAGACAAGTTAATACAAGATATAACAAGTGTAAATCACATTCAATTTATCTCATTTAGCCATAAGTTTTATCTACTCCCTAGATTAAGAATTTAGCTACTCATGAATGATTTAACAATCAAACTCACAAGTTTATTTATGCAAAACATCATAAAGTACAAATACAAGAAAGGTAAAAGAAAGTTTAGCCAATTGATGGTAAAGCCCTCCAATTTCTGCTATGTTCTTGTACAAAATGATTACAAGTGAAAACTCCAAATGCTTCTCCAAGAACTTCTAGCTAGAGAGAAACTAGTTACAAGAAGGAAAACTAGCTACGTAAGGTGATGTCCAGCTTCTCAATTGTGTCTCTGCATAAAAGGTGGTAGAAAGACTTTTTTTTTTCTCCTTCATGATTTCAACCACTTAGATTTTGTAAAGGAAGTCAGAAGATATGTTGTTTTGACTAGTCAATAACTCATTTGGTCTTCTCTTTTGTTGCAGAAGCAAGTGCCACCGAATTTTCTCTCTCAAGATAGCTGAAAAGTTGTGTGAAAATTGAGAAAAAACGGCTATGCCACTTGCTGAAGAGAGAGGCAGATCCGAACCTCGGATCCGAGGGATGAAGATCGATCCGAGGACTTTCTTTGATGGATCCGAGCTCGGATCGTTTGTCCTCGGATATACTGCTCTAGAAGTACAGACGAAGGCTCGGATCGTCCTTTACTCACACGGATCCGAGCTCGGATCCGTGCTGGTCATTTTTCAATTTTTTACTTCTTTTCCTTATTCTTCATTTTTACTCCTAGTTTCTCTTGTACTTTATCCTCAGGACAATTCTTACAATTCCTTCATCTCGTGCATGAATTCCATATATCAATATCCTTCATAATTTCACATTAATCCACTCATTTATCAAATTTTGAACACTTAAACAATATTTAATTAATTATCACCAAAAGAGTTCAAATATGGCTTTAATCTTCTCAAAACATACCAAAAGTTCATGCCAAACTTGTACAAAATATACGTTAAATATTCACTTATCACTCACTATAATCCATAGCAAGAATTAATTGAAATTTCTAAACTGACCAAAATAATATTCATTACGCCCCAAAATAATATTTACATACATCCAAAAGCTATTACATATGTTCGCGAACAAACGATTCATCATTCGGCATCAATCTTAACTACAACCCAAAAATATATACATCACAGTCATTTCTACTAAAATAAAAATTTAAAGTCTCTTAAAACATTCCAACAGTATTTTTGAGCACTCTCGGATCCGAATCCTATTAAGGAAAATAAAACGCGGGATGAACTTAAGTTCAGTGAGCATTACAGGTAAACAAGCCAATAAGAGAATAACACAATTTGACATGTAAGCACGTTTTTCCAAATAATATAGGTTCAAGTAAATCGATTCTCAACATTAGAAACTGATAGGGGAGCAATTAATTGAAATAGGAATCTTTCAATGTAAAATACTTGATAAACAAAAACATTCATGCGTGCATTCAATCATTCGTTCAAATAAATACAAGAATGAACAATAATTTGAACATTAAAAAGATAAGGGGCTCACAGGGAGCAACATTCACCTTATAACTATCAATAAACAATCCCCTACACTTTTCCACCTTATAACCTCCGAACTCCCACCTTATGTCCTCCGAAAGATCAACAATCCCCTCATTTAACATTCACCTTATGCCTTCCGAAAAATTAACAATCCCCTCATTTAATATTAAACATTTAACATAGAACTCAAGTCCTTTCGGTAAAGAGTTTTGAGTTTTGCACTTAACATTGGTAAGTTATAAACCCAAAGCTGTCCAACTGATCCGACCTCGCAAATGGCGGGTCTTGGATAGGGTGCCAGCATATGGTTAAGCTCAGTTTAGCCGATGCGATAAAGTACACATCGGCCTACATTCTTGCACATTTATCACGCACTCATGCAATGTGAACTTGCACTCATAGCAAATTAGCAAGACAAGAAAATCACAACAGTCATTCACTTATTCGCATGTCATTCAAAGGAGAGCACTTAAACAAGTAATAACATTTTCTCAAGTCATGCATAATCAAATAACATGCATTGGAACATTCACCAATCAATTGCAACCCTTCACTTTAACCCCGATTCATCTTCTTGAACTCTCTTGAGTCCTGTGGTTATATACTATCTTAAAAGACTAGCAATACAAGACCAAAATACATGAAGAAATTGAGGTTTCAAAGCTTCATTTAGAAAATGCATCAATTTACCAGTTTTATATTCGTATAACCTATCAAAATATAATATTTTCCTGCTGCAATCGAGGAGAAAATCTCATGTGCTTACAAAATCAATGTTGCAAAAGTCATTTAGAGCACAAGAGCATCGATTATAGTCAAACGTTTGAAGAAATTAGAACAAAACTTTCAAAATACAAAGTTAGAAATTGCCCGACCTAAAATGATTTGAAAAAACTCATTTCCTTTCATTTAAATCTCAATTCCACTCATAAAATCAAGGTTAAAATGGTTTAACAACTCCAACTTAAATTTGAAAATAGAAGCAAGAACAAGTTTAGAAAATAGAATTTTCTCCAGTTTTGCGCGACATTGTTTGAAAAATCGTATCGCAAGTTTCTTAAGTCCAAAATTTATAACTTTATACAATTGAAAAATGGATTCAAAGGGCTACAATTTTCTAGAATACATATTTGTAAGATTCTATCCATAAATCAGTCAAATTACAATCTCAAGTTGCAGCCTCATCAAGTAGAAAAACAGAGCAGGTGTGAAAATTCAGTCAATTTTGAAAAATCACAGATATTCACTAAGTGTTCTTTAGTTCCAAGTGTCCCAACACTTGTCATCTTCTAGAGTTCTTTAACTCCAAGTGTCCCAATTCTCTATCTTATTGCACTAAAGTCATCCTTTTTTTTCAAAAATTTCTTTTACACCCCATTAAAAAGGAAATTTTTATTTTACCCCACACATTAACTTTCACATGTAAAATTTAATAAAAATATTAAGGCAAAATAATCATCATCAAATCAATAAATAACCAAATAGATGACTAAATTAATAAAGTACCGTGTAGTTAAATTAGATAAATTAGCAAAATTTCTAGATCCTCACAAAACCTACAAGATCAACTTATCTTAAACATAAAAGGTAATCTAGCATGTTTACATCTTTTGATCCACCAAACAAGATGAAATCAACCCACAAACCTACCAAATGTCCTTCCAAATTTAAACCAAGGATGAGTGAAGTAATCAAGGTCTTTCCTTCCTTTTTCCCACAATTCCAAGCAAGATTGGAACTTGAGTTGGAGAAGTTTTTTCCTCCCCTTTTCTTTCTAAGAGTTCTTGGCCTCTCTCTCTCTTTCTCTCTCTTGGAAGACAAGAAATTGAAAAAGGAACTAAAAGAGTTTAGTAGGTGAAGTCTTATAAAGTGTTTGATTCCCAGTGTGCCACTTGTCCAATTCTCATGGTGTCTTACTCCAAATATCTTTTTCCCCAACAATCACGTTTTTGCATTAAAACTCCCTCTTTTCACTAAAGTTTCCTCACACACCTCACTCAAAATCATAACTTACTAACCCCCACATGTAACAAAATAAAAAAATTATTAAGACTAAAAATCATTGTCAAAACATTAAATAAATAAATAAGTAATTAAATGAATAAAATGCAATGCAATTAAAACGGGTAAAATCACAAAATTTTCAGGTTCTTACTGTGACGCCCCCACTTCTCCCCAAGGCGAATCAAAGGGTATCCGCAGGACGCCTGCCCATCTCTCGCTAGGACTCAAACAAACACCATTCAAGCTTATAGCGGTGCTAGAAATCAACAACCAGAAAAGATAAATACAATTAGTACGGAAGCGTTCAAGCTTAACGAAATATAACAATCATCCAATCCTTACATCGGGTTTTCATAATACAGCCAAAAAATATACAATATCCCAAAAGTCTAGACAAAAGAGTTGGAACCCTATTACATGAGTACACAAAAGAGAAATTCCTCCGAATCTCACTCCAAGCACAAATCCTGTTAAGGAAAACAAATCTACAGGGTGAGTGATACGAATCTCGTTGGAGAGGAGATTCGCGACCCAAAATCGCTTGTTGGATTTGACATCGGATGCAAGAAACGGTGGCAGCGGAAACCCTACGACCCCTCTAATCCCCGTGACTACGAACTTGTTGATACTATCTCAACCCGTAATCAAACGAATTAGGGAACCTTAGGCAAGAGTAGAAGGCGCCACAATTCAAGTGCGATTCTTGAATTGATAAGCCGAACAAGAACACTAGAGTATAACTCTAAGTTGTTCAAGGTTTGCTCGAAAGTTATGGAGAAAATTCTCTCAATATTTTTATCATAAAAGTGTCTCCCTTTGTGGGAGTAATGGGGTGCCTTATATAGGCTACAAGTAAACCCTAAACTAGTAAGGAAAAGGAACTAAGGTGTGCTAATATGGGCCTCGATGAGTCGGGCCTCATGTGGGCTTTCCCTCCAAGGCAGCTCACCTTAACAAATAATTATGACTAAAAACCAATCTTACCCTTGGCATTTCTATGTGCAACATGCACCGAGCCAATTATTCAATCTAATCAACTAATGTGGAATTAAATGATTATAATGCGAATCTCGCTAACTAGGGTTTGGTAAGACCCTAATACTCAGGTGTAGCTTCAATACTCAATACCGGACCGCGATCACCTTCACTTGAGTGTATGAATCCTTCAAAGGACTTGTGTATGGCCTGAATAAGTACACTGAGTTGCTCACGAAGTCTCTTTGCTTGAGCTCTAGTAATGGATCCACTTGGAGCTTGCACGCGATCCTCACCCCTTTGATCACTCGAGCCATTGTAGACGTGGTCACGTACTATGATGCTATCATTCCCTTCCTCTTGAGAAGGATTTGCCCTCAAATCAAAAGCATCATCTGTATCAAAAGGGGCTAAGTCAAAAACATTAAATGTAGCACTAACGCCATACTCACCAGGAAGATCAAGTTTGTAGACATTGTCATTGATGCGCTCCAACACTTGAAAGGGTCCATCACCCCGTGGTTGTAATTTGTTTCTCCTTTGAATAGGAAAACGTTCCTTGCGCATGTGTAACCACACCCAATCTCCAGGTTCAAGAATCAACTTTTGGCGACCCTTGTTAGCTTGCTTGACATATTGAGCAGTTCTCCTCTCAATATTGGCCCTGACTTTCTCATGCAATTGCTTAACAAACTCTGCACGTTTCTTACCATCCAAATGTGCGCGCTCATTACTAGGTAATGGCACTAGATCAAGTGGTGTTAGCGGATTAAAACCATAAATACATTCAAATGGAGAGAAGCCAGTAGTAGAATGGATAGCCCTATTATAAGCGAACTCAACATGAGGTAAACACTCTTCCCATGATTTCAAGTTCTTTTTGATGATGGCACGCAACAAAGTACCTAATGTACGGTTCACCACCTCAGTTTGGCCATCAGTTTGGGGGTGACTAGCAGTAGAGAATTGCAATTTGGTGCCTAACTTAGACCAGAGTGTCTTCCAAAAGTAGCTTAGAAATTTAACATCTCTATCATATATAATGGTCCTAGGAATGCCATGCAATCTCACAATCTCTTTAAAGAATAAGTTAGCAATATGAGATGCATCATCCGTTTTATGACAAGCGATGAAGTGTGCCATTTTAGAGAACCTATCCACTACCATATAAATGGAGTCATGGCCATACTTGGATCTAGACAAATCAAGTATAAAATCCATAGAAATATCTACCCATGGTGCACTAGAAATAGGTAACGGGGTGTAAAGGCCATACGGGTGTACCTTGGATTTAGCTTTCTTACAAGCTAAGCACCGATCCACCATCCGTGCAACATCTCTCCTCATGTGCGGTCAATAGAAGTGTTCCTACAGCATGGCAAGAGTCTTATCAACCCCAAAGTGTCCCATAAGTCCACCTGAGTGGGATTCCCTTACCAAGAGTTCTCGGAGTGATCCATGTGGGATGCAAAGCCGATTGGCACAAAACAAGTAACCATCGGAAATGAAAAACTTACCTTGCCCAGTGTGTTTGCAAGAAGTGTAAATCTCACCGAAGTCACTATCTTGGGTATAGAACTCTTTAATCAGTTCAAACCCTAGCAACTTAGCATCTAAGGAGGTGAGTAGAGAGTACCTTCGGGAGAGTGCATCCGCAACCACATTAGACTTACCAGCCTTGTATTTAATCACGTACGGAAAGGACTCCACGAATGCAATCCACCTTGCATGCTTCTTGCTCAAGGTGTGCTGGGCATTAAGGTACTTAAGGGACTCATGATCGGTATGTATCACGAACTCCTTAGGTCTTAAATAGTGCTGCCACACTTGTAGTGTTCGAATGAGGGCGTAAAACTCTTTATCATAAGTTGAGTAGTTCAGTGCAGCCCCATTGAGTTTCTCACTAAAGTAGGCAATAGGCCTTCCACCTTGGTTCAACACAACTCCAACTCCAATACCTGAAGCATCACAATCAATTTCAAATGTCTTAGAAAAGTCAGGTAAAGCAAGTACAGGTGCATGTGTGAGTCGGTGCTTTAAAGCATGGAAAGCCTGTTCTTGAGATTCTCCCCAATGGAAGTTCTCATTCTTTTTGATCAACTCGATCAAGGGTGCAGCAATGGTGCTAAAGTCCCTCACGAATCTCCTATAGATACCCGCAAGTCCATGGATGCTTCGAACATCACCCACGGACCGTGGTGTCGGCCACTCTTGAATAGCTTGTACCTTTTGATCATCCACCTTCATTCCCTACGCATTTATAACAAACCCTAGGAACACAAGCTCGTTAGTGCAAAAATTGCACTTCTTGAGATTGGCATAGAGCTTCTCTCTTCGAAGTACATCCATAACAGCCCTAATATGCTCTAGATGCTCATCATAAGACTTGCTATAAATTAAGATATCATCAAAGTAAACTACCACAAATTTTCCTAAGAATGGACGCAGAACATGATTCATTAACCTCATGAAGGTACTAGGTGCATTAGTTAGCCCAAGAGGCATTACTAACCACTCATACAATCCATACTTAGTCTTGAAGGCAGTTTTCCATTCATCCCCCTCCTTAATCCTAATTTGATGGTACCCACTTTTGAGATCAATTTTGGTAAAGAACACAGCCCCATGTAACTCATCAAGCATGTCATCTAAGCGAGGTATAGGGTGGCGATACTTTACCGTGATGGCATTTACGGCTCTACAATCGGTGCACATTCTCCACGTACCATCTTTCTTGGGCACCAGAATGACTGGAACAGCACACGGGCTTAAACTCTCACGTGCCCATCCTTTGCCAAGCAACTCGTCCACTTGCCTTTGCAACTCCTTAGTCTCCTCCGGGTTGCTCTTGTAAGCTGGGCGATTTGGCAATGAAGCTCCAGGGATGAAGTCAATTTGATGTTCAATGCCCCTAAGTGGTGGCAATCCACTTGGCACGTCCTCGGGGAAGACATCAGCGTACTCCTGTAAAAGAGACTTAACCTCGAGAGGTATATCAGTATCAAGTTCATGCACATTCAGAGCTACTTCCTTGCTAACAAGCATAAGAAGTGGCTGCTCATCTCTCATTAACTTCCTCACTTTCTTGGCTTTTATCAGGAGCATTTGTTTTCCCTCGATTTTTACCTCACTTGCCGAGCTATCTATAGCCTTTTTCCTCTCCTTTTTTGCCTCGGCTCTCTCATTTTCTTTCCTTTTTGCACTATACTTCTCAAACTCTTGTTGCAATTTCAATTGGTCCTCATGCACTTGTTTGGGGGAAAGGGGAGCTAGTGTGACTTTCTTACTGTTGTACAAGAAGCTATACTTATTAGTCACACCATCAAAAGTCACCTGTCTGTCAAACTGCCAAGGCCTACCTAGTATAATGTGACTAGCCTGCATAGGAACTACATCACATAATACTTCATCAGAATATTTATGGATTTGGAAGGATATAAGAACCTGCTTGGTTACTCGAACCTCCCCAGAGTTGTTGAGCCATTGGAGTTTGTAGGGTCGCGGGTGATCCCTTGTAGGCAACTTCAAGTTGTCCACCATGAGTGAACTAGCAACATTTGTGCAGCTCCCACTATCAATAATCACACTACAAAGTGCTTGGTTGACGAAGCACCTGGTGTAGAAAATGTTCTCCCGTTGAAGCTCGTCCTCCTTAACACGTGCAGTTAATGCTCTCCTTGCAACCAATGCAGTCCCAAAATGACCCTCGGGTGCACTAAACTCCTCTTCATTTGGCGATTCCCCATCACTACCTCCGTCAAGAGGTGGTATGCCTTCGTACTCGGCTTCGTCCTCACTCACGATCTCACCATTTTGCATCATAATCATAGTCCTTTGATTGGGACATTGACTAGCAATATGGCCTCTACCTTGGCATTTGAAGCATCGAGTATCACGAGCTCTAGTTTGTACCCTAGGCTCCTCAAATTTTGGAGTAGAAGAGGGCGGCTTACTAATACTAGGGTTGCCCACCTTACCTCCCTCGAATCTCGGCTTTGGTGTAGGAGCATTTGGTGAAGGCCGAGAATCATTCCTTGGTTGGAATGGGCGGTTGGTAGAGTAGGTGGTATTGCCGAAATTCGATCGAGTGCTACCCCTCCTCTTGAGCCTTTGCTCGACCTTAATAGCCTTGTCTACAAGCTCATGCAACTCCATATAATGTTGAAGTTCCACTCGTTCAGCAATATCGGGTCGTAACCCGCTCAAGAATCTCGCCATGGTGGCTTCAGGATCCTCCTGTACATCCGCTCTAAGCATCAGGATCTCCATCTCCTTGTGGTACTCATCCACACTCCGGTTGCCCTGGACTAAGGTTTGTAACCGGTGGTACAAATCCCTAGTGTAATGTCCTGGTACAAAGCGGGTGCACATCATGGCTCGAAGCTCGGGCCATGGAATGAGCTCAGGTAGCCCATTTCTCCTTCTAGACTTCTTGATTTGGTCCCACCAAACCACAGCATACTCAGTGAATTCCATGGTGGCCAATTGCACCTTTTGCACCTCAGTGTAGTTCTGGCAAGAAAATACCATTTTGATCTTGGATAACCATTCGAGAAAGGCCTCGGGATCGGACCGTCCTTTGAACTCAGGGATTTGCATCTTGATTCCCTTGAATACATCGGTAGGTCCAGTCTGGTTCCTTTGCCTTGGTTGAATTCGAGGTTCCTCATCATCATCATCATTATTGGAACCATCGGACGACTCCTCCACGTCCCTTCGCCTTCGCATGGACTTAGAGGTTTTTGGTGTTCCAGACGCTCGGAGTTGCAACAACTCATCTTGAATGGGTTCTAGCATGCGTTGGAAACGCCTCTCCATTTGCTCCATCATCTGTTCAAAGTTCATGGGACGGGATACTCCTTCGTTTCCACTAGACATGGAGTCTCAAGTATACCTGCAAGGGTTAATAGCAAAGAAAAAGGAAATAGGGGGAAAAAAAGTAATGTTTTCTTTTGCTTCTTTTCTCTTTGTTTTTTTTTTTTTGTCACTTCACTCCCTAAGTGTATACTCTCACACTCGTATATGGTCACTCAAATCACTCTAATAAGCTCACCAAAATATTCTCTCACAGCCCCTTGCAAAACCTTGAAGAAAGTAAAGCTCCTCAAGTACTCAAATTTAGCTTAAAAAAATCAAGTTCATGCTAGAATTTGAAGTTCGTAAGAGTAGACATTTTCTTGGAAAACAAAATTAGGACACTAAGAATAGAGTGATAGAATATATTCAAGAATAAAAACTGGAAAAGGAATTGACACAAAAGCTGAAAAAAAAATTAAGAACGACACTAAAAAAAATACTCTAACCGACAAGGAGGATAGTCCCTTTGTTTTGCTGGATTTTTCTTGGAATGTTTACCCCTGCCTTAACCGACTCAAGGTGCTGGCTGGATTTGTAGAAGTGCTACTATTACCTAGGATAACTCTAGGGACATGCACGGCTACAACAATTGGGAACAAGTGAATGTTGGGAGCCTACTTGGTCTTGTCAGCCGCCTTTGGTTTTAGAAACCAATGGGGTTAGGAAGCTTTGCGGCTGCCTCCCTTCTTCTCTTTTGTTTTGTTTTTGTTTTTGATGTTTAGCCGACTGGGTCCTTTCCTAAGTGCTTGAGAAGGGTACCAAGACTAGTGAAAAGCATGGACAAGCGGTGGCTATGAATTGGGAGACAAAATGAAGTTGGAAGCCCCTTCGGTTTTAGGAACCAATCAGGTTTGGAAGTCTAGCGGTTGTTCCCTCCTTTTTTTTTTCTTTTTCTTTTCTAGATGTTCAGCTGACCATGTTCCTCTTCCCAAGTGCTCTAGAATTGCACCATACTAAGATATAAACTTCCCTTTGGCTGCTGTGTTCTTTTTTTTTTTTTTTTTGCACAACAGTAACTTCAGACGAACACGGCTAAGGCTCCCAAAATTTCTCAGGTCTGTCCAAGTTTAGGTGCGGCTTGTTTGATGGTTTTTTTTTTTCGGTAAACAGATAGGCTAGGTTTGATTCCCAAACGGGTCAAGGTTGAGCACCAAGTATAGATCAACCTTTAGCAATCAAGAGTTGTAAGCCAAACGCAAAAAAATTTCCAGTAAATAGCTTCAAGAATATCGCTGCAAATTTCCAGATTTCAGAGGATCAAGAACCTCTTCAAGAGCTCCAAGAAACCGTGAAGTTTTTCTTACGAAATTCAAGAACAAGGTACCAATATTCTCCTAGAAAATAAATAACTAAGACACGGACCAAGAATAGCTTTAGAACCAACCACAATTCGACAAGGAGACACTAGCAGAAATTGGGAACTACCAAAACGGCAACTCCGCGACTTGGAAGGAACACCGACCAGAATTTTTCTTGCCCCCCCTTTGTTTTTTTTTTTTTTTTGACTCAGGTTTGGCACTTAATCACGAAGGCATTAGACAACAAAACTGAACAATAGACTTGCACTAACAATAAGGAGACAATTCGTCAGATTGGTCAGTGCAAGGAAAACAACACCAAGTGCGGCAAGACAGAAGGAATAAGCACAGAAATTCCTATGACTATAAGCACCGTTTGATACTTTGATTGGCTGGTCCCAAGCGGTGGAGATAACAACAACAAGACACGACCAAATGTTGTCACACAAGACTCAAGAGGATTTGGCAATAACGGGACAGATTGCACCAGATTCAATGGACACAGCAATACGGGAGCGACACTGGGAACGCTAGCGGTTTGGTCTTGTTTCTCCCTTTTTTTCTTTTTTTTTTTAACGATTGCTGGAATCACATACCACCAAACCAAACACAACACACTTGACTTCCAAAATTTCCAAAAATTGAAGACGACAACAAGACAGAAACAAACAATGATGACCAGACTTGAAAACAAAGGAAGCTTGGGGCCAGAAACTCGCGGACATAATGCAACGTGCCAAGAGTTTTTTTGACAAACGAGACAGACACGAATTAAGACACAAAAGAGGAATAAACGATGTTGCCAACAAGCTAGCTCTGATGCCAGCTGATACGAATCTCGTTGGTGAGGAGATTCGTGACCCAAGATAGCTTGTTGGATTTGACGTCGGATGCAAGAAACGGTGGCAGCGGAAACCCTACGACCCCTCAAATCCCCGTGACTACGAACTTGTTGATACTATCTCAACCCGTAATCAAACGAATTAGTGAACCTTAGGCAAGAGTAGAAGGCGCCACAATTCAAGTGCGATTCTTGAATTGATAAGTCGAACAAGAACACTAGAGTATAACTATAAGTTGTTCAAGGTTTGCTCGAAAGCTATGGAGAAAACTCTCTCAATATTTTTATCATAAAGGTGTCTCCCTTTGTGGGAGTAATGGGGTACCTTATATAGGCTACAAGTAAACCCTAAACTAGTAAGGAAAAGGAACTAAGGTGTGCTAATATGGGCCTCGATGAGTCGGGCCTCATGTGGGCTTTCCCTCTAAGGCAGCTCACCTTAACAAATAATGATGACTAAAAACCAATCTTACCCTTAGCATTTCTATGTGCAACATGCACCGAGCCAATTATTCAATCTAATCAACTAATGTGGAATTAAATGACTATAATGCGAATCTCACTAACTAGGGTTTGGTAAGACCCTAATACTCAGGTGTAGCTTCAATACTCAATACCGGACCGCGATCACTTTCACTTGAGTGTATGAATCCTTCAAAGGACTTGTGTATGGCCTAAATAAGTACACTGAGTTGCTCACGATGTCTCTTTGCTCGAGCTCTAGTAATGGATCCACTTGGAGCTTGCACGCGATCCTCACCCCTTTGATTACTCGAGCCATTGTAGACGTGGTCACGTACTATGATGCTATCAGTGAGCAAAACGCTCGTGAGGTCAAGAACACACATACAGGCACGTAGTTCAAGTAACACCGCCAAATTAATCAATTTACAACAATAACCATTCAATAAAGAGCACTTTACTGAAAAGTAAACAGAAACAATTCAAGGATATGGGAGCTCTCAGAAGCCATTTTCCACTTGCACGATCATGAACCTCCACGCGTTGACACTCCGTCAACCGGGTAGGTTTAATCTGTATAAACATCACTTACACTTCCCCTTCTCAACCTTACATAACACAACGGGCCTGCAATACATTTATGAGGCGATACTTCAGCGAGTATGCCAAGCAAGACCTCTCAATAGGTCGAGCTTATGAAATCTCATGGTTCACTAAGGAGCTCGACCAAGCCCCTGCTGACTCGAGTCCAAGGCTAGCCAATAATAGAGTTTGGGCGTCCCCCACTTTTACACTTTTGTATCGAGGAGGTTCACTCTAACGACTTATGCAATCACAGTATAAATAATCACTTAAGCACTTCACATATATTCACTTAACCAATTACTTAAACAAGTAAGCACTTCACTTCACTAACTCAAGTTCACTTCGTTTAAATGAGGACGAGTGCAATAAAGTACACACTCGACTCAAAGGTTTAAAAATCCAAATTTATATAACACTTATCAATTTGCAGATATTTCACATAATTCACACACTTGACACTCACCAATATAAGCAATGAGGAAGAAATGTCCCTCGGAGCTTTATGCGTTCACTGTGAGATTCTCTTGAAGGTCCTCGTGTGCGCCTAAGCAAATAATAGTGAACTATCATTCACACATCCCAATTATCAAAAAAGATCGTGTACGAGTACAATCTAGGGAAAATTTCATGATAATGAACCTTAATTACTCGTAAATCGAGCTTCAAGTGGAGTTTCTTAAAGTATAAAAGCAATCGAGTCTTTTGTTTTGGAAATCAAGCATAAACGTTCAAGTACTATTGAAGGAATAATGAGTACTTGAAAAAAACTTCATTTCCTTGAAGTGCGGAAAATTTCAGTTTTTGATATGATATTTTGAAAAAATCGTATCTCACATTTCACATGTCGAAAATTGGAAAAATTGGTACCATTGGAAACTTCTTCCAAGGTACTAAAAGTTTCTAGAATATACTTTTCTAAGATTTCAAAGGGAAAACATTCAAAAATGAGCTCAAAGTCGCTGTTTTGGTTCTTAAGGCAGATTTAGGTTGGTTTTTGGCCAACTTTGAAATTTCGGCAAAATTCACTTGATTGGAACTAGCCTTTGAAATTTGGAACACTACTAGAGTTGCAATCCAAGTTTACAACGAAACAACCGAAATGAGAAACGGAGTTTTGAGCACTAAGATACGGCAACTCAAAGTTACCAAAATTCCCTTGTGAAATAAGGATTTTCCAAATTCGAGTCATGAACTTTGGTAATTTATTTGAGCAGCGAAATGGACTCGGATTGGTACCAAATTTGGCAATATAATACTCCTATATAAAGGGTATCCCTCTATCAAATTTCATGGAAAAATACCTTCAGGAAGGTAGTCAACCAAACAACCAAAGTTTCGAAAAATCCTAAGGCAAAACTGCCTTGAGCTTTTTGTTGTCCATTCCAAACATTTGGCCAAGGAAAATCCTTCAAACATGGTTCATTTGTGTAGGATAAGCTTAAAGAACATTCATGGTACATTTGGTAAGTGTTTTAACTCTAAGAAATTCAATTGGCAAGTCCACACCAAGTCTAGCATTAATTCTGCCCAAAATTTAGGGTTTTCAAGAACAAAGCCGGTCTCGTATATTGATCACAAATTACTCAATTCAATTCGGAATTGAGCATGGTTAGTGGCATTGGAAAATACATTCATAAAACTATAATTTCACAGAAGAAATCATTTTGAAATTCAGCTCACAACTAACTCAAATTCGAGTCTCAAGTTGTAGCTTCTGAACTTCGTTCCAGGAAAATAGAGAAACGGGACGGTCATCTTTAAACGGTTAGTACGGGGTACTCGGGTGGAATTAGGGGTTTCATTTTATACCGTTGGAAAGCTGGGAATGTCTAGTTTGAAATGCCACTAACAGTACTTGATTTCGACGTCGGAGCACAGACTTATGGCCAAAACAAGAAGGCTGTCTGAGCATTACGGGAAAATTTTTCCAGGTTTGCTAGTTTCGTGAGATTAATCCATTTGACCAACCAAACCTCAATATTTTTCGATGAAACTTTATACACCATCTATAAAACATATAAACATCATATACAAGCCATTAAAACCTCAAAATTCAGCCTAAAGAGGCACGATCATAACAGGGGTAGAATTGGAAATTTTTCATCCATGCACTACTTGAAGTTTATACTAGCTATGCACCATTAATCTACCAATTTGAGCACTAAATCAACATTAAATCCATCATCAAACATCATATCAGCCATCAACCCAAGAGTGGGAGTTCATAGAGCCCACATTCAAAATTTTCCAACAATAACAAGCCACCCACATGAATATCTAAGCTCATAAGTTTAAATCAACTTCCATAGGCTAAGAATTTGAGAATTGATCGTCACTTACTTGTATTGGTGAACAAGACAGAATTTTTGGCCCCTCCTTGATTCAAAATGAACCGTGAAAAGCTCCCCATTTTTAGTTAGATACAATCCCTAAGTGTTCAATTAGGTGTAGTTCAATTTTGGTTTGATTTGGTTGAGATTTGGTGCATAAATTTGGAGTAGAAAGTGATGGAGCAAGGCTGGTTCTGTGAGAACCCTGAAAATATATATATATATATATATATATATATAAATATTAGTGCGTATTTCATTTGCATTTTAATTCTTTAATAAATTTTAGCAGTAAATCTAATTGTTTTTAAATAAGTGCGTAGAAATAAATTTTATGTGCATTTTAGATTTTTAATAAACTTTATTATTATTTGATCTTAAATAAGTGTGCAAAAATAATTTATTATAGATTACAAATAATTCAATTGTGCAAAACATTAGATTATTTGAATTCCTGCCAAGCTAAATTAATAATTCTTGACGTTGAGTGTGCCATTGTTTTTATTTAATTCCTTGAGTTTCAATAAGTTAATTTTAAGTATTAATAATGATAGGTGTTAAGGGAAAACTAGAATTAAGATGAAACGTTTAAGTTAAAGCTCTTTATAATTATTCTTAGGACATTGTATTTCAATAATTGAATTTTGCGAGGTTAGTATACTAGTAAGCATTTGATTTACATTTGGGATATATTTTGGAATTAGATTAGGATTGAGCACGTAAGCGGAACTTCGGATGAAATGTGAAAGGACCAAAATAACCCTTCTCCAATTCAAAATTCACCATGTAACCAAGAAATGATTCTTGAACAAATGCAATTCCAAACACTTCTCAATTTCTGCCGACTCAACCCCACTCTCAACATCTCAATATATACATTCCACTAACCACACCCTCCACGTTATCATTTGCAATCTACCACCACACTACAACATCACATTTCCATTTCCCTCCTGCCGTGAGCTGCGGGCGGAGTGTCCAAGAGAAAAGAGCCCAGCTCTCAACCTTTCTTTCCTTCCATCCGTGAGCTAGAAAAAAAAAAAATGGAACCTGCTGCTCTATACCCAATCCAACCGTGAGGTAGTGAAGAGGGCTGTGAGCTAAACATCCTCCATTTCAGTCGCAAGCTTGGACAAGAGAAAGGAGGAGTGGACGGACTGAAATTCTGGTCTGACCAAGAAGGAAGAGTTTTGCAGCCGCTAGTCGTGTGTTTTAGACTTCAAGCTAAGGTAATTTCTGAACTTAGATGAGATGTATATGGGATGATGAAGCTGTCTATAAGCATGCATGTGGACTGGTGAGGTTAGATGAAGAATTGTGACTTAAGAAATCTGGTTTGGAATGAATCGAAGCTGCTGAATGTGTGAGCTGGATTTTTGTAACTGTAATTAGCTAATCTGTGATAATCTGAGCTTAGAGATGTGTTTAACTAACTGAAAACAAGAAGTTTAAACCATGCATGAAGTTAATTAGCCGTATTATGCTAGAAGGGAAAAATAATACACGACTCTGCTTCATGCAAGCTCATCCGAGAGCAGTGAACAAAAATTCTGGTTTTGTGGTTGAATGTTGTTGATGACCGAACCTAATTTGAACTAGGACTGATAATTGATACATTGATTAGTCATGCATGTTAGTTTTGGGTACAAAAAAAAATAATAATAAAGTTTTAGCTGGAAAAAAAAATCCAGATTTGCGTCTAACTTAGCTGCTGGAAATTTTCTGGAATAGCCGAGAGACTTCATGTTTGTTTGCATTTGTAATTGCTGTCAAATGGAAAATTTTGTTATGAATTGCATATAGATTGTTAGCTTTAAGTATTAAGTGAAGCTTAATGGAAGAAAATCTGAGGAAAAGTTGAATTGTGGATTGAAACCGAGGGAAATTTTCTGCTGCAAAAATATTCCAGCTTGGTCGAGAGAAGGAAGTGAGCATTTAATTAGTTTTGTTTTCGAATTTCAATTCAGATTTTCGTATTGGATGTTTAAGATTTGCTTGAGGCTTGCTAATCACCTTTTGCATGTTGAGCTGAGGTAAGAATTGAAGAAAACTAGGAACAAAAGCTATATAAATAAACTATCAATTGCTGGAAAATTTTATCTTAGCTGATGACAGATTTATGGGGACTTTTTGGTGGAATAATTTATTGGAATTAAGCGTTATTTGCTTTGGTATATGCTGGTATGAATGTCATACTTAAATGTATGGATGGTTTGAATAAGAGTCTTATGGTTTTAAAAGAGAAAAAGGAGTTTTTCACAAGTGAAAAATGAGTTTTCAGATTTTCGGATTTCTCTGACCAGTCTCAGTAAAATGCTTATATCTTGGTGTAGGAAAATCCGATTGAGGTGCCGTCAGTGGCATTTGAAACTACAGTCATGGGCCTTTGTTTTGTAGAAATTTCATATTTTTCCTCCATGTGTACTGCTGTCCGTGATTCCTCAAAGTAGGCTGTCCTGTTTCCTCAGGAAACTGAATTCTTGACTTGGATCGAATATTTGGCCTATTTGTGATTTGAATCTCTGAAAAGTGTCTTATGGGATGTGATAGTATTAAAAATCTATTCTACAACAGTATAATTTTCATAATTGTTTGATTTGTGGAACATGAACTAAAGCAATTTTTGAAGGAAAATATTTTCCAGCATGACCGAACTGGTTGGGACTTTTGGTGAGTTTATTTGCTGGATTTGTGTATTATTTACTTTAGCTTGGTTTGGACAGATTATAATCTATACGTATAGTGATTCTAGCAAGTAAAAGTGGAAAGTTTAATGGATATTTTAGATTCTTGGAATCATTTGGATCTCAAGTTGGTTGTAGTTTTTGTTCTTGTTTTGAATGAATTGGTATTTGAAAGTGTGTATTGGTTGTCAAGAGCTAATGATTGATGAAGCTCTTGACCATTTGAGTAGTTTTGCAATAATTTAATTTTTTGGTGAATTTGTTCAAGAGGTTGGTTGAAGTGTATTTGGAAGGTCCATGGGGTATGATTGGGATTGCTTTGGTACCTTGGACTTACTTTGTTGAATTTTAATTGTACTGGAGTTGTTGAGACCTAGGGCTAATGATTGACGAAACCCTAGTGAAATTGATATTTGGTTTGTAATGTTTCTATCTTGGTGACTTGGGAATCCATTGTGCAAATGAGCTGAATTTGTGAAGACCGTTTTGATTATTCTTGAACTTGAATACTTTCAAAATCAAATTTTGTGGAAATATTCCGCTTTAATATCAAGTGATGGAATTCGAGTTTAGTGTAGTATTATTAGAAAGTTAGATATTGGGACTTTCAAAACCTTGCCGACTAGTTAATTCTTTTATTTTGCTTAAACTAGCTTTATTACCTTTAGGGAGTATTTGTATCCAACTCTTAAACCTTAAGTTTTTCTTAAAACTATTCTTGACCAGTTGTTTTAAAGGAAATTTGGGAAAAAAAAATACTGGATTTAAGTAATTGCAAATAAAAGGCATAGAAAACTTATTCGGCAAGGAAAACCCGTCTGAACCACTTTGGTTCTAGTTTGCACCCTTGAAAGAAAATATCTTTAAAGAAACCACATGAAGCACTTTATTCCTTACTAGTCTTGATGTTTAAGAAATTTATTGATTTGTTTCAGGGAAATAAACTAGTTTAATACAAGATAATCTTTTATATGTTTGAAGTCAAGAGTTTGCTTAGTAAAACTTATAGCTCTTAAAACTTGGATTTCTAGGATTTAGCGAGGACTTGGACTACGATTCCCGGCTTGACCTTTGAACTTCACTCTTGGTGAGTGTCCCTGCCTGTTTTATGACTATTTGGTTAAAGTGCTTTATCGACTCGTTGTGTGATAATTGCCAAAAATGATTGCTGATCCATCGAAGTGAGCAGTGTGAACTTTATCACACTAGCCTTTCGAGTGGTGACTTGCTTGAAGTGTTTTTCGTGAATATCTTGCTTGCGTTTGCTAAGTGCTAAATTACTAGGCAGGGGAATGTACCACACCATAAGGGTGGGAGGGCCTCTTATCCTGTCCTGGTAATCAAGTGTTGGACGTAAAGTCGTTGGGTGAATCCCTCGATCAGTCTATAACAATCAAGTGCTGGACGTAAAGTCGTTGGGTGAATCCCTCGACCAGTCTATAAATATAAGTGTTGGACGTAATGTCGTTGGGTGAATCCCTCGACCAGTCTAAGGTATACTCGAATATTATTGCTTCCCTATTTATTTACTTCAGTCGAATCAATACGTGTTAATTGTTTCAAGTGATTGCATGATTTTGGGGCACCACTGAGCTTCAGCTCACCCCACGTTTATTTGTTTTCCTTGACAGGTCTTGAGGTTTGAGAAATCTGAGCTGCTTATATCTTCTTAAGAATGTATCTACTTCGTTTTGTGGCTTGTAATGTATTTGAATTAAACGATATAGTTTTGTTTTGGGATTGAAGCTGGAAAAGTGTAAACCCTGATTATAATATTTGGCTTGTATGTGTATATATACTCGGGCTGTATGAAATTTTACGTTTTGGAAACTGTAAGACCTTACTTCTTGAATGTAACGCGTGAGGTGTTTAGGAGCCGCCGATTGGCTAACTTCGGATGCTGTTATCTTTGAAGTTAATGTGTTTTAGTATTCAAGCCGCTTAAAAGTTGGCATGATCGGATGGCGAATTGTGTTTTGGTTTAAGTTATACGTGGATATTTGGTTGGTTTGCTTGCGTGAGTCCTGGCGAGAGCTAGGCAGGCGACCCGCCAACCCTCTGGTTCGCCTTAGGGGGAAGTGGGGTCGTCACAGGTTCTTCTTTCCCTTGCTGCTCGGTTGTGATGAGGTGAGAAATGGAGAGTGTTGGCTGATGGTAAGGCTTCCGTGAGAAGCTTAGCAATTGTGGGTTTCAAGTATACAAAAATCAACTATCCATTAGTGCACGTACGCGCGCGTTTTGTGCTCGATTCCTCTCGAGTTTATTTCACTAGTGCACTAAACCTTTAATGCACTCATAATCATGTTAATATTAGTTACTCTTAATTATTCCAAAATAAGGGTCTAAAGTCCCTCAATTAAATCGCGCGTGTAAAAACGCGTATCTCCAAATTAAGCGTGTTAAAGCGAAACTTCCAAGAAATTCTTATAACGATAGTACTAATAACTATCACTTAAATATTTAAACATAAAATACCTATCTTAAATCCATTATACGAGTCTCCAATTTTCCCAACTTATGGTATTTCCAAACCAACTAAAATCCCAAATCGCGTATTCACTATTTTCACTTAATGAGTTTCCAAAAATTAAATTTTTAAACGATGCACTTTAAAAATATAACGATGCTATAAATCCATGTAATTAGGTCTAAAGAGATTAGAAAATAATAATCAGAATAAATGGGCAATTAAATATTTAAATAAACTCGAAATGAAATTTTAAAATAATAAAATTTTTGTGAGACATCACATCCTTTCCCCCTTAAGAAAATTTCGTCCTCGAAATTTACCTTGATTGATGAACAGGTCTGGATACTTTTCTCGAATTGCTTCGTCGACTTCCCAAGTCGCTTCCTCTAGACCGTGGTTCCTCCAAAGAACTTTCACCAACGGTATCTGTCTATTTCTCAATTCTTTCACCTTCCGATCCTAAAGTTTCACCGGTTTCTCCTCATAGGTCAGGGTTTCATCAATTTCAATACCCTCCGGTTGCAAAATGTGAGAAGGGTCTGGATGATACTTCTTAAGTATAGATACATGGAACACATTATGAATTCGGGATAAACTTGGCGGCAACTCCAACTTGTATGCTACATTCTCCACGCGTTGGATAATCTTATAAGGCCCTACAAATTTCGATTGTAAGTTCTTTTCTTTCCCAGTCATCAAACTTGCTTTTAGCGGTGTGATTTTAAGAAACACTAAATCTCCAACCGAAAATTCCAAATCCTTCTTCCGATTATCTGCATAGCTCTTCTGACGACTCTGCGCGGTTTGAATCCTTTGATGTACCAATTTTACCTTCTCATTCGCTTCCTCAATCCAGGGCACTGTGGTCGGGTCTAAGATCTTCCGTTCACCTATTTCATCCCAACATATTGGAGACCTACATTTCCGACCTTAAAGCGCTTCATACGGAGCCATTTGTATAGAGGAATGAAAACTATTATTATAGGCAAATTCTACCAAAGTCAAAAACTTACTCCAACTTTCCCCAAAATTCAAAACACAAGTCCTCAACATATTTTCAGGAGTTTGGATTGTCCTCTCAGATTGCCCATCGGTCTAAGGATGATAAGTGGTACTGAAATTCAATTTAGTCCGCAACACCTCTTGCATCTTTTGCCAAAACTTTGATATGAATTTCGGGTCTCTATCAGACATTTTACTCACAAGAATTCCATGTAACCTGATGATTTCATCCATGTACAACTTAGCTAGATTCTCCAATGGGTATTTCATATTAATCGGCAGAAAATGAGCCGATTTTGGTCAGTCTATCTACTATTACCCAAATAGCATCATGGCCCACTTGTGTCCTAGGTAAATTCGATACAAAATCCATAGTAATATTTTTTCATTTCCATTCAGGTATCTCTAGGGGTTGCAAAAGTCCCGATGGTTTCTGATGTTCGACCTTAACCTGTTGATAAACCAAGCAAGTCTGAACAAATTGGGTAATTTCTCTCTTCATATTCTCTCACCAATACAGACTCTTTAAGTCTTGGTACATTTTATTCCCTCCAGGATGTACCGTAAATTTCGATCGGTGTGCCTCTTCTAAAATTTCCTTCTTAAGTTCCTCATCGTTTGGCACCACTATCCGATTCCGAAACTTCAAAATACCATTCGATCCCAAGTTAAAATCCGACTTTTCTCCTTTTCCAACTTTTTTCGACCATTTCTGCACTTCAGTGTCCTTTTCTTGAGATCCCTTGATACGTTCCAACAAGGTGGAATTCACTACAATATTTTTCAAAATTACTTTCCTCGGTTCCAGTCGAGAATTCCAATAGCTAATCGTTTCCAACAAATGAAGTTCCTTAATCATCAACCCCGCCATTTGTACTTGACGACTCAAAGTATCGGCCACCACATTAGCCTTTCCTGGATGGTACTTGATCGTGCAGTCATAGTCTTCCAAAAGTTTCATCCATCTACGCTGCCTTAAATTCAGCACCTTTTGAGAAAATAAGTACTTAAAGTTTTTGTGGTCTGTAAAAACTTCAAATGTCACTCCGTACAGATAATGTCTCCATTTCTTCAAAGCAAAGACCACAGCCACTAACTCCAAATCAAAAGTCGGGTAATTCCCTTCATGCGGTTTCAATTTCCTAGAGGCATATGCTATCACCTTGTTATTTTGCATTAAAACACATCCCCATCCTTCCCTAGATGCATCTGTGTATACCACAAAACTATCTTTTCCGTTTGGTAAAGTTAACACAAGCGCTCTTATCAACCGTCTTTTCAATTCCTGGAAACTATCTTCACACTTAGGACTCCATATAAACTTCCCATTTTTCTTGGTCAACTCAGTCATGAGTCCAGCAATTTTTAAAAAATTCTGGATAAATCTCTGGTAATACCCCGCTAACCCTATGAAACTTCGAATCTCAGTAGGATTTTTCGGTATTTTCCATTTCGAAACAACTTCAACTTTAGCTGGATCCACTTTAATCCCATCCTTAAAAATTATGTGTCCCAAGAAAGTCACTTCTTTTAACCAAAATTCACACTTACTAAACTTAGCATATAACTGGTGTTCCCTTAGGGTTTGTAAAACAATTCTCAAATATTTCTCATGATCTTTCACATTCTTAGAATACACTAAAATGTCATCAATGAATACCGCCACAAATTGATTTAGATAAGGTTAAAAACTCTATGCATTAAATCCATGAAAGCTGCAGGAGCATTAGTTAACCCAAATGGTATCACTGCAAATTTAAAGTGCCCATACCTCGAGTTAAAAGCAGTCTTGGGTATGACTTTCTCCAAAATCCTCAATTGGTAATAACCCTATCTCAAATCCAATTTCGAAAATACTACCGCCCCTTGCAATTGGTCAAACAATTCATCAATGTGGGGTAATGGGTACTTATTTTTAATTGTAACATCATTCAAGCCTCTATAGTCTATACATAATTTTAAACTCCCATCCTTTTTCTTAACGAACAAAATCGGGGCTCCCCACGGAGAATCACTCTCTTTTATAAAACCCCTTTCCAACAAGTCCTGCAGTTGCAATTTCAACTTCTTCAATTTCGCTGGAGCCATTCGATATGGCGTTTTTTCGAGATAGGTGCCACTCCCGGAATTACATCAATCTTAAAAGTTATTTCCCGTTCCGGGGGTAAAGACTCTAACTCTTCAGGAAAAATATCTGGAAAGTCTTTCACTACAGGCATGTCTTCCAAACTCACCTTATCACTAGGGGTGTTAATAAGAAAAGTCAAATACCCTTGAACTCCTTTGCTTAAAAATTTTCTAGCGCGAATTCCTGAGATAAGTGCAGACGAGCCAATTTACCCCTTACATCCAACTTTAGGGTTGCCTCCCCTGGAATGCACAATTCTACAATCTTTGTTCGGCAGTTTAACTGGGCATTATAACGGGCTAATCAATCCATTCCTAAAATCACATCATATCCCTTAATTGCTAAACTTATTAGGTCGGCCAATAATTTCCACTCCTCAACACAGACTTCACAGTCTTTATACACCAGGTTAGCAATTGAATTTGATCTCCAGTGGGTGTTTTAAGCTCCAAATCATACGATAACTTAATTGGTTTCAAATCTATCCCACTCATAAAATTAGGATTTACAAAAGAATGTGTTGCATCCGAATCAATTAAAACTCTAGCTAAACGATGAAAGATCAGAATTGTACCTTCAACCACTTCAGTCGCTTCAGGGATTTGTTGATAATCCAGTGCATAAACCCTACCCGGTACTTTCGGTCGACTTCCTTCGGTACTGATCTGTTTAGAGGTTGACTTTTCTGGTCTCTGAGGGTTACCTTCCAACTTTAGTGCCTTTGGACAACTTGCGAGTTGGTGATCAGTACTCCCGCAATAGAGGCATTTCCCTAACTTCCTCCAGCAGTCACTCTCAAAGTGGTTAGATTTACCACAGTATCCACAAGTAACTTGAGGAGTCACAGCCGAACCAGTGGAAGGCGCCCCTCTAGCCTGAGCCGGTCCACTACGACCTCCTCTGGATAAAACTCCCCTAGAAACTCTAGTGGTCCTTATTCCTCCCATTCCTCTTCCCATCTTGGAAGGGTGTGCACTTTTACAAGCCTGCCCAGACGCAGAGTTAGAAAAATTCTTCTTTCTATTGTGAAAGTCCCTCATTTGCAGTCTTGCACTTTCAACCCTTTGTGCCTTTTCTAAAGCCTCAGTAAAAGTAGAAATTTGGGTTGCGGCCAAGCCCTCCTGAATTTTCACATTAAACCCCTGTACAAACCGTCTAATCCTCTTCCGTTCATTGACTACCAGTTCAGGAGTGTACTTAAAAAGTTTCGTGAATTTCCCTTCATACTCTGCCACACTAAGGGTCCCTTGTTTTAATTTGATAAATTCATCCTCTCTCTTTTCTTGAATCAAGGGTGGAAGAAACTTTTCATTAAATTCTCTCGTGAAATTCTCCCAAGTCCAAGGGGTTTGAGTTCTTTTCCATTTTCCTTTTATCAGATCCCACCAAGCACGGGCTACTCCCTCAAATTGAAAGGCAGCAAAATTCACTCGCCTGTCCTCAGTATAGTCTAGGGCGGGGAATATGTTCGTCATCCTCTCTAACCAATTTTCTGCTTTTTCAGGATCAGGTTCTTGAACTTTAAGAACCTCTCTAAGGCTTTATCCTCTCCTCTTTCCTAACCCCCAGGTTGGTTGAACGGTCCAGGGTCTTGTCTATCAGCTAAGCGCTCTTGGATATCAGTCATCCTATTAATGGCTAGTCACTTGATTACCCTTAATATTTTCCTGGTCTTGGGTCGGTCCAGTTGCCGATCCCTGGTCATCCCTTTGAGGTTGAGCCTGTCTAGTCCCTCGCCCATGATCTCGACCACGGTTTTGACCACCTCTTAGTCCTTCCATAACCTAGGCGTGCCTAGTGTAAGAAATAAATAAATTATGCGATGCAGAGTAGAAAGCAGGAACCAATCAAGAAAACATTGAAAATAACAATAATTTACATTCATTAGCATATCAAGTTCATACAATTAGCAAGTCATGGGGTAGTCATAAAAATATAGCACACAGGTACCACAGGAGTACTTTTAGTCACAGAGGACTAAAGTAAAAGCAAGTGCATAAAAAATAAGCCACACAGTAATGCAAAATACAATGGCCTCAGCACTTAGCATCACCCCTGCTAATCCTAACTGTACTAGTCAAAAGAATCAAAAGAGTCAATCGTTAGGGACCTAGTCCACAGTAGGACTATCAGGAGGAATCTCCTCCTCAGGATCCTCCTCCTCCTCAGGGCTCTGGACTACCTCCATCGCCTCGTCCACTAGCCTAGTAACATCAATCAAGATGTCGGAAGCCCGACTACGGACCTCCTCTCTCAGCCTAGTAAGTCGAGCCCTAGTACTCTGGAGCTCCTCACGAACCATTGCAGATGTGGCCACCTCGCCCTCGAGTACCTCCTCTAACTCAGCAATCCTCTCACCCTGAGCGCTAACCATCTGTCTAAACTCATCCACCTTAGCCTGTAAATCCCGATTAAGATCCACTAACTGTCGACGCTCATCGTTCAAAGCAAGCACGAGCTGGTTCAGGTAGGCAAAGGTCACCCTACACGAATATCAGGGATATTTGTCAGATGGGGAATATCGTACTCGATCTCCTCCAACTAGACCTCGGTAGAAGATAGGCCTAGAAGGCACTACATGACCATTTGCATGGCCATTCCCGTCAGCTATCGAAACTCCATTTCCGTTTCCATCCCTGCAAAATAATAGCATTTTTCGGATTAGAAATTTAATCACTATTTAGTTCGGATGTCGTTTATGCATGCCTAACCCAATCACTAGTATGCCCCAAATATCCCTTAAGGTATAACTTAACTATCCGGTCCAGGTCTTAAGGGTAGAGTATATAATATGTCTCACATATAGATCTCTAACCTAGCGCTCTGATACCAACTGTGACGCCCCCACTTCTCCCTAAGGCGAATCAAAGGGTATCCGCGGGATGCCTGTACAACTCTCGCCAGAACTTAAGCAAACACCATTCAAGCTTATAGCGGTACTAGAAATCAACAACCAGAAAAGATAAATACAATTAGTACGGAAGCGTTCAAAATTAATGAAATATAACAATCATCCAATCCTTACATCGGGTTTTCATAATACAACCCAAAAATATACAATATCCCAAAAGTCTAGACAAAAGAGTTGGAAACCTATTACATGAGTACACAAAAGAGAAATTCCTCCGAATCTCACTCCAAACACAAATCTTGTTAAGGAAAACAAATCTACAAGGTGAGCAAAACGCTTGTGAGGCCAAGAACATACATACAAGCATGTAGTTCAAGTAACACCCCCAAATTAATCAATTTACAACAATAACCATTCAATAAAGAGCACTTTACTGAAAAGTAAACAGAAACAATTCAAGGATATGGGAACTCTCAGGAGCTATTTTCCACTTGCACGATCATGAACCTCCACGCGTTGACACTCCGTCAACCGGGTAGGTTTAATTCGTAGAAACATCACTTACACTTCCCCTTCTCAACCTTACATACCACACCGGACCCGTAATATATTTATGAAGCGATACTTCAGCGAGTATGCCAAGCAAGACCTCTCAATAGGTCGAGTTTATGAAATCTCATGGTTCACTGAGGAGCTCGACCAAGCCCCTGCTGGTTCGAGTCCAAAGCTAGCCAATAAGAGAGTTTGGGCGTCCCCCACTTTTACACTTTTATATCGAGGAGATTCACTCCAACGACTTATGCAATCACAGCATAAATAATCACTTAAGCACTTCACATATATTCACTTAACCAATTACTTAAAAAAGTAAGCATTTCACTTCACTAACTCAAGTTCACTTCGTTTAAATGAGAACGAGTGCGATAAAGTACATACTCGACTCAAAGATTTAAAAATCCAAATTTATATAACACTTATCAATTTGCAAATATTTCACATAATTCACACACTTGACACTCACCAATATAAGCAATGAGGAAGAAATGTCCCTCGGAACTTTAGACGTTCACTGTGGGATCCTCTTGAAGGCCCTCGTGTGCGCCTGAGCAAATAATAGTGAATTATCATTCACATATCCCAATTATCAAAGAAGATCGTGCACGAGTACAATCTAGGGGAAATTTCATGATAATGAACCTCAATTACTCGTAAATCGAGCTTCAAGTGGAGTTTCTTAAAGTATAAGAGCAATCGAGTCTTTTGTCTTGGAAATCAAGCATAAATGTTCAAGTACTATCGAAGGAATAAGGAGTACTTGAAAAAAACTTCATTTCCTTGAAGTGCGGAAAATTTCAGTTTTTGATATGATATTTTAAAAAAATCGTATCTCACATTTCACATGTCGAAAATTGGAAAACTTGGTACCGTTGGAAACTTCTTCCAAGGTACTAAAAGTTTCTAGAATATACTTTTCTAAGATTTCAAAGGGAAAACATTCAAAAATGAGCTCAAAGTCGCTGTTTTGGTTCATAAGGCAGATTTAGATTGGTTTTTGGCCAACTTTGAAATTTCGGCAAAATTCACTTGATTGGAACTAATTTTTGAAATTTGGAACTCTACTAGAGCTGTAATCCAAATTTACAACAAAACAAGCGGAACAAGAAACGGAGTTTTGAGCACTAAGATACGGCAACAAAGTTACCAAAATTCCCTTGTGAAATAAGGATTTTCCAAACTCGAGTCATGAACTTTGGTAATTTATTTGAGCAGCGAAATGGACTGGATTGGTACCAAATTCGGCAATATAATACTCCTATATAAAGGGTATCCCTCTATCAAATTTCAAGGAAAAATACCTTCGGGAAGGCAGTCAACCAAACAACCAAAGTTTCGAAAAATCCTAAGGCAAAACTGCCTTGAGCTTTTGTTTTCCATTCCAAACATTTGGCTAAGGAAAATCCTTCAAACATGGTTCATTTGTGTAGGATAAGCCTAAGGAACATTCATGGTACATTTGGTAAGTGTTTTAACTCTAAGAAATTCAATTGGCAAGTCCACACCAAGTCTAGCATTAATTCTGCCCAAAATTTAAGGTTTTCAAGAACAGAGCAGGTTTCGTATTTTGATCACAAATTACTCAATTCAACTCGGAATTGAGCATGGTTGGTGACGTTGGAAAATAAATTCATAAAAATATAATTTCACAGAAGAAATCATTTTGAAATTCAGCTCACAACTAGCTCAAATTCAAGCCTCAAGTTGTAGCTTCTGAACTTCGTTCCAGGAAAACAGAGAAACGGGACAGTCATCTTTAAACGGTTGGTACGGGGTACTCGGGTGGAATTAGGGGTTTCATTTTATACCGTTGGAAAGCTGGGAATGTCTAGTTTCAAATACCACTAACGGTACTTGATTTTGACGTCGGAGCACAGACTTATGGCCGAAACAAGAAGGCTGTCTGAGCATTACAGGAAAATTTTTCCAGGTTTGCTAGCTTCGTGAGATTAATCCATTTGACCAACCAAACCTCAATATTTTTCGATGAAACTTTATAAACCATCTATACAACATATAAACATCATATACAAGCCATTAAAACCTTAGAATTCTGCATAAAAAGGCACGATCATAACAGGGGCAGAATTGGAAATTTTTCATCCATGCACTCCTTGAAGTTTATACTAGCTATGCACCATTAATCTACCAATTTGAGCACTAAATCAACATTAAATCCATCATCAAACATCATATCAGCCATCAACTCAAGAGTGGGAGTTCATAGAACCCACATTCAAAATTTTCCAACAATAACAAGCCACCCACATGAATATCTAAGCTCATAAGTGTAAATCAACTTCCATAGGCTAAGAATTTGAGGATTGATCGTCATTTACTTGTATTGGTGAACAAGACAGAATTTTTGGCCCCTCCTTTCTTCAAAATGAACCGTGAAAAGCTCCTCCTTTTTAGTTAGATACAATCCCCAAGTGTTCAACTAGGTGTAGTTCAATTTTGGTTTGATTTGGTTGAGATTTGGTGCATAAATTTGGAGTAGAAAGTGATGGAGCAAGGCTGGTTCTTCTTTCCCTTGCTGTTCGGTTGTGATGAGGTGAGAAATGGAGAGTGTTGGCTGATGGTAAGGCTTCCGTGAGAAGCTTAGCAATTGTGGGTTTCAAGTATACAAAAGTCAACTAGCCATTAGTGCGCGTACGCACTCGTTTTGTGCTCGATTCCTCTCGAGTTTATTTCACTAGTGCACTAAACCTTTAATGCACTCATAATTATTTAAATATTATTTACTCTTAATTATCCCAAAATAAGGGTCTAAAGTCCCTCAATTAAATCGCGCGTGTAAAAACGCGTATCTCCAAATTAAGCGCGTTAAAGCGAAACTTCCAAGAAATTCTTATAACGATAGTACTAATAACTATCACTTAAGTATTTAAACATAAAATACCTATCTTAAATCCATTATACGAGTCTCCAATTTTCCCAACTTATGGTATTTTCAAACCAGCTAAAATCCCAAATCGCGTATTCACTATTTTCACTTAATGAGTTTCCAAAAATTAAATTTTTAAACGAGTCACTTTAAAAATATAACGATGCTATAAATCCATGTAATTAGATCTAAAGAGGTTAGAAAATAATAATCAGAGTAAATAGGCAATTAAATATTTAAATAAACTCGAAATGAAATTTTAAAATAATAAAAATTTTGTGAGACATCACACTTACAACTTTTACCCATCTTTTTGTATAGAAATCTATGTAGTCTTTATTTTGGATGGGTTAGCTATAATTGTGGATGGTTGACAAATATGTACTTCAACAGATGTTGGTGAGTTAAATATTTTGGATCATGTTTGTTTTAGTGAATTAGAAAATATGTCTATGGCTATACATGTTTTAACAGTTGATTGGGTGTTGAATATCATTAATTTTAATGTTAATCAAACCTATAAGTGGTTGTTTGTAACTGTGTTGGAAATGATTAGCTCATAGCAATATACGTGATTAGCCTATTAAATAAAATTCACTGACAACACAAAATTGTCATTATCCAAAAATTCACTGAGTGGCAATAGTTATTAGTCATTGAATGAATAGGAAATCATTGACGACTCAAAGTCATCACCAAATAACTAAATTCCGTGACGATATCTGTGGCAACTATGACAAAAAAACAAGTCAGGGAGTAACAACATTAGTCAACGCAGAATGTAAACTTGTTAGTGGTGACTTTGAAGTCTTCATTACGATACAATATTCTATGATGACCTTCTAAAATCGTCACATGGATACAATTTGTGACATAGAACTGGTGACAATTCTGTGACAGTAGAAAAAGTTGTCACTAATTTATTCTATGACAAATTATGATTTTAAGTGACAAGATTCTTTTATCACAAAAGGCTCATTTCTTGTAGAACTTTAAGTTTTTCTCAAGTGGAAAATCCTGAAACCGATGATTACTATAATTATAAAGGACTACTAGAGTATGCTTGGAGTCATGCAGTAAAATCAAATCAAGAGTATGAAAATGTTAAAAAAATATATGTTACTTTAAACTCCATGATTGGACGTTGAAGTGCAATAGAGCAATGAGTGAAGTGTTTGAGAGATAAAATGAGATTAACATCTACAACATTTATGCTCCTGCTTGTCTACTCAACAGCATCTCTTCTTTTGCTGATGGTATTGGTTGTGACTATGAGGATTCTTTTTCTCAAGTACTTCCATATTTTCTATCAATTAACTACATTTCCATAACCTCATACATATGATATATCTTAATGCATGTCGTACTTGAAGTTTTTGGGATATATTATTATCAGGGACAAAATATGAGAAGGATAAGATTTGTCCTAGGAAGTTATGACCCGTGCTATTCCAAATATGCTGAAGAGTAGTATTTCAGCAGAATAAACATTCAAACTGCATTTCATGCCAACAATGGAGAAGGGAATCCACAGTGATTTGGGAAGTCTACAAGTAAATTACTACTTAAACATTCGTCCTTAGGTTTTCAAGGAGTGTATTAGGTTCACTACTAATAATAACAAATTGACAGATGATACCTAATCATGTTTTTGTTTCTATGGCTCTATATCAGTGATTCTGTGTTAAGGACACACAATGATAGTGTCCTGACTATCCTACCTCTATATAAGAAACTCATAAAAGCCAGTCTCAAAATTTAGATTTATAGGTACCTAATCTTGTTGCTTGTGTTGTTAGGTTTTATGGCATCCGTAATTTGCTAGTCATTAGTCCAATGCACCTACATCAAAGAAAGAACCAAGGTTGTCAAATATGCAGTCATGTAACAACTATGTATAAAGCAATCAGCATTCATATATAGGTATAGTCAAGGTTTAGAATAAGTTTCTCATATAAGTATAGAATATCTAGCCAATTTGGCACTTAAAAGATAGTGGAGTATGAAGGATTGACACTTGTGACTGTAAGAGGTCCAAGTCATCTAGTACCTTTCAACAAGCCAAGCAAAGCTTTGGCTCTCATCCATTCTTTCTTGTCTGGCAAAAATCTCCCTATTCATCGTTGAATTACAAATATAGTCTACCAAAATTTTCTTCATTTTGACATATACACCTTTGTTCAGGCACATAAAAAATAAGCACCCCTATGATGGTGCATACAAAGCATTAATCTTTACAAATAACACCCCCTTCAAATCTGATATCCTGCATTCTCCAGTTCAAAGAAATAGTAGTATGAATTAGTTCTTGGACTCCAAGTCTTGGTTGATCTACAAACGCAAATGTATTCCATTGTTGTCACTTTTTTCTTCTCTATTGTTCCTCTAAATTGTTTCTACATGTTGGTTACCAAAGCTTTAATGTTAAGGAAAAAAAACAAAAACAAAAACAAAGCAGACTTTGGGCTATAATTAATACATCTTTAATTGGAAAGAAGGTGTAAATCACATTGAATTGCGATAGAGCATAAGAGATAGTGAAAATATTGAAATCATTAATTGAGCTCACTTTCAAAAGTTCCAAAAGAAAGAAACTTACTTGCTTGGGAAATGGAAAATTAAATGATAGTCCATACAAATCAAGTTAAAAAATGGATATTCTCATTTTATTCTACTCAAATAAATCTTTATTTAGCTACACCAAATATCACTCCCACCTGGTAAGGAGTAGAAGTTTTTCAATGGACTTATGTTGGTTGATCAATAAAAAGATTTTTAGTGTAATTTTCCATGCCACATACTTCAATTCAAGTTTGAATTATTTCTTGATTTACGAGGTACATATTTTGATTTGCTCATAAAAAATAAGCTTATTAGTTTTTTTTTTCATCACAGTGGGTATCTGGGGCCGAGGACTGGTTACCGTACGCCCCAACTAATCCCACTGCGTGACCGCGAGAGGCTGCCCGACATCATCGGTCAATGTTAACGACTGGGATTCGATCCTTGGTTGGTGGCTCTCACCCAACTGGGCTACAACCACCGGACCGAACCCAGACTGGGCAATAAGCTTATTAGTGTTAGGAGTGAATAAGGTTAACACTATATACCTTGTTATTTAGCAAGTACAACACCTATCAAGTATCTCCACAATTTTTGCTGCACTACACTAAGCAATTTTAGCCGTTAACACTGTAATACACTAAGACTCACAGACCTTTTTTTCGAAAAAAGTTTCTTGTGTACTAGCGAGGTCCTAAAAACCATGTCTTTGTCCCTTTTTCTTTTCTTTGGATAAGTGAGATTTTAAAACCACTTATTCTACCATTGTCTGTGAGAAATGTCTTAATTGGATTACAAATGTTTTGCTACAAAACATGGAATTTATTTGCCAAAAAGATTCCTTTTCATGCTTTCTTGTCTTAATTGGCTAGCTTTTTTTTACTAAAATATTAGACATTATGTAGCATCATGTACTTTACAAAGAGTGATTGTTTTCTTCATTCTTTTAACCTTTTTCGCCTTTTTCTAAGTAGTGTCACTATTAGATTTAAATAAGACAATTGATATCAAGTGAGTGTTTATAAGAGAGATAGGAAAAGTCCAAACTTGCTTACCCATGAGAGTTTGCTTCTTAAAATGGGCCATTTTCACAAAATTTTTTTTTTTTTGCACTCAAAATGTCAGATGGATATGTAACTAAGGAGGTGGCATGGTATTATTAATGGGGAGTTTTTTTTTTTGCTTTAGCTATATGCTAGATAAATGCATTGGAGAATAGGGACAAGGTCTGAAATTCTTATTAACTCCGTGATCTTCATCTTGATTAAGTAGGAGTGCTAGTAAATAGTAATATTTACTACACTGCTAACTACACTACACCATTCATAGTTCAATAGTGGGTTCTCTCTCTCTCTCTCTCTCTCTCTCTCTCTCTCTCTCTCTCTCTCTCTCTCTCTCTCTCTCTCTCTCTCTCTCTCTCTCTCTCTCGCTAGAAGTGGAAGGAAGCAATCCTCCAAGGCTAAAGCTTCCTCTGCATTTTTACTTTTTTCCTCGTGAATCATCTACTAGTAAATTAAAATGAAACGACCACCACAAATGCTCCAACTTTTGCACAAGGGGGATAGGGTGGAGGTTCGCAAAAGAGATACTCCTACAACAAAGATCAAGTTTTCTTTTAGTTTCCAGCGATCCTCCACCGAGAGCACCGACCGCCTGAAGAACCACATCTATACGGAGCTCGAGACCTTTAGAACAATAGCAACTGCAGTCCAACCTAAGGATAAGTATGATGATGATCATGATAGGACCCACTTGCTAAGAGAATTCATGGACCTTGGTGATGTCAGGCCAATGGCACGCAAGGATTTGCATAGCTTCTTTAAAATTGGGGAATCCGTGGAGACCTTTTGCAGGGACAAAAATAACAGGATTGGAGGAAAGCCAAGGTTTTGGACATTGTGGAGAACTCTAAGTATACGGTGGCCATTCTTGCTAATACAACTAGTATTCATAATCATGATAATGTTGATAGTGGGAAAAGTATCATCGTAGAGGAAGCAGAGTAGTGGGGATTGAGGGTTTTCAAGAATTGGGATGACGGTTTTTGGGTACCACCTCTTCAGTTTGAAGCACTCTATTTCTACCCCACTCACTAACTCGTCCCTTTCTAATCCGTCTTTCTTTTTTTTTCTTTTTTTTCTCCCAATAATATAAAAATTTGATTCTTAATCCATAGAATGGAGAATAATGGAATTGATTTTTTAGGAGCAATCAAAGTGAAATTCACTATAAATTTCATGTCATTTCTATGCTATGTGGATAATTTAACTCCTTCCATATTTGTGTTCTATTTTACTTTTCTCCTTAAAGTTTTCACTAACTTGCAAAATTTTAGCTAAATATGCACAAAGCCTGAAACAAGAATAAAGAAAGATGCATTAATTGCATTCCAAATTTATTATTTATCTGCTTAGCTTTTGAATTGTTGATGTGCAGAAACCCTCACTCGATTCGGATAGCTCTTCACAGAGTGTCAAGTTGAGGATGAAGTGCCACCAAAAGTCATTTTGCCTAAAGTTTCACAAAGGGATGTTGGTGGAGGTCATAAGTGATGGAGAAGGTTTCCAGGATCGTGGTATCAAGCAACTATACTTGGATCTTTGGGAAATGCCAAGTTCCTGGCGGAATACCTAACACTCATGACAAAGGATAAGACTTAATTTTTCAAAGAAGCTGACATTTCATGCATCAAACCTTGTCCACCAAAAATTCATCAGGTTGAGCCTTTTGAAGTTTTTACACAAGTGAATGCTTGGTATAATAATGGTTGGTGGGTAGGTCATATATCCAAGGTCAAAGATGACTTTAAGTACAAGGTTTTTTTGGGAATACAAATGAAGAAATTGATTTTGAACACGTCCAATTGAGACCTCATCAAGATTGGCTCAAGGACAAATGGGCTGCAGTTCCCAAAGTATGATTCTTATCAATTTTCCTTATCTGCTTCATGTTCTTGTTTTCTCCAAGAAAATCTTTTTCATCTCTTAAGCTGCATCATGTGAAGATAATATTATACTTCTCTAGATGAGCATTGTTCCTTTCATAGCACTTCTTGTTTTTTGGTGGCAGATGATTGAATTGCAGAGGAGTTTAGCTAAAATTGGGATAAAGTCTGGAGACTTGAAGCTCAGGATAAAATGTAGTGGAAGCACAGAGGAGAAGAAGTTCAACAAGGGATGATGGTAGAGGTCAAGAGTGATGAACAAGGATACCATGGTTCTTGGTACATTGCAGCCATTACTTGCCCCATTACAGATGACAGGTTTTGGTTGAATATCAAACGCTGAGAACAGATGATGAAGCTGAACCCTTTAGAGATGTGGCTAAAAGTTCTTACATTAGGCCTTGTCCACCTCGTGTTCAAAACTTGACAGTTATAAATTGTTTGAAAAAGTTGATGCATGGTCTAATGATGGATGGTAGGTTGGTCTTGTTAGCAAAGTTCTTAGAAACTTCAAGTATATAGTTTATTTCAAGACCTCAAATGAGGAAATGGAATTTGGTCATTACGATTTGTGGCCTCATCAAGAATGGATTGGGGGAAAATGGATCAATGCTTCCAAGGTATGGATTTAAATGCTCTTTTGGAAGCATATATTAGTTCAGTAAATCATTTCTGAAATCTCTGATGTCCTTAATTGGACCCATGGTGGTGTTGTAAAGATATTCATGATTATGAAGATACTTATGAATTCTTTTAAATCTATGCTAACTATGAATGTTACTTGACATGCAGAAGAAGTCCAAGCTTGGAAAGTTGAGGGGACAAATTGGTGTAGTATTGGCTTCGTGTTTTTGTAATGGGATGAAGATAGAGGTGAAAAAATGATGAAGTAGATTACATGGGTTCTTGGTATCCTGCAACTATTGTTAAACCCATAGGAAATGGAAAGTATTTAGTAGAATATCAAACTCTAAAGACTGATGATGAAACTAAACTTCTCAAAGAAGAAACTGATGCTTTCTGCATAAGACCATGTCCCCCAATTGTTTAGCAAATTGAGCGATTCAAACCACTTGAAGATGTTGATGCATGGTACAATGAAGGATAGTAGAATGGTCAGATATGTTAAGTGGTCGACGGTTCAAAGTATACAGTTTATTTTGAGACCACAAATGAAGTCATGGAGTTTCAACATTCTGATTTGAGGCCTCATTGAGATTGGATTAATCAACAATGGATTTGGCCTATGAGGGTATGAATCTCAGTGCTAATTCTCTATGCAGTATTATTTTTCTCAAATGCACATAAAATGGCTTAGGAAGTTACCACTACAAATTTATTAGCCCGTATCATCATCAGATGAAGCACGAGACCATGAAGTATTTTGTCTTCTGCAACTTAGAGTATGAGACATCAATAGTTTTGTAATTGCAACAGTTTCATTGTTTGCATTGATCACTTATCCAAGGATTTTCTTGTGTGTTTACAAACCAATTTCTTTTGGCTATCTGCTTTTATAGGGAACGTTTTGATGATCACCAAGGTAGCTATGCATGAGAGGGCATGCACACCACTGATTTGAGATTTTATGTTGATAGACGTCTCCTCTCATCTTGCAATAGTTGAAGCATGACTTCATCCCTTTCTAGAAGATGGGATGATAATATATGCCTATGTTGAAATTGGTGCATCCAACAATAATTACTATGATGTATTGGTATATGGCTGCTTATGTATATTTTTGTCTATCTCAGTTGTGGGTTGGTTAGGAATGACATCGACATTTCTAATAATTAGAAAGACTTGATCTTTAAAGTAAGAATCTATCCAAGGGTTTTAAAATTTTAATCCTTTTATATTTGTAATATCCCGTATTTTCTGTACATATTATTTCCTTATGGAGATTTAATATTAAGTATTCTAATTGCCATATTCTCATCGTCTTCACTTCCCATCTGAGCTCAACCAAGCTGTAATTAATTCCTTTTTCATTCTTTCACTGTTTTCAGCCTCGTTTCCCTTTGTCTTGCTTGGTGTCAAAAGTATGGTTAGATGCTCCAGCAAATGTGCATCTGGACTCTCTCCTAGCCACCCCACCCAATGTGTATATTTACTGTTTGCTTTCATGTGTCAAGGACTTGGTGTTAGAAAAACATGAAAGTAGGATCTTTAACCATAACTCATAAATCATGAGACAAGGAACATTTAAACGTACCTTGTGCCATTAAATATGTCTCTACTTGAACTTGTGTTAAAAACTTGACCCTCACTTGCTATAGCTCTTGATCTTCCCTCTCCTACTATCTCTTATGTTTGCTATAATGATGGGATAATTCTTTTGCAAAACTTGTCCAGTGGAGAAAGGGACCAAGAGCCTATTTATAGATACATAAGTGACCCTTCCCATCATGATCATTAATAAGACTCATTCATTCTTCCTTTGGATAAGATAAATCTTATCATGAATCACTTGTTTCAAGAATGTATATACATAGCCTTAATAGTATGTACATTCATTTATGTGAGGTTCCATGAATGGTAGGATAAGTTCATTTATCACTTCAGCTAGATTCATGACTTTGGTCATTGAATCTTGTGCTCTATTAATTAGATACATGACTTTGGTCATAATACCTTGAACCAATCCATTTACCAATGTGGGATAGAATTACATTTATGTGGTCAAGTAGGCCACATTAAGTTATTATTCCAACATTCTCCCACTTGGACAAATGATCACGTAAATGTCATAAAAACAAGTAAAGAGTGGCCACCAAAATACTTACATTTATCCTATGCAGTGATTGGGATGGATCATGGCGGTCAAGTAATAATGTAATACAATCCCTTCCATGTATCACAATTTCAGTCACTATATGTAGATAAATCGAATAAGGAAGATACGATGGATTAAAACTGTCAGATCCATCAATGGTCCAAAAATTCCTGTACAATATCTCTGTATAATATGCACAAAAACCCGTTTCTTATACAGGAAATAAGTATCACAATCATGTGTTTCAAATTACACAAGTTCAAGTTACAATAATTCAGCAAGACCCATTGAACTAGTGTGTTCTTTAAACTTATTCGGCTCCAAAACTTTCGTTAAAGAGTCTGCAAGCATCACATCCGTTCGGATATGTTCAATGGACACCTTCTGTTGCTGTATTCTTTCACGAACAACATAATACTTCAACTCAATGTGCTTAGACTTACTAGAGCACTTGTTGTTTTTAGAAAAGAATACAACAGCGGAATTATCATAGTAAAGTGTTATTGGTCGAGATATAGAGTTCACGACTTGAATCCCCTCTATAAAATTCTGCAACCAGATAGCTTGAGAAGTAGTCTCATGACATGCGATAAATTCTGCTTCCATTGTAGAGGAAACAGTTATGGATTGCTTTACGCTTTTCCAAGATATGGCTCCTCCAACCAGCATGAAAATATATCCAGAAGTGGATTTCATAATATCAAGGCATCCCATAAATCTGAATCCGAGTACCCAATAATATCAAGATGATCACTGTGGCTGTAGGTAAGCATCAAGCCTTTTGTACCTTGAAGGTATCGCATTACCCTTTTAGCTGCCTTCCAGTGATCCATACCCGGATTACTCTGATATCGTCTAAGCATTCCGACTGCAAAACTAAGATCAGGCCGCGTGCAAGTCTGGGCATACATTAAACTACCAACGGCAAAGGCATATGGAACATGGCACATTTGTTGTCTCTCAATATCATCTGAGGACATTGACTTTGACTAAACTTGTCACCTTTAGCAATTAGGGATGGAGTTGCTGAACAATTTTGCATGTGAAATCTTTTAAGAACTTTATTGATATAAGTCTGTTGAGATAAACAAAAAATTCTCTAAGTTCTATCTCTATGGATCTTAATGCCAAGTACAAAGGATGCGTCACTCATATCCTTCATCTCAAAGTTCTTAGAAAGATATTCTTTTGTCTCATGCAACAAACTTAAACTGTTGGTAGCGAGCAAAATGTCATCAACATATAAGATCAAAAATATGAACTTATTCCCACTGACCTTCAGATATATACATTCATCAAATTTATTTTCTTGAAATCCAAAGGTCGTAATGGTATTGGCAAACTTAAGATACCACTGTCGGGAGGCCTGTTTAAGTCCATATATAGATCTTCTAAGTTTACAAACCAATTGCTCATTTTCTTCCTCTTGAAAACCTTCTGGTGTTGCATGTATATTTCTTCATCTAGATTCCCATTTAAAAAGGCCGTTTTTACATCCATTTGATGTAACTCTAGATCAAAATAAGCTACCAAGGCCACAATGATTCGAAATGAGTCCTTCTTTGATACAAGAGAGAAAGTCTCAATATAATCAATGCCTTCTCTTTGAGTGAATTCTTTTGCCACTAGTCTGGCCTTATAACGGTCAATGTTACCTTTAGAGTCTCGTTTAGTTTTGAATACCCATTTACACTGAATGGGTTCATGCCCCTTAGGTAATTCAACCAATTTTCAGACCTCATTGGCTTTCATTGATGCCATTTCTTCATTCATAGCATCCAACCATTTATTGGACTCACTACTATTTATGGCTTGTAAAAACGTGCTCGAATCATCATCAATACCAGTTTCACCAAGTTCCTGCAAATATACTAGGCTCCGTTTGGATTAGCTATTTTTGGGGTTATTTTTCAAAAACAGCACGGTTAGCATTTCGTTTTTGAAATACAAGTCCGTTTGGATTAGTTGTTTTTGAGGTTGTTTTTCAAAAACAATATGAAAAACTTTTACTGTAGATGTTTTTTGGATTATTTTCAGAGATATTTTTAAAACATATTTTTGGGTATTTTTATAATTTATAATTTATATAATTTTATCTTTATATACATTTATGCATTTTTAATATATTTATAAATATTTATAAATAAATATATTTATATATTTGCTAAAAAATATATAAATGTATTATATTATATATAATACATAATATAAATATATTTATAAATGTATAAGTGTATATTATTATAAATGTAAAAATTATAAATGAATATTATATAAATGTATAAATTATAAGTTATAATTTTTATATTTTTTATATAAATATACATTTATGCATTTATAATACATTTATAAATATTTATAAATAAATATATTTATATAAACATATATAAATTTATTATATTATATATAATACATAATATAAATATATTTATAAATGTATAAGTGTATATTATTGTAAATTTATAAATTATAAATGTATAAATTATAATTTTTATATTTTTATATTTTTATATAAATATACATTTATGCATTTATAATACATTTATAAATATTTATCAATAAATATATTTATGTATTTATATATAAATATATAAATGTATTATAAATGTATTATATTACATATAATACATAATATAAATATATTTATAAATGTATAAGTGTATATTATTATAAATGTATAAATTTCAAATGAATATTATATAAATGTATAAATTATAATTTTATTAATATATATTAATATTATGTATAAATGTATTAATATAATTCATATAAATGTACAAATGTATTACTATTATGTATAAATATAAAATTAATATTATGTATATTAATATAAATGTATAAATGTATTATATTATATATAATACATAATATAAATGTATAATATAAATATACATTAATATATACTATGTATAAATGTACATTTATATAAATGTATAATATATGTAATATATATTATATATTATATTATATATAATTTATATAATATATAATATTCATATAAATATATTATAAATATTTAAAAATATTTTTAAGTAAAATAAAATATTTATAATATGTATAAATAAATAAATAAATATTTAATATATGTAATATACATTAATATTATTATAAATATTATAATATTATAAATATGATGTTTATATAATATTTCAATTTGTAATATTTATTGTATATTTCATTAAATAAATATTCATATAATATGTAATATATAAATATGTAATATATAATTTTCAATTTGTATAATATACATAATATTGTATATATATAATATAATATACATAATATAATATATTATACATAATATACATTATTACATTATTACATATTATGTATATTATATATTATACCTAACATTATTATACATTATTATACACAATAATGTACATAATAATGTATATATTATAATATAATGTACATAATATATTATGTATAAATATTTTATATATTTTATATAATTTTCAATTTGTATATTTCAATTTATATTAATATAATATATATATATAATATACATAATTGAAATATACAAATTGAAATATACATATGTAGTTGTTTTTGATATAATGTTTGGATATGGTGTTTTTGGAGTTGTTTTGGAAATACACATTTACTGTAGCATTTGGAATGTGAAAAACAGTTTTTCAAAAATAGCCCCAAAAACAAGGGACCCAAACACACCCCTAGATAATTGTCCGAAATTGCACTTTTCTTGTGTCTTTTGGACCGACATAAGGTGCTTGAATGATCATGAGTATCAATGGGATTCGAAATGCCATGACTTGGCTCATTATGCAGCAAATTAAGTTCTCTGTCGCCCTTTTCTATTTTTGTAATAGGCAAATTATTTGAATCCCGAATTTCAGGGACCAATGTCACCTTTCTGATATCATGACTCCCACTAGAATCTCCATTCTCAAGGAACTTAGCAGCATTTGTTTCCATTATTCTATTATGATGATTAGGAAAATAGAATCGGTATCCTTTTGACCTTTCAGGACAACCGATAAAGAAGCAACTAACGGTTCTTAAATCCAACTTCCTTTCATGTGGATTGTAAAGTCTTGCTTCAGCAGGACAGCCCAAAATATGTATATGATTTAAACTCGGTTTCTTGCCGACCCATAATTCGAAAGGAGTTTTGACAACAGCTTTCGTTGGAACCCAGTTTAAAATATACATAGCCGTTTTAATTGCTTCACTCCACAAAAATTCAGGAAGTGTGGTGTCGCTATGGTCCAAGATTCTGACCATTTTCATTATATTTTCCATAATATTCACCACCTCTATCAGATCTCACTACTTTGATCTTTCTATCTAGTTGATTTTCAACTTCTGCCTTGAATATAATAAACATATTCAAAGTATCAGATTTTTTTTTAATAAGATAGATATAACCATACCATGAGAAATCATCAATAAAAGTGATGAAATATGTTTCTCCACTTATACAAGGAGAAAATGGTCCACAGATATCTGTATGTATTATTTCAAGTAGTCATAAACTTCTCGTGGCACCTTTCTTGGTTCTCTTAGTTTGCTTTCTTTTAATGCAATCTATACAGGTACCAAAATTTGTAAAGTCAAGAGTTGGTAAAACTCCATCCTTTACAGGCCGCTCAAGCCTTTCTTTAGAGATATGGCCCAAGCGTTTATGCCACAACATAGATGAAGTTTCATTATTACAACTACGTTTGGTGCAGACATTAGTATTTATATGTAGGGAAAGAAGAGATTCAGAAAAAGTAGGATCAAGGTTTACTAGATACAATCCATCACACAAAACGCCACTCCCAATGAATCTACCAGTCTTAGAAAAGGTAAAGAAATTATTCTTAAAATAAAACACATAGCCTTCCAAATCAAGACGAGATAAGGAGAGTAAGTTTCTAGAAAAGAAGGGTACATAAAAAGTATTGGAAAGATCTAGTAAATTTCCAGAACTAAGAATAAGGCGATAGGTTCCAACGGCTTCAACTTTTACTCCTATTTTGTTTCCCATCAGAATTGTCCTTTCAATTATCATTGGTTGGCGGGTTGTAAGGAATCCCTGCATATTATTTGAGACATGAATAGTTGCACCAGAATCAAGCCACCACGTATTAGAAGGAACATCGATTAAATTGGTTTCAAAATACATAAATGAAAGGAGATTACCTTTCTTTTGAAACCAAGCCTTACGTTTAGGGCAATCCTTCTTCTTATGTCCCTTCCTTTTACAAAAATAGCATCTAAAGTCAAACCGATCATGGTTAGATGCTCCTACTTGATCACTGTCATCTGGTGTCTGTCAACTCTTCCTTTTATTCTTTCTTGGTCTTTTTCCAGAATGACCTTGTGATACCAAATGGACCGTTTGCAATCCTTCTCGCTTTAATCTCTCCTCCTCTTGTACACACATAGAGATAAGTTCATTCATGGTCCACTTATCCTTTTGAGTGTTGTAGGTAATCTTAAATGGACCAAATTGAGGAGGAAGAGAATTGAGAATAAATTGTACCAAAAAGGACTCGAAAATAGTGATGTCCATTGTCTTAAGTTGTTTAGCCAAATTGTTCATTTCCATAATGTGTTCACGTACATCACTTACTCCATCATACCTTTTAGTAGTCAAGGTTGCCATAAGCGTTCCTGCCAAGGCTTTATCAGTTGCCAAAAATTGTTGCCCAACTGAAGCCAGAAACTCACGTGCCCTCGTTGATTCTGGAATTGACTTTCGTATATGTTTTGCAATCTTGCTTTTGATGATCATGAGACTTAAATGGTTGGAACGCTCCCAATTCTCATAAAGAGCCCTTTCAGCTTCCGAACTTTCAAGAGTAGGTTGGCCAGGTTCATCAATTCGGAGACACAGATCCAAATCTAGGCATCCCAAGGAAATAAACACTTGTTCATGCTAATCAGAATAGTTAGACCCTTTCAATTCCGGAATGTTAGATATTACTCCTGGAAGTGCGGTTGGAGTGATAGCTATAGCTGAAATTTTGTAAAACATGTCACGAGATATACCATAAGTAGAATAATTAATTGCATCATCTTATTCTATCTTTGGACAGAATAGGATATACTAGTGATTCACTCTAGTGAGCAATCAATTGCATCACCTTGTCCTATCTTTGGATAGATACAAGACATGCTAGGGATTCACTCTAAATGAGTTGCAGTAATTCTCTTAATATCCCAAAACAGAGATGTTATACACCTTTGGGTTATATAACAACTCTTTCATGAATATAGAATATAAAACACCTTTGGGTTATTTTAACTCTATAATCATAAAAGGGATTAACCTTATAACCATTATGATAATAGGGTCGTTTCATTCATGGTTTATAAGGCTATATTAAATTGTCCAAACTACATGCATATGGACATTTCTCGTATCATACCATACGAGCTACACATAAAATTTCTCATAATATGAGATACACAAGAAACAAACTTCTTGCTTCTTTTATTTTGCCATATAACATAAGCAAAAGTAATGGTATATCAAGTTTTCCATATATCTAGATTAACATTATACATTTCAAAGATATGAAGAACCATAATAGTACATATCATTCATAATAGAAATGCATAAGGTAATAGAAGATATGATATGATCTATAAGTCATGATTTCAACCTTGCTCTGATACCACATGTTAGAAAAACATGAAAGTAGGATCTTTAACCATAACTCATACATCATGAGATAAGGAACATTTAAACGTACCTTGTGCCATTGAATATGTCTCTACTTGAACTTGTGTTAAGAACTTGACCCTCACTTGCTATAGCTCTTGATCTTCCCTCTCCTACTCTCTCTTATGTTTGCTATAATGATGGGATAATTCTTATGCAAAACTTGTCCAGTGGAGAGAGGGACCAAGAGCCTATTTATAGATACATAAGTGAACCTTCCCATCATGATCATTAATAAGGCTCATTCATTCTTCCTTTGGATAAGATAAATCTTATCATGAATCACTTGTTTCAAGAATGTATACACATAACCTTAATAGTATGTACATTCATTTATGTGAGGTTCTATGAATGGTAGGATAAGTTCATTTATCATTTCAGCTAGATTCATGACTTTGGTCATTGAATCTTGTGCTTTATTAATTAGGTACATGACTTTGGTCATAATACCTTGAACCAATCCATTCACCAATGTGGGATAGAATTACATTTATGTGGTCAAGTAGGCCACATTAAGTTATTATTCCAACACTTGGTTCATTTACATATGCATCATAAATGAAATATTACTTGGAATTATTTAGGGAGAATTGTCATGCACGGGCGTGCAAACAAAAGCTTTCTGTCCCTTCTTGTTAGCTGGGTTGGGACAGGCATAAAGGCAAGCCTAGAAGACCTAAAAGATAAAGTCATGATAGACTTCAATCCAGTTAGGTGCTTTATTGATGAGATTGAGGTAAAGATTAGCCAATGGTGGTGATGTTCCGCCAAATTGGCTTTGTTCAAATTCTTGCTCATGTATGTTAATTTAGGAGCTCGTTCTCATCCTTCTTGTCTGCGAGAGACTTTCCTAGCATTTTCAAGGTATGGTACGATTCTTTGGGAGGTGATGCTATTGGCCTTACATAGGAACAAGCAAATCCAAAGGTATTCATAGCTTCTTAATTGTACATGATAAATATGAAATTTGACTAGTGCTCTTGGAGAATGTCGAAAAGCTTTCTTCTGCTTGACTTGTGTCTTTCGCAGAAGCAAGGACTAGACTTCATGGATAAGGATAACCAAGGGCTAATTGATGTGTCAAAAACCATCAGGGACGCTGGGAAAGGGTTTGTGAGAAGTGTTCATTTTCTAAAGTCCCCAAAACTAAGCCACTGAAACTTCTTCTCAATTTGTTGTAATTAAGAACTCTTTTTTTGTAAGTTTGTTTTGTGTAATTCTTCAAAATTTTGGTTTATTTTTTACTTTTGCCATGATGTGGCTTCAATCCTTATCCTTGAGAGATGGAGGATTGAGTTTATCATTTTGTTATTGTATCTTGATTCAAAATGAATGTTTTGAGAAAACCAATACCTTGGTATCTAGATTGTTACCACTAGGGGCGCAAGCGAGTTGAGTCGAACTGAGTTTTGATCTAATTGAGTCGAGTCTCGACATAATTTTACGAAACTCGAGCTCGAGCTCGAGTTCGACGAGCTCAAAATGTCAAGCTCGAGCTTGAACTCGAGCTTAAAAAATAAAAAATAATCATTTTATTTTTAAAAAATAAATAAAATAAAAATTTTTCTTAACAAATAATAAAATATTAGATATTTATATGTAATTTTACTATTAAAATAAAAAATAGAATACATATATATGTGTGTGTGTGTATAATCGAACTCGAGTCGACTCACAAGCTAATGAAGTTAATATTTTTGAACTCGAGTTCAAATTCGAGTTCAATTTTGTCAGCTCGAACTCGACTCGATGTTGACTCGAGTTCAAATTCGAGTTCGATGTTGACTGAGCTCTGGACTTGAACTGCTGACGATCGACTCATGAGCAGTTCGATTTGTTTGCAATCCTGGTTACCATTGCTGTCTCCTTTATAGTTTTATAAGATGAGTCAAACTCCAGAGCATGGTCTCTTGAAGCTAAATATTGATGCAGTGTGGACTCTAGATAGCTGAGGAATTGGAGGTATTGTTAGAGATGAAGATTGTCATATTATGGCAGCTTTTGCAGAAGGAATTGGTAAAATATTATCTGCTAAACACGCTAAATTGAGTGCAATTATCAATGGCTTGCAATGGGACTAGAAGTTAGGATAGAAGAGTTCATCTCTGAGAATGATTCTATGAATGTTGTTGAAAGATTGATTAGTGATGAGACAGACTTATCTATGCTAGGCAATCTGGTTGACAAAGCTAGAAAATTGCAAAAGAGTTTCCAAATGTGCAAGATTTCACATATACGTATAACAGGGAACAAAGCTGCTACTATGTTAGCCAAACTAGCAATTAACTTAGTATAGAGATTTGTATGGTGGGATAATTTCCCTCCTTTTTGGTTAATGTTGAATCTGATTTAAAAAAATGAAAGTAGGGAAAATGGCCAATTTCTTCCCTAAACATTTTCGCTTGTGGCGATTTAGTTCCTAACTTTTATTTCTAACCAATTTGATATTTGAACTTATTCTGTAATTCCAATTAAAAACCTGTGCAGTGGCTCCACTATCTAAAATTGATCTAACTTCTAATTAACTAACTAAACTGGGGTATTATGGGAATGTTATTCATGGGATTGTAATAAAACAAGTGAATCGTGTAAAAAATTACCAGATTAAACTTTAAAATCCTGTAAAAAATCACAAGATTAAACTTAATTAATCTTGTGATTTGTTTACACAATTTACTTAATTTATTACAATCTCATGAGTGACGTTTCCAAAGTACCCTTGTTTAGTTAGTCAATTAGGAGCTAAATCATTTTAGGTGGTGGCATCGCTACGAAGGTCCTTAATTGGACCACAAAATAAGTTCACGTATCAAATTGGATAGAAATAAAAGTTAAGAACTAAATTGGCAGTAGTAAAAATACTTTCCCATGAAAGTATTGATCTTTTCCCTCAAAAAAAAGTTCTATGAGATAAGGAACTATTAATGTAAGTCAACTCATGCAATGTTATTAATCATTGAGGTTGGCAAATGGTTAGGGATAGTTCATAGAATTTCAGCACTGTGAGATTCAAGATTCGAATTCTGGGCATGATAGTTGGTGGAGGAAAAGGGTACGAAGGAGGGTCGAAAATTTTCAAAAGCAACCTGAAAACATCATGAATTATAAAGAAGTGACACATAAATCTTTTCAAATTCTTTTTTGTCAATTAAATGAAATTCTCTTCTTATTCTAATTCTAATAGCTCCAAAGAAACCACTTTTTATGCTTTTAGATGGGTCAAATATTTTATTTTGGTTACTATCATTCGAAATTGGTGAGCATCAAACTTTTGCTTTTGGATTATTTTTCAATGCATTGATTATGGACTAGTAAAGTATCGTTCATTATTTATTTATTCTTTTAACAAGGATGAATTTTACAATGATAGTTCTTACACCATAACAAAATTTTGAACCATAGATTCCAATGATTTATGCAAGATATCTAACAAGTACATTAAAGTAATGGAAAATCCTATATTAAAGTATACTGAGTGACACTCGACTTAAGCACGCACTACAGGTTAAGACATCTCCTCGATTTTAGAAATTTTCATATTTGTGTCTATGGGTTAATAATATTGTGATTTACAACCGCTTTTTATAGGTGGATTTTAAAGTATTTTTCTTTTTTTTTTCACTAAATACATTAAAATATTTCTTTGCAAATCTACCAAAATCAAAAACAAAAAAGTAGGAAGATCCTTTATAAAAAAAATTCATTAAAAAAAAAACAGTTAACGAAGCCACCGAAATTGTTGTGTTGGTTACTAATATTCTAAGGTATGAGTGGTTCTAATGTCTAAAGTTTAGATAAAAGCAAATACAATCTCAAATGATCAATTTCTAAGCACATTTAATCCCATTAACTGATATTTATCAATTGCTACTGGAATCCGATTATTGCTAGCAATTAAGTTTTTGAGAAAAAATTAATCAATTCCAAGTTGGCCCTAGACATATCTTTCCATGTATTTGACTTTATTTTAGGGATAATTTTAGAAACCTCCCCTAAGGTTTTTAATAATATTACTTGGCTCCCCTAAAGTTTTAAAAATTACACCTACATCCCTTACCCATTTAAATGACAATACTAACCTTAATATTTTAATAAAACTCTCTTGTTGTTATGTTTATGCAAAGGGTGAATTTTATAGTTTTTTTTCCTTTTTCCTTCTTATTCATTTCTCTTATATTTCATTAGAAGTATAGAAGAACTATGAGTGTTGTTCTTAATATCTATCCAGATCAAACGTTAAACTAGTAATATTTTTTTCTAATAACTTAAACATCATCCAATTTTTTTGTAGCTTTTTTCTTTGTATCAATATCAAGAATGAATCAACAATAATTAAAACATAAATGGTCCAAAATCACTACTAAACTATGGTAGTTCTCTCACTAAGCTAGTCCATAAACTTTTATTTAAAAAAAAGTAGTCCATAAACTTTAGAAAAAGAAAGATAGCAATTTCTTCTCTATCTTAAAAAGAATCTATATCTCCCACTAAAGCACTATGCAAAATAGCTTATTATAGCAAAAGATTTATTGTTATAGTTGATTATTATATCACAAATATTGGTGTGAAAAACTTGACACTTTTTTTTTTATATAATCGTACTAAATTACTTTAGAATTGTTTAGAAGAACAAATTAAACTTTATAAGATAAAGGCATTTTAGGATATTCGTTAAATATTTTACTCTATTTTAAGTTTTGGTTACCAAAATGTCAAATCAGGGGAGGTAAGTGTAATTTTTAAAACATTAAGGAAACTAAGTAAAATAGTTAAAAATCTCAGGGAAGGTTTATGAAATTATCCCTTTAAGTTTTGGTTACCAAAATGTCAAATCAAGGGAGTAAGTGTAATTTTTAAAACATTAAGGAAACTAAGTGAAATAGTCAAAAACCTCAAGGGAGGTTTATGAAATTATCCCATTGACAATATTTATATATGGGGTTTTAAATCTTGATGTATTCTTGTGTTAAATTGCCTTTCAATCAGTCACCGGCTTCACAATGGTTCTTGATGTAGTCTTGCTCTACTGGACTGTTTTATAAACATTGTTGCAATATTCTCTCTCACTTGACATTTGGATAAATTTGAACTAGAAATCAAAGATACATGGGACTCTATATTAATACAATAAAAATGGCTTTTTTCTTTTTTCTTTTTTCTTTTTTAAGGTTACCATTTGCACATAACTCAAATTAGAGCATGGCTTTATATAAAACTGAAGAAGCCCTTTTAAAAATTTTCTTTAAAAAATACAAAATAAGAAACCTTAAAAACATGTATATTACACACTAAAGATTTTTAAAAAAATTAAAATTTACTTGACAGCCATCCCTGATCATAAGCAAACCAAACGAGTAGTTTTACAGTGATACTCATTCCATTACTAAACCAAACACGCTGGGGGAAATCGTCAAAATCCATACTCATAGTAGAGTTAATAATATTCATAGTGATAGTATAACCCTACTCTTAGCTGTTTTAAAACTTTACTTGGATCAAATCCCGTTACTTACATTCTAAAAAATCCCAACATTCCTGAAAATGTCCGTTTGGATTATTGTTTTTGGGCCTGTTTTTGAAAAACTGTTTTTCACAATCCAAATGCTACAGTAAATGTGTATTTCAAAAACAACTCCAAAAACACCATATCCAAACAATATATCAAAAACAACTTCAAATACATATTTAATATGTTTATTTCAATTTGTATATTTCAATTATGTATAGGATATATATATATTATATTAATTTAAATATATTTATTTATACATATTATAAATATTTTATATAAAATATATTTTATATATTTATATGAATATTATATTTATTATAAATATGTTATTAAACATTTATATAAATGTTATACATTATATATATTTAATATATACATAATATATATTATATATATTGAACATTTATATTAATGTACATTTAAACATAATATATATATTTATAACATACATTTATATTATGTATTATATATAATATAATACATTTATATATTTATATTAATATACATAATATTAATTATACATTTAGACATAATATTAATAAATTTATACATTTATATTTATTACATTAATACATTTATACATAATATTATCATATATTTATAATATATAAATTTATACATTTATATAATATTCATTTATAATTTATACACATTTATAATAATATACATTTATAAATGTATTTATATTATGTATTATATATAATATAATACACTTATAATACATTTATATATTTATTTATAAATATAATATATAATAAATAAATATAATACACTTATTTATTTATATATAATATATAAATTTATTTATAAATATAATGCACTTATTTATTTATATATAATATATAAATATATTTATTTATAAATATTTATAATTGTATTATAAATGCATAAATGTATATAAATATAAAAACATAAAAACATAAAAACATAAAAATTATAAATTATAATATTCATTTATATAATATTCATTTATAATTTATACACATTTATAATAATATACATTTATATATTTATAAATATATTTATATTATGTATTGTATATAATATAATACACTTATAATACATTTATATATTTATTTATAAATATAATATATAATAAATAAATAAATATAATACACTTATTTATTGACAGGTTGTCAGCCTGTGCAATAATAAAAAAAAACCTACTCAACTAAAAGTAATTTCTGTAGATAGGGGTAAGCAGGGTCGAATCCACAGGGATTGAGAGTAATTGTTTCTTTTCAAATTCACAATAACCAGAGGGGTATTTTTGTGCAGAAGACGACAAACAAAGAAATTCAAATAAAATCTAAGAAACTACTAAAAATTAAATAACAATTTACTAAAATCAAATGAGTGATAATTAAGGATCTAATCAAGGAATAACTTCAACAATGGTTCACCTAATTGATCATTGAAACAAAGGCAATTCCAATTATTTACTAATAAATAGGTTATAACTGTCAAACAAGCGATGACAGTCAACCCCTCCTTACTGTGTCGGTGATTAAGGTACGCCCGTTAATCACTGCTCTAATTAAGAAATAATTCTAGGTACGCCCGTAAAATTTAATTCCCCAATTGCCTTACGTATTAGAAGAGCTCTATTCTAACCAAATAACACACTACCAGGGTTATTTTAGGTTAGCCTGCGTATTCCCCTGATACAAACCCAATCATGCCAGTTATCACTATTTTGAGACAATTAAACAATTACGGATTTAACGTCCCAATTGACAATAGATTATCAAATTAACTAATTATCCGGATCCAAGACAATCAATTAATTAAACAATCATAAGCACTGTAACCAGGGAATATGCGAATACCAATAAATAAAAGAAAAAGATAAAATTAAATCGATTTCACAATTTTAGGCAAGCCAAAGTATCCATTGCTCATTGACTAGAAAAAGGAATTTAGCTCATTCTGACAAGAGAGACCCACACAAAATTGAGGCAACGCGCGCGGCCATCGCTTTCGTTTGGGAGAACCCAATTCGTTCGAATAAATGAAAGGAAGAGCAAGCCACAACAATTGATTCAATTGTTTCTGATTGTCTAGGCATGCGAGAAGAAAACTACACCAAGATGGCAAATGGAAAAGTCAAAGTGAAACAACTACAGAGATTCATTCAATTCTCCATTTGTTCCTAACATCCACGAGGGAAGAAAGAAAACTACAAAGAGGCCCCACTAAAAATGAAGAAGAAAAGTCAAAAGCTCCCTAAGTTGTGCTTGTCCTCTGCGTCTTCCATTCTTTCTATTCTAAGTCTACTCTAATGCCCGGCCACCGTGCGGCGGCCAATGTTTTAAAAATCGGACCGTTAATTGAACCGGTGAAGTGAAAGGGTCGAGATTCAACCGATCGGACCGGTTCAACCCCGGTTCAATAAATTTTTTAAAAAATAATTTATATAAATATATATATGCACAAAATAAGACATGTAATGGACTAATTTAATACTTTATATGATGAAAAGTTTACTATTTTTTAATAACTTGGATTTTTAAAAATAAAAATTTTAAATTATAAGTTAAAACAAATAAATTTCATTTTAATTTCAATTATATCTAAATCCAACCCAAAAATATCACAATATTTTGAAATTATGCAAAATTCACGTCTATGAGAATTTAGACATTGTGAACTTAAATTTTAATTTACGCTTTGGGATTTATAGATTGCAATTTAAAAAAGAAAGTTTGGAGTTCGAAGGAAGTCAAGGGAATCGAAAATAAAAATGAAACTTAATAAGAAACAAAAAATGAGATAAAAGTGAGTGGTTGTGACATTAAATAATTTGGATTAAAGAAAAATAATTCTTTTTTAACTTTTTTCAATTTAATGGACAAAAACAAAATTAAAAGATGGAAGAAAACATCAATAAATTAAAAATAAAGAGGTTTGATTAAAAAGGGAGTGACAAAAGAAAAGAGGATAGCGAGAGAGAGAGAGAGAGTTGAAAATTAAAAAGAAAGAGCCATGAGAGGATAAGATTTTGTAAGAAAAATGAAAAAAAGAAATATGAGTATTTGAAATATGAAGAAAAATTTTAAAAAAAAAAATCAAAATGCGAACTGGAGAAGCCGAGAGTGAGAAACGGAGGAAGTGAAATTGAAATGAAATGTGCCGTCTGCACTTTCTTAATGCTAGGGTTTTTTTATTTAATCTGATTTTATTTTTTAGTTAAGTATAATTCTACACAACAATACCTCATCCTTGGGCTGTGGTGTAGTGGCAGCCGTACCTTTGCGGTTCATACGGGTTTTAGCGGTTCGTCCGGTTCGTAGCGGGTTTCCATTACCATCCGGGTTTGATATTGGACCGGACCGGTAGCATGCCCGGTTCGCGGTCGGACCGGCCGATCCGGTCTAGTTCTGAAAACATTGGCGGCGGCTCCCCCGAGAGGAAGAAGAAGTTCCAGCCCTTCGTTCCTTTTCCTCTTTTATGCTATCTTCCGCCAAATTACCAAGAAGGGTCGCGGCTTGATATTCCAAAAATGGTCCTGGATGCCTACTATTTGAACTCTTTCCTGATAACTGTCAAATTGGCACTTGTTATGGTATTTTCGTTCTACTCCCTGAAATATATGCCAAATATTAAAAGTGAGTAGAATCCAGTAATTAATCCACATCGGGTCAGGTAATAGGGAAAATTAATAATAAAATAAATGATAAAATTGCAACCTATCAGCACATTTCAAATTGTCATACTGTGTTGCAAAGTTGATAGGGGTTCATATTTTTTTGGCAAAACTACGTAGTTTTAATAAAGCCAGAAAAAGGCCAAAAGAAGAAAAGAGGAAAAACCGGGCTCTTTGGCTTTCCATTATATCCTTCGTTCTCCCGATGAATTATTCCCTCTCTCTTTCAAACCTATTTCCACCTCCTCCATTTTCCTCGCAATATGGCCAACAAATATGCAGTAACCACCTTCATCTATGAGATACAGAGGAAATCCAGAAGAATAGAAAGATTGATTGCTGATCGGCTGCAGCGCCTGAAGCAAGGGTTTAACGCAAGGAAGATGAAGGACCTCCTCGATTTTCACTCTCAGCAGTTGAAATCGATTCCCAATTGCAGTGTTTCTTCCTTGTTGTATCTCTCTTTGTTCCTCTTCTTCTTTGTCTCTCCAATTCTAAAAACCATCACATTCTCAAAGGAATATGGTAAAAATTGTACCTAGCGATAGTTTTATCTCAATTTTGTGTTTGATTCTTAGGTTTAATAGCTCCTAGCATGATTTTGAGAAGTTAAATTTGTTTTCAATTTTAGGTTATTTTGCCAAAAGTGATTAAATTGGCTTTCACTAGCTGGATTTGCTTCAATTAATTTTGATCATCGGTGAAGTAATTAATAGCTTTGAGAGAACTTACCCAACAATTTTGCGAGCTATTCTGGTTCAAAAGCAAGGTAATTAAGCTCAATTCCTTTTGCAATTTTTTTCACTTTACTCATTTGTTTTATGGTATAATCAGAGAATTTATTACATGCCCTTAGTGCTTGGGAGTTTATAGACTTTTATGGTTATTTTTATGTAATTTTTGCAATTCTTTAGAATATTTATAATGTGACTTAATGGTGTTTTAGCTTCAAAAGTTGGACTGCACTGCATTTTAATCTCCAATTTTGTGATTTATCTATTTTTCTAGTTGTCAAAGGAAAATGTTTTTTTTATTCAAATAGTGGATAGAAATATGTAGGAGTTGATACTCTACATTTTATGTTTAGTTTCATAGTAATTGAGTAACTTTTTTCGTGTTGAATTTTGGTACACTCAATTTTAGGTGGACAAACGCATTCTAGTTCAAGTTTTAAAACTCTTTTTTTTTTTTTAAAGTTTCTTCTCTTGAGACCTCTTCTAGCATCCAAATTATGATTATGAAAAATAATTAATGTTTAATTTGTATATATTGCTGTTGAAATGGAAGGGTTCTAATTGTCCTGTATTTTCTGGTTCTGATTTTCTGTGTTAAAAATTTTATGATTTTTGGTCTTGCACAGAATTTGGCAGATGTGAAGGGACTGGATTAGGAGAAAGAAGAAAGTTCTACAACATTTGATTCTCAACTTTACAGATGGAAAATATGTTCAAGATATGAGTCAATTATGAGATTGGAATTCTTTTTCAAGTCCTTTTTTCTACTCTTTCATGAACTTACCTGCTTTTCTATGCTTGATTCGAATAATAGCTATGAGTCCCTGGAAAAGCTGTAGCGCCGAAAAATACCAGAGATAATTTTTCCATTATTATTTGCTGCTGTCCTTACTTTAAATTATGCGACGCTAGGCCACGGGAATCAGGTCTCCCCTTATTCATAATTCTTTTCTTGTAAGAGTTAAAAAATGGCAATCAGCTACTCCATACATACAGGCTTCTTGATCAAATGTTCATGCTTTCTTTGTCTCTATCAGATGTCTTCAACATTTGAGTAGGCTTGATCTTGGGGATCTTGAAAGAATTGGCTACAGTTGTTATTGTTTAGTTATCTTTCAAGTTTTAGGTGAAATTAGTTTAATTTAAAACTAGGCATCCTAAGCTTTCTTTTGGTGGGCCACTTGCTGCGAGTGGAGCTAAAATGAGTGAGATATAAGGTTCTTGATGTTAGGTAACGTCTTATCCTGGTTCTATTATAGGAATAGTTAAATGAAATGATATTGTGTATACATGCAATGATAATCTATTGCATTTGTTTCATGCTTAGCTTTAGCTTCAGAGATTAAATGCTTGGAATGGTAAGAATCACCCAAGTAATAGTACATGTCCTCTTTCTATGAGAATGCTTTCGATTTTGTATGTAAATAATTATTTTGGCCTTCAGCACAATTTTGTGTGTGGTCCAAGTACGTGCTAACATTCCTTTTCAATGATTTCCTTCAAAATCTGCTCTGGCAGGCCATTTATAATCTGTTAACAATATAATTTATCATCGCCATATGTTGTTATGCTTAGTATCTTCACTGTCTGTAGTTGTTCTTGTAGTTTTTTAAGCTCTGCCTTTTGTATTAAGGCATCTACTATGCATTAAAAAATGGAAGTAACGTTTGAAATTCTCTGTTGACTGCAGAGGCAGCAAAGCTAGTTACTCTTCCAAGTAAAGTGGAATGCTTGAATGGATTGAATGGAGTTTCCATTAAGATTGTCTCTTTGGGTTTTGAGCACTCAGTTGCTGTTATAGGTTTATATCTGTATTTCAAGTGTGTGGCAAATACAGTATTATCTAAACACTGGCAGTCTTTAATAGCAAGCATATTTTTTTCCTTTGTCTTTCTTGTTATGATTCTATGCTTTATTGACCACTGGTTTGCTGTTAATGTTTAGATAAACGGGAGGCCTTGAGTTGGGGTGGAGGAGCATCTGGAAAACTTGGACATGGTCATGGATCCAGCATATTGGAATTTTGAAAAAGTAACAGGTTCTTTTATGTGGTTAAGCATGCTTTTTTGTTCACAGAATGAATTTTCTGGATAATTGTCTTGGAAGTTTAAACTGTTATTTTTTTCTCTCTCTCTTACTTGACTGTCTTGTGAGATGGCTTTTTACTTTTAAGTAGAAACAAATGTAGGTTTTGGGATAACTGATCTCAATAATGATTGATAACTATACCTAGATGTTCACATTCGCCTCATTTCAGTGTTTAGAAGGGAATGACATGAATGGTTGACATGGGAAGGGTGAGATATGATAGAATAAGAAAACCTCTTCAAGCTATAAACATTTTTGTCAAAATATCATAGGTGATTAGCAGATTCACCACCTAAAAGTTTCATACATCTTTATCACCTAGTATTGTTATGTATTGTTATTCCTCAATATGCCTTGTTAAAATATGCTTTCACCCTTGAAGAATTTTGAGATGGCTGCAGCAACAGAAGCTATTAGCTTGATTATATTGGGTTTTCTTTTATGCAGTGAATTCACTCCATGACTGATTAAGGATCTGGAGGGAGTGAAGGTAGTGTATATGTCTAGTTTTGTACAAGTGTCTGTTTAGATTCTCAAGATCACGCTCACCGTGAGTTGGTCAAGGTATTAATTCTTTGATCCTTGTCACTCTGTTTCTGGAGAATATATAGGTTACAAGTGTTGCTGCTGGGATTTTGCATTCTGCCTGCATTGATGGTAAACTATTGACCTCTTGGAGATGGTTTATGATTACAAACTCTGAAGATTGGAATTAAACTTTTTTGGACAGCTTTTTCATTCCTGGGGTATTGCAGAAAATGGCTTTGTATAAATTTTTCGGGAAACAGCGAAGGCAAAGATGGTAAGACTTGGATTGCCACAAGAAAATTAATGTACATCTTTGTTTCCTTTATTTTTTTCCCTAAACAAAAGCTGCATTTTTTCTTCCAACTTTTGAATCTGGTGCTGTTTGATTTAGCATAGTTTGTTATATGTTGCATTTTTTTTCGGAGAATGTGTTATGTGTGGAATTAAGGCTCTAGGATTATAACAGAATGGAAATGTAAATCAAACAGACTGTATTTTTATTGATAGTCATTTGTACTCAAGAGTTAGAGATTAGGCGGAATTTTTGGTTGATTATCAAAGTTATTATTGGAAAAGTTCTCCTTTTTCTTTTTTCACTAACCAAAAGAGATTGCTTCACTTTCATTAATGGTTTTAGATATATGTGCTGACTTCTTACAATGTAATCACTGAAGTATATGTGTTCTGAACTTTTGCGGGAATCGTCCATGATCTGATTGCAAAGTGTGGAGTACAATGGTATAAGCTAGATCATGCTTTAGCTGCCAATTAAATCAGCTGACAAAATTAGCTAGTGCCTATGTGTATTGATGAAACCCTGATACTGTGATATGATGTTTACTTTGACATGTATTATAACTAATTTTTAGTTCTTTGGCTGCCATTAAGATATCAAACTCTATGTCAGGTCAAACTGCACGATATTAATGGAATATCAATTGTTGATTGTTTGCTGCAAATCAAAGATAGTCCAGCCCTATCCTGTTTTCATAGCTTGATAACTATTTTAGCCTGGGACTTGGAGGATTTTGATGTGGAACAAGCTAAATCATGCCATGCTTAGAGGATTTTGGAGGATATTTATGTGATTCTAGTTGGTATACTGCTTATATATCTGACAGAAATAATTCATAGAACCATTTGAGGCTAACATATGCTATAGGACTGCATGTTTTAGAAGAAAAGCTGCTCTGTGGCCGAAGGAACTTTGTTTTCTTCAATATTCAACAGTATTAGTAGCTGTCTCTTCTTAGCTGAATTAAATCTCTGCCGGAAGTCTTAGTTAATAGTGCTTACTCTTCATATATTTATATGGCTAGTTTAACTTGTCTTCATGCGAGTCAGCATGTTGAAGTCAGAATATGTTGCAGCTTATGAGAAAAATGTCGAGCTGAAAAAGTTGTTTCCATTACACTTGTATCATTACAAGTACTATCTCATTTCCATATTCTTGCAATTTTATATTTCTAGTCATGGGCACTAATATGATGCAAGCTGTTTTACTAGGGCATAATTGGGAAGGACTTAATTATGATGCATGCTGCTTCAAAATGTATTTGAAGACATTTCATGAACAAACCATTAACAAAATGTTTACTTATACAGAAGGGATATCATAATATTTAAACGTCATGTTGGTTTTTTAGTCATTTAGACCAATGGAAAGTTAATAGTGGCATGCCTGAAACTTATTTTGGAGTTCCAAAATCATTAGTCGTTCCAAAATCATTAGCCTTCATTTTATTAAAGTTCAAGGTTGTATTAGTATCTTACATGACCATATTTTTTGTGTTATTTTAGGATTTTGAGATGTGAAGATACTTTTGAGAGATGTATGATGAATTTGTGCTTTCCAAGACAAGTACTTCTTGGGAAATATGAAACATCTTGTCATTGAAGTAGACTATTATACAAGAAAGTTCATCATGTTTTTGTCAAAAAATGATATGTGATAAAGTTTGTAGAATTTGACTGAAGTAGTGTATGATACTTTATCCTGGCGTATCGTGGAACTTTAATTTTGTTTTGATATTCAATTTTAGTATATTTGTTATGATGTTCAATTTTAGTATGTTTGAGTAGATTAAATATGAGCAAATTATCTGGATGACCACCAAACTTTTGGAATCATTGAATTTTGATCATTGAATTATTAAAAGTCTGGTTTTGGTCACTGAACTATCTAAAATTTAGATTTTGGGTCATTCCGTTAGATTTAATCGTTAAATATGATAAATTTGAGTACTTGCACGATTCATGAGACAAGAAAACAGGGCATAGTTAATGATTAAATCTGATGGAACGGCCCAGAATCTAAACTTTAGATAGTTCAGTGGGCCAAATCAAACTTTTAATAGTTTAGTAGCCAAAACTTGACGATTCCAAAAATTCAGTGACTATGCAGATAATTTGCTCATTAAATATTGTGCATCAAAATTTCTGGCCTTTATTAGTGACATTTTTGCGACAATTTTATGTCGCAATAACATTACTGGAATTTTTTGCAGTGCATTTTTGTGCCGCAAGTAGAGTTGTGACACTCAAACTAGCATCACAAAAAGCGATGCAAATACATGCGCCACATCGCAATGCAAATACATGCGGCACATCAAAAACTTACGTTGTTTTCTTTTGTAGCGGCTACTTTTGTGACACATTTGCATTCTGTCGCTTTTGTGCCGCAAAAAGGTTTTTACGGTGCTTTTTGACTTTTTGCGGCATAATTCTGGCGTCGCAAAAAGACAATTTTCTTGTAGTGAATTAACCTTCAAGATAGGTGGCAGAGGACCGTAAGTTGCATACAGTATAAGATATGACTTTCAAGTTATGTGTCTTTAAAATCTTTCATGAAGCTAAAACAATTGTGATTATGTTTACTTTTATTCCTTTGTATGATTCGAAGGGAAATGAAGACAGCCCATTTTTTTAAACCGTACTAGGACAGAAAATTACACTAGATTAAGAATTTGAGCAAATTTATGTATGTGGTGTAGTATAATCATTGGCGTGGGCAGTGATTATATGGCCAAGAGATGTATCCCAAGTATTTTGATTGCAGAAATGAAAGACATGTATGTTCTGATTTTCAGCTTTACTCAAAATGCTTTATCTCTGTTTGTTGCGAGAGAGGCATTGTGAAGGATGAAGGATCATAATTTTCTCTTACTTTTAATTGTCAAAGCCTTTAACTGATGCAACACTGTATGGACATCGAGATATATGCAGGATCCTGGAAGTCAATAGAGGCAAGGACTCGACCAATGATCATTCCATGGTAATAATGATAAATTTGCTTTAGTCTTTTTTGAGGGTTTGATAAATAAATTTCGATTCAAGGCTACATGTGTTTTTACTAATGCTTTTTTCAGATTAAAAAGTTATCGATCTCTCCATCAAGCAAAAACTTAAAGAGAGTTTTTAGACTAGGAATAGTTGACTTTAACCACATGGGATATTAACAGCCGTACTAAGTATTTTTTGGAGTCCTATAATTGATTCACATTATATACTATGGTAATATTTCTGTAACATATAATGCAGACGATCCGCCGTGAAGAAGATTCATATGAGGTGAATATTGACTTGTCTGAACTGAATTTGCAGCATTCATCAATGATTGAACAGGTAAAGAGTATGAGCAGCAACCCATCCTAGCTTACTGAGCTCCAAATTTGCAATGAATTATCTGATAAATGGGCTTTGATTTCAATATCTATTTACTGACTTAGTTCTACATATACATCTTCTGTATCGGTATTATTGAGTGCATGTCTTTGCCCAAGAGTTGGTAATCTTACGCCTGTCGATAATATTTTTGTTTAACATATTTTTTGACATTATTTGCAATTTTTAGAATATTAGATGCTTTAAAATTTGCGTCTCACTGAGACCGTGACCGATATGTCGAAACCGATGTAGAACGGTCCGGGTCACGATCGCGACTGCAACTTTGAACCATGGTTGTTGCGGCTTTGACTGACAATGGAAATCTTCCTGCTTATAGAACTTTCACATACGATCGCGACTGCAACTTTGAACCATGTTTGTTGCGGCTTTGACTGACAATGGAAATCCTCCTGCTTATAGAGCTTTCACATACAAAGAGTTCTGTAGCACATTCTTTGGGAAAGCTGGTTGCAATGCTCCAAATGCTCTAGGATGCTTCAAGAATACACCAGAATGACGAGAAATTTCCAATTTTGTGATGAATTTTAAAAAAATTCTACAAAAGGGGTGATTTTGGTGGGATATTTCGTAGGAGGGTTTTCGCATTCCGCGAATGCGAGCTCTACTTATTGAGTACAGCTCTATTGAGCTCGCATTCCGCGAATGCGAGCTTAAGTATAATTTAAATTTTTTTGCTTTTTTTTTGGGAGCTAGAGAATTTTTTCCAGAAAATAGTAAGAGCTAAATGCGAGCTCCTAAATGTTTTTTTAAAAAATTCTTCAAATAGCTCGCATTTGATAAATTTGACCTCCAAAAATGGTATTTAATTTTTTTGTTAGATTTCGCATTTATAAGTATGACTTTCAGAAAATTAAATTCAAACTTGCTAGAAAAAAAAATTTAAAATGAAATTTACGAGCTCCCAAAAAAATGTAAAATTAACTATAAATGTTGTTTGTTTTGTAGAATTTGTCTTTACTAAAATGCTATCGGTAGTAAAATCTTATTTTAAAAGCTCTACTAAAATCTTATATTTCGGAGAAATGTTAGAGAAATGTTATTTAAAAATCTGTAATTAGCAGAGGAATAAATTTTTTTTATTTTAAAACTTGCACGTGCCTAAAGTCATCAAATATGTGCTCTAAAAAAAAACATATTTCTTTTATATTAAAAAAAATTGGTAATTGTACGGTTATTATAATACATTTAAATGGTGGAAAAAGTACACATGCATAGTTCTTTCTATCTATTTCATATATCAATGTAAAAATAGAATGAAATTGTTAACATGTAAGGTGTTGACTATATTTTATGAAAAAAAAACTAACTTTTTTTCCTTTTTTATGAAATAAATTTTTTTATATCAAATTCTAATTTTCCTTTGTTATTAATGAATCGTATTTATTTGTTGACACCGATGAATATTAGTTATAAGAATGTAATAGTTAATAGTCATTAATATCTGTTACAATTTCAACTGTAATTTTAGAAATTTCATAACGCAATGTTATTTTAAAAAATTATATAAGTTATTTTTATGAAGTGCATGTTATTTGTTTGGTAGTTGAAAAGGAAAAGAAAAAGAAATTCCATGGAAAGCTCACTGCAGTGACCTCGCATTTCCGGAATGCGAACACCCCATTTGTAGAAAAACCTGCAAAAATTAAACTAAAAATTAAACCTGCAAAAATTAAACACCCCAGTTGTAGAATAAGTTTTTTTTTTCATCATAAACTAAGAATTCACCCCAGAATGACCATGGCGTTTGTATGAAAAGATTGGGTGACATGAAATACTGCCAATCATAGTTATGTTTTCCTGAGTATGTAAAATTGGACTGGCAGAAAAATTTTATGTAAATTATAGGTCTGATGTAAAATATGCATGTTTTCAAGTAAATGTTCTAAAGGTCAATCTTGCTTAGTTAATTTCTTCCGTACCAATGTTGAACAAGTCATGAAGTTTACTTGAATCAATGTATTACCATAAGAAAGGTAAATTTGTGTCGGTATATAAGAACGGTAATATACATATGATTGAACCCACGATAAGCACACCCAAGAGAGGGGTTGAGGCACTACAAAATTCTAACATTATCAGTGAACTAGATATACCTTAATTAGCATTATCAATTTAAACTTTTGCAAACAAGAACCCATTACCATAAATTACTTGCAAGAACTTCACTAGAAATGAAACAAAACAAGTAAAGATGAAAACATCATAAACAAAGACATTAGAAGGAATATGGTGTGGCAATGGCATGCAGAGGAAGTTTTCTGTGGATCGTGACACCAGGTGCTTCAGTCATATCCAAATCGTTTGGTTTGATTCCATCAGGTAATGTAAAGTTAAATTTGTTGACCAGTTTTGCCAATGCAAGTTCATTTACTGATATGGCAAAGTAGATACCCGGGCAAATTCTTCGTCCAGCACCAAACGGAATTAACTCAAAATTCAAACCACGAAAGTCTAAACTGGAATCCAAAAACCTCTCAGGTCGAAACTCCTCAGGGTTCTCCCATAACATGGGATCTCTTGCAATTGCCCAAGCATTCACAAATACTTGTGTGCTCTTTGGTATATCATACCCCATTACTTTGACGTCTTGAATTGATTCTCGAGGAACCAATAATGGAACTGGAGTATGAAGTCGTAGAGTTTCTTTAATCACTGCTTTTAAGTACTGCATTTTCTCCATATCATCTCGAGTTATTTCTGGTTTTCCTTGAGTCACTTCTCTTACCTCAGCCTGCAATTTCTGCAAGATTTCAGGATTCTTTAGAAGTTCTGACATTCCCCATTCCATAACTGAATGTGTTGTATCAGTTCCAGCACCAAAGACGTCCTAAATAATGGAATCAAAGAAAGTGTTGGATTAGAACATGTTTCGATTACACAATGACAATAAGCCATTATTTCTATTATGTACCAATCCAACTCTATTCAAAACCATGTAGTAAACAGTTGATGGGTTCAAACATATATATGAATATTTAAATAAGTTGAGCTCAGATTTGTCGAAGCTTGACTGACAAAACCAGTTAACGCTCCCGCTTACAACCTTCAAGACTCTTGAAGGTTATGAGTCGTACGACTACGGGTGTCAATTGGCCTTTATCAGTCGGGGTTTGATAAGGTTAAACTCAAGGGATAATTTCAGAAACCTCCCCTGACTTTTTTGAGAATTTCACTAGCTTTTCTTGAAGTTTGTAAAATTACACAAATCTTTTCCGAGGTTAAGGTTTTGATAACACAATTAGTCCAATTAGAAAAAGTAACATTACAAAAGTACTTTAAGGAGAGGGATGAAACTTTTATTTTATAAATACCCCTTATGCATGTATATAAGTTGTATTAGTAAAAGAATAAAAGTTAAAAATAATTAATACACACATTTCATCACTCAAAAAGTTCACATTTAATAAATTAAACAACACAAAAAAACAAAAAAACAATAATAATGATCACAAGATTTAACAAAATAGACTAGTCATTTCTTTTGACTTGATGTTTGCTATGATTCTTATGATTTTCAATAGAAAATTTTTTCAAAATTTTCATTTCTTTTCCCTCCATTCTCCTTTATTAATATCTAATGATTAAATAATTAGAGCACTAATTAACTATTAATGACTAATTAATGAAAATAACAGTTTAAAATTTCTTTAATAATAAATGATGACTTGTATTTATAAAATAACATCAATTGATATACCTAATGCAGGAAGGAGGGAAAAGAAAGGCAAATTTGAAAATTTTTAATATTATAACAATTATTGCAAATATCATGTCGAAAGAGATGACTATTCTGTTTTGTTGAATCTTGTGATCATTAGTGTAGTTTTGTTCATTATTTGTATTGTCTAATTTATTAAATGTGAACTTTTTGAGTGGTGAAATATATGTATTAATTGTTTCTAACTTTTAATTGTTATTATTCTTTTACTAATACAACTTATACACATGCATAAGGGGTATTTATGGAATAAAAGTTTCATCTCTCTCCTTAAAGTACTTTTTGAATGTTATTTTTTCTAATTGGACTAATTTTGTTATCAAATCTTAACCTTAGGGGAGATTTGTGTAATTTAACAAACTTCAAAGGAGGCGAGTGAAATTGTCAAAAATCTCAAGAGAGGTTTTTGAAATTTTCCCTAACCTCAATGCACTTATATATTTATACGTTTCAGTGATCAAGACAGGTAAAAGATTTAGAATTTGGTGCAAGTTCGATTGTGATTTATGTGTGGTACAGTTGTTAGTTTCTTACATTATTTGATTTATACTAATGTAGCTTACATAAATATCACTCGTGTACACCAATTCAGTGATATAATTTTATACCAAGTTTAAAAAAATAAAAATAAAAGCACCGTACATAACCACACTAACATCAACCATACTTGCCTCAATCCCCAAGATTTTACTACCAATATAAATAGATGGAGAGTGAATTTTACCAGGATGATAGCTTTCATAGCATCTCGGTCAAGCGCAAAGCCGATGGTGTTTGCCCTTTTAATCTCAATCATGATATCCACAAAGTCTTGGCATCTTGCCTCAGAAGTATAGTCACTTTCAGCCTCACCTTTCCTCTTATTAATGTGCTCTTCTATCACGCCCTCAAGAAATCCATCGATCTGTTTAACCGCTTTCTCCATTTTAGAGTCCAAACCATTGAAGCGATTAACCCACGCAAGCCAAGGAATATAGTTTCCTACATCAAAACAACCTAGTAACTCAACAAATATCCTCAGATACTCCATACTTTTCCTTCCATTTTCTTCCTCACTATACTTCCTCCCCAAGGCAACCCTGCAGATTATATCGTTTGTGAGAGTTAAAAACATGTCACTTAAGTTTACAGGTGAGGAGGAACACGTTTGGCTGATCTTCTCGATCATGTGTGACGTCTCTTCTTCTCTGACATGTTGAGATGACTGAAGCCTTTTGTTACTCAAAAGATGAAGCACAGAAATACTTTTCACTTGTCTCCAATACTCACCATATGGCGAAAAAGCTATGTCCTTGCTTCCGTACAAAAGTCTATGTGCGATGCTCGATTTAGGCCTGTTTGCAAAGAATAAATCATGGGTTTTCATGATCTGGCAAGCTGCATCAGAGGAAGAGGCAACCAGCGCTGCCTTGCTTCCCAGACGAAGTAGCATGAGCGGACCATATTTTCTTGACAATAATTGGAGGGAACGGTGTGGAAACAGGCCAAGTTGGTGAAGATTGCCAATAATTGGGAGCTTTGGTGGAGATGGTGGTAGCTTTTTCTGGGGTTTATAAGCAACAAAAAACCATTTGAGAAGGGATAGAAGGAATATAAGCAAGGAAAAATTTGAGAAGAATGAAAGATCAAGATTGATCAGAGCCATGTGCTATATGATCATGTATTTGACTAGTAATGGTGTTCTCTTCTTATACTGCGT